>NC_064249.1:20112250-20417500 GCF_003254725.2 Canis lupus dingo | reverse complement strand
TGAAGGAGAAAACCCCTTGAATCTGTGGTTTTATTTCTTTTCAAACCCACGCCCTCCTCTCCATCTCTACTGCCAATGCCTCAGATCAGATCCCCACCATCTCTCACCTGGACTACTGCCTCCAGTCTTGTCTCCCTCAAAGCCATCCTCCACACAGCTGGCAAAGTGATCTATTTAAAACAAAAATTTGACCATGTCACTCTTCTTAAGATCCTTCAACAGTTCACCACCAAGCTAAAATCTCTTTAATGGCCTTTAAGGTCTTTATGATCTCTTCTCCAGCATTACCTTTCGCACTCTACATCTCAAATTCTAAACTTTAACACATACCATGACACTTCCTGCTTTTTTGTGTCTTTGTTCAGGTGACCTGGCTACCTGCAATGTGATCTCATCCCACCCTTCTTTTGACGGGCTCACTTCTACTCATTTTATAACACTCAGTTCCAATGTAACCTCATCTGGGAAACCTCACCTGCTCCCTGCTCCCTGTGTTCTCCAAAGCATTACACTTGCTGCATTTGTACCCTCTATCTTCATCTTTACAATATCCTCAATTGATGTTTATTTCCCAAGCCTTACAATGTACTCCTTGGCATAAGAACTGTATCTTTTTCCTAGCAAGAATACATAATATGTATTCAATACATGCTGACTGAATGACCAAATTATACAAAAATATAAGTAATGGGAAATAATGAGATGTATTTTAATCTTAAAACATCATTAACCGGGGATCCCTGGGTGGCTCAGCAGTTTGGGACCTGCCTTTGGCCGGGGACGTGATCCTGGGGACCCGGGATCAAGTCCCACATCGGGCTCCCTGCATGGAGCCTGCTTCTCCCTCTGTCTATCTATGTCTCTGCCTCTCTCTGTGTGTCTCTCATGAATAAATAAAATCATCAATCAATCAATCAATCAATCAAACAGCATTAACCAGTGTTTTAAAAATGGCTTCATGACGGTCTACAGAAATTTCTGTAGTAGGTTAGATGTGTAATTTTCCTAATAGTTTTAGAGTTTACTTCATCACATTTCTTGCTCCTCTTAAAAGGAATTTATTTTTACAATTTCAGAATTAAATTTTGTTCACATTAATAATACTATGACATGTCTGAAGGTATGCCCAGATGTCCTAAAAAGTTAAGGTGAATTAGATATATTGCTCCTTGTTTAAACACAGTTAACCAATTAGGATTACCAAATAAACAAAATACCATATTATGTGAAACATCCTTCAAACAAGTCAATGTACTATGTTTTTCTTTATTCTAATGAGAAAGTATCCACTCTAGCAGAATTTCCATGGAGCTACAAAATTCCAATCCTTTATTAAAATGAAAAGAACTGCCAAAGAGTATAGAGAATATTTGTAATATTTATTAGGTTCTATACTGAGTATCACATGATCCTCTAATAAGTGTTTCTTTCCAGTGATCATGTTAACATTATGACATTTTGTGATTATTACTCTGTTTAATGATTATCAAACAGTTCAAGTACATTTTCTTCCTTTGGGATAGACGTCCCCCTTGTTTGAAGGGTAACAAGAACTTTTCTACTATGGTGACCAAGTTAGTTCTTGCCTCAGCAGCACATATAGTAAAACTGTAGTGTCAGTGACCGAGTTAGAAATAATAATTAAGCAGACATTGAAGGCAACTCTTAAATCCTAGCAGGCCAAAACCAGCAAATGCCAGACAATTATACCTTACTTTGTGAAACCCAATATAGAACACTTAAGGTTTACAAAACCAATAATTTTAGTGAACATCTACCATATGTCATCCAGACCTTCAGAATATAAAGATCATAAATCATTAATAACACTACTTGAACTTACTACAAGAAACCACTCTCCGTTCTTTCCCCCAATCTCCTTCACCGACAGAATTCCCCAACTCAGTTAATGGCAATTCCCTCTTTTTAGCTGCTCAGGCCAAAAACCTTGAAGTTTGAATACAAACTTCTAGCTATTAAATGAATAAATTCTGGGTATCTAACACAGCACATAACATAGCACAGTGATTATATTACTACTGTATTATATACTTGAAAGTTATTATATTACTCTTGAGAGCAAATATTAAGTGTTCTCACCACAAAAAAAGAAATAATTATGTGATGTGATGCAGGCGTTTACTAATGCTGTGGTGGTAATCATCATGCAATATGTAAGTATCAAATCAACCACACTGTACATCTTAAACTTACACAATGCTTTATGTCAATTATACCAATAAAGCTGGCCGGGATGGAGCAGGGGAAGGGGGCAGATGAAAAACCTCAGAATCACTCAGGACTCCTTTTTTTTTGCTTTCACATGCCACAATTAATCCATAAGGAAATCCTATTGGCACTACCTTCAAAAATATACCCAGAATCTAATCCATTTCTAACCCCCTCCACCACCACCACCCAATTATCACCCTCATCTCTGTACTGAGTTTCACCACGCTCCTGATTTCCATACTTCTATCCTTCCTTATTCTCTATTCTCAACACACCAGCCAGTTTTTATTTTTTTATTTTTTATTTAAGATTGTATTTATTCATGAGAGGCACACAGAGAGAAAGAGGCAGAGGGAGAAGCAGGCTCCATGCAGGGAGCCCGATGTGGGACTTGATCCTGGGTCTCCAAGATCCCGCTCCGGGCTGAAGGCGGCGCTAAACTGTTGGGCCACCGGGGCTGCCCACCAGCCAGTTTTTAAAGCATAAGTCAGATTGTGTTACTCTTCTGCTCCAAACTCTTTGGTGACTCCCTACCTTAGAGTAAAAGGGCAAAAGTCTTACAAAAGCCTGCAAGGCTCTTCACAACTTGTCTTGCCTTTACTTGTCTGTGCTCTTCCCCTAGATTACCTCATTCTGGACACTGGCCTCCCTGCTACTACTTGATTGAACAAGGCAGGTATACTTCTGTCTAAGACATTTACGTGATACTTCACTCAAATGTGAACCCGCTTGGTACAGCATTCTCTGACTATCCTATTTTAAAATACAGCTATTCCTGACAACACTCCCACATCCCCCCATGTCTCCTTCCCTATTTCTCTCCATAGCTCTTATCACAAACAATATAATTTACTTATTATTACATTCATGTATTATTATCTCATTCCCTCCAACTAAAATATCAATTTTATAAGGACAAGGATTTTTGTCTGCTTTATTCACTGATAAATTCCAAGCACCCAGAACAGTGCATATATATGAGAATCTCTCAAAAAACATTTGTTAAATAAATGAATTGTGTACTGTTACACTCACATGCTGTACCCGCTATAAGACGACAGAATAAAAAACAAAACTCTAGATCAGAAAAGGTTTCAGAGAAAGCACTTAAATTTTGATGAGCAGGAATTGTGCACTGATGACAGAGTGACAGGCTGTCAACGTGCAAGGACATGTCTACAATATGCGATTCATCTGTACTGGAGACAAGCTCCATCAAGTTCAGAGGAGGTTTGCTAAAAGCAAGTTCAGCTTCTTAAAAACCACATTATTTGAAAAAAGGCGAAAAGCACAATTTGATGTAAACTTTATTTTTTCTAAACATTTTATTTATTTATCTGACAGAAAAATAGAGCCAGAGAACACAAGCAGGGGAAATGGCAGAAGGAGAGGGAGAAGTACACACCCCAACACCAACAGGGAGCCTGATGTGGGATTCAATCTCAAGACCCTGGAATCATGACCTGAACCAAAGGCAGACGCTCAACCACTGAGCCACCCAGGCACCCCTTGGTAAACTTTAAAAGATGTATATAGGCCAAATAATACTGTACATTTCTCACATATACAAAATAACAAATACAGGATAAAAGTAATTTTCGAGGCCAAAGTACTAAAAGAACCATGACTTGGAAAATAATATTTTCATTCCCCACTCCCCTTCTTCCCATCTCTGCTTCTATGATCTTTTCGGTCACGTCAAAGATCTTATTTCCTTCCTTTCTTTTTTCCCACTCGTGCTTTTGTTCTCATAGAACTAAGGGTCAATTTCCTGCACAATCTGTCTGCACAGGATATCCACTTAAACACCATCCTATCCGCTAGTACCAAACAAAAGGGAAAATGTTTCAAAGACAAAAAACATCCTAACATTTTCCTGAGGCCAAGTATGAACATGTACTGAATCATAAAGAGTTAAAGAACTAAATGCAAGAAAACAAGCTAAGGAATAAAAGCAAAAAGGGGAGGGGGCTATCGGAAGAGCAAGTAAATGTCACAGTGTTACCCAGTAGGTCTACTTTATGCCACTTTCCTCATCGGCCTAAAACAGACACATCTGGATGATTCAGATGTACTTTGCTCAAATGCAAGTGTGAAGGCTGGGAATGGCTTTTTTTTTTTTTTTTTTAACAATGTGAGGTGACTACTATGTATTGGGTACTTTAGTGGGTTAATCTTTCATTAATCGCTATTATTGAGGTAGATCATGGGCTTCAGATAAAACAACAGAAGACTCAATTTTCACTTATGCGATACAGAACCCAGGTAGCAAAAATACGACTATTAAGTAATTTTATTACTTTTTTCCAATAGACTTGCAGAAGACAATAAAAATAAGGCAAAACAAAGCAGTTTGTACAAAGTAAGTTACCAGGATTAAACATGTTAAAAATCCAGAATAAGACTCAAATTCAGAGATAATTCCTAAATTTAATTTTTAATTTTATTAAAAACCATTGTCACCAACTAGTTGTTCAAAAACTTTTATCAGTTTAATTAGAAACTTGTCAGGTAAGGAACTGGAGAAATAAATATAAAAAATTTTCAGTTAAGGCATTTATTTCCAAGCATTCTAAAAACCTTATCTTGCCAGAATTCTACTTTATCTGATTGCACATTCTCTAAGAAGCTACTACTTTTTAATACCTCTTTTAAGAACTATGTAAGGTGGTTGGATAAATCATTCAACAGTTCTCAATATAGCTTAACTCTTCATATCAAGCCATATACATCTTAATATCACAAAATATTACATATTATTCATTTATTCTTTCTTTCAGTAAGTACTTACTGAGATCCTACTATGAAATACCAGAAAAGGGGGATCCCTGGGTGGTGCAGCGGTTTAGCACCTGCCTTTGGCCCAGGATGCGATCCTGGAGACCAGGGATCAAGTCCCACATCGGGCTCCCTGCATGGAGCCTGCTTCTCCCTCTGCCTGTATCTCTGCCTCTCTCTCTCTCTCCCTATCATGAATAAATAAAATCTTAAAAAAAAAAATGAAATACCAGAAAAAAAAGCACATAAAACATCACTGGCCAACAATGAAGACAGTAACAGTAGCTGAGAAAATTTTTTTTGAAATCTCCACTCACACTTGATTACTGTGATTCTCTCTCCTTCCCCAACCTATCACTTTTGAACCATACCTGTCAAGTTGGGTACAGCAGTTTCTGAGGCTTCATTACTACACAGGCAGCAAAGTGACGATGTGTCCTGATCCCTGCCATAACTATTGGGTGGAAGCAGGACTGTTCCAAGGACCATTCCTCTGCCTTGAAGCACAAAAGTTAAACTGTTCTATGTAGAGGAAGTCTTAGAATTCCACTCCCTGACAAGCAATACCACATGCATGTGGCATTTACTCATGTACTCAGTGGCCAGAGGAAACCAATAGGAGGTTAAGAATTTACAAGTCCCAAAGTGGGTGGAGAGTAACCTACAGTTAAATGTCTAGTAATCAGCAAAGACTGAGTCAGAACGGTTCTTCAGAAGAACCTTTGGGAACGTTTTCAAAAAACAAGTAAAATAAAAACCAACACACATAAGAGTAACAAATAATAAAAATATGTAGGGATCAATATATATACATGGGATTTTGTTCCTAAATGGATGATGAAGTAAGACTGTAGAGAAAAATTCCCTTGGAGAAAACCTGTTTACAATAAAATACCAAATATGCTTTTAAAAGAGGAAACGCCCTATGGAGACTCATCTTTTGCATCACTTAAATTAGCTCAAGTAACCACAAATCCAAAGTCAAAGAAATAGTTACAATCTGATTCATGAGCACAGAAGCCAGGCAATAA
This sequence comes from Canis lupus dingo, assembly GCF_003254725.2. Lineage (NCBI taxonomy): Eukaryota > Metazoa > Chordata > Mammalia > Carnivora > Canidae > Canis > Canis lupus. The sequence goes on along the minus strand of NC_064249.1, from coordinate 20,411,459 downwards.
CTGCCTTCCACTAACATTTTGGCTCTACAGCTTAATATGGTTTAAAATATGGCATGACTGTGACAACATGGATAGACCTAGAGGGTATTATACTAAGTGAAATAAGTCAGACTGAGAAAGACAAATACCACATGATTTCACTTAAATGTGGGATCTAAAAAACAAAACAAACAAAAAGCAGAAACAGACCCATAAATACAGAGAACTGATGGTTGTCAGAGGAGAGAGGGGTAGGGAGATGGGCAAAATGGGTGAAGAGGAGTGGGCAACACAGGTTTCCAGTTGTGGAATAAATAAGTCACAGGGATGAAAAGGTACAGTATAGAGAATACAATCAATGGGATTACAATAGCACTGTGTAGTGACAGATAATAACTACACTTGTGGGGAGAACAGCATAGCATATGAACTTGTCAAATCACTGTTGTACACCTGAAACTGATGCAACATTAGTGTGTCAATTATACTTCAATTTAAAAAAGAAATAAAATTTTAGGGGCACCTGGCTGTCTCCATTGAGAAAGCATGCGACCTTTTTTTTTTTTTTTTTTTTTTTTTTTTTTTTTTTAAAGATGTATTTATCCATTGGAGAGAGAGTGAGAAATAGAGAGCAGGAGCAGGAGGGGCAGAGGGAGAAGGTATCTCAAGCAGACTCCATACTGAGCAGGGAGCTGGACGCAGGGAGCTGAAACCAAGAGTTTGACACTTAACTGACTGTACCACCCAGACGCCCCAAAAGAGCATGTGATTCTTGGTCTTGGGGTGGTGAGTTTGAGCCCACGTTGGATATAGAGATCACTTAAATAAACTCTTAAAAAATTAAAATAAATAAAATTTAAAAAATAAATAGCATGACAGTGTTGAAAACTCCAGAATGTTAAAACTTTTAAAAGCAAAAGCCGGTCCATTTCTGTTAGGAAGGACGTTGGATTTGAGGAGAATAACTACCATGACTTCAAGTGTTTTGACGAAACCTCAGATGCGAGGCCTTCTGGCCAAACATCTGTGATTTCATATTGTTGGAGCCTTCGCTGTATCCCTGGGCTACATTCTATAAGTTTGCTGTGGCCGAACCAAGAAAGAAGGCATATGCAGATTTCTACAGAAATTATGATTCCATGAAAGATTTTGAGGAGATGAAGGAGGCTGGTATCTGGGCAGCCCCGGTGGCCTAGCGGTTTGGCACCACCTTCAGCCCGGGGTGTGGTCCTAGAGACCCGGGATCGAGTCCTACATCGGGCCCCCTGCATGGAGCCTGCTTCTCCTTCTGCCTGTGTCTCTGCCATTCTCTCTGTGTTGGTCATAAATAAATAAAAAATCTTTAAAAAAAAAAAAAAAAAAGAAGGCTGGTATCTTTCTTTCAGAGTGCAAAATGAATTTAGAATATAAAGAATTTCTTTGGGTTGTGTTCCATTGAAGTTTGTCACTGACTGTCCTGTGTTCCTGAACTATGAAACACAAACACTGGGTTATGGAATAGTTTTTCTTGTTAATAAACTAAAAAAATTTTTTTAAAAAGCAAAAGCCAAATCTTTATTAATATATAGGAACAAAGTTAAATAAATGTAAAAATCTGAAAATGAGAGTACTTTATTGAGAATTAAACTAGTAAAATTTGCAAAAAGAGTACTTTATTGAGAATTAAACTAGTAAAATTTGCAAATAATACATTATTTAGTGATACAATCTATAAAAATAACACAAGAATGTTTCTAACTGTACAGTTAAGAACACTCATTGATCAATATTTAACAAGCACTGGGACACCTGGGTAGCTCAGCAGTTGAGCATCTACTTTCAGCTCAGGGCATGATCCCAGGGTCCTGGACTCCGCAGGGAGCCTGTTTCTCCCTCTGCCTATGTCTCTGCCTCTGTGTCTCTCACGAATGAATAAATAAATAAAAACTTTTTTTTTAATTTAATAAGTACCTACTATGTACCAGCCACTGTGCTAGGTTTCAGGCCGATAAAGGAAACAGAGTAAAAGTATAATATACAAAGACTTCCACAGAGTTGAAACAAAACTATAACTTAACCTTAGAGAAAGAATGTCTGACATAGATAATTAACCACTTAAAAATATAAAGCTTATACTTTCAATGAAATTAACCTTTATAAGTCAGTATTGTTAACGTCAATAAAGCAAGAGTTAAATGACTAATAGTTATGTCACTTAATGACTCAATGTTTCAAATACCAGGTTAAATTTCTCCTTCCCTCAGTAATCTAAAAAAAAAATAAGGAAAAGGAGCTGTATAATCCATATTCTATACAAATATATATTCCATATCATATAATTTACTATTTAGTCAGTAAATCTGCTCTTCAAATTACCAAATAATAGTTACGACTCAGAAAGCTAGAAAAACTTGGTTTAAAAAAAAAAGCTAGAAAAATTAAGACAGGACAAAAGTATAGTATAAAGAAAATGAATACTTTTGTGATTCTATGCTGCTTTTAACTATCTAAACAACTGAATAGCTTTTAAACATTTTAAAGAAAAAATGAAAAAGAATGCATGCAAAAATAACCAAAAAATGATATATGAAACCCAAGATTAAACTCAACAAAACTATTAGACATGTTCTCATTTTTAAAATTCTTTGTTTTCAGTTTATAAAAGTGACACATGATTATAGAAAATTTGGGAACTATATATAAATAGACAACAACACATACCCATTTCTACAGCTCCACTTGTTAAATTATTAAAATAATATTGATACCTTTGCATTTGGCCCTTTTAATCTGCATGTTTCATTCATTCAGCCAATATTTCTTGAGTGGTTACTATTTGCAAAGCACTTCACTAGGCAGGAAATATCAGGGGTTAGGCAAGAAATAAAGTCCATAAGAAATGAAGATAGTGGGCTGGGGAGGGGAGGAATTTCACTACTTTAAAGAAGGTGATGATGGGTGCCTAGGTGGCTCAGTTGGTTAAGTGCCTGCCTTTGGCTCAGGTCATAACCCTAGCATGCTAGGCTACCTGCTCACGGGGGAGTCTGCTTCTCCCTCTCCTTCTGTTCCTCCTCCAGCTCATGCGCGCATGTGCACGCTCTCTCATAAATAAAATCTTAAAAAAAAAAAGAAAAGGTGACACTTAAGCAAATGCCAAAAACAAAAGAATCTAAGCAGGGATAATGCAGCCAGTGCAAAAACCTGAAAGCAGGAAAAAACCTACTTGCTATGCGGAAGAAATGAAAAGTGTGGCTGTAATTGAGAAAGTCAGAAGAAAAGCATGAAAAGAAGTTAGTAAGATAGAACCAGCCATATGGCCAGATCAAACACATAAGGATTCTTTTCCAAGGACAATGGAAATCCTATGAACAGTTTCAAGCATGGAGGTCATATATTCTGTCTCCCATTTTATAAAAGACCACTCTGGCTACTGGGTTAAAAAAAAAATGGATTTGATAAGAAACAAAATTAAAGATAGGCAAATATGTAGCAGTTCAGGAATGGGCTCCAGTTGGCTTGGATGGTGTCATGAAGACAAAGTGGAAGAACTTAAAAATCCAAATTCCAAAATGGAATTGATAGGCTTTACAGATTACTTGGATATAAGAAGAGACAGGGTAAAACTAAAGAATGGCTGCCAAGTCACAAGCTTGAGCAAATGGGCAGATGGCCATGTAAATTACTCCAAAGCAATAGCAGTATAAATCAAAAGTTCCACTATAGACAAGTAAATTTGAGGGAGATAATTAAACACCATGATATATAATTTTGAACCTCAGAGAAGATCCTGGGCTACAGACATCAACGTATAGATGATATCTAAAACCATGAATCTAAGAGCATCTGGGCGGTTCAGTAGTTGAGCATCTGCCTTTGGCTCAGGGTATGATCCCGGGGTCCTGGGATTGAGTCCTGCATCAGACTCCCAGCAGGGAGCCTGCTTCTCCCTCTGCCTAGGTCTCTCTCATGAATAAATATATAAAATTTTAAAAAATAAAACCATTAATTTAGGTGAGATCATTTAGGAAGAGAGAGACGTGCAGGATCATGCTTATAGGGGAACAATGATTTGAATACTGTGGATTTCTCACTTGAAACCATACAGGCTAGAAAGAAGTGAAAAAACATTATTATCTTAAGTGCTTAGAGAAAAACTGTCAATTCAAAATTCTTTGTCCACAGAAAATATCCTTTAGAAATTAAGATGAAATAAAGACATTTTCATTTGAAGGGAGGAATGTGCTGCCAGTAGACCTGCTTTAAAAGTATTCAATTCAGACACAATGGAAATTATACCAGAAGTAAATTTTGGGTCATTAGAAATAAAGAAAGAAAAATAAAGATGGTAAATAGACTGTTCTTCTCTTCAAGTTCTTAATATAGGATGGTTGGAAGCATACAGTGTAACGTCATCTGTAGGGACCTTTCAATGCATGTAGATGTAATATATGACAATTATAACATAGGGAAAAGAAAAATCTATATGATGGCAAGGTTCCCATATTTCACCTGAGGCAGCAAAATATGGATTCAAAGTAGTGTGAAAAGTTCAATATGTATATTAAAATCCCTACAGCAACCACAGGAAAAACCACAGAGATATGGTCAGAAACAACAGATAAGTGAAAATGGAGTACTAAAAAGGCATTTAATAATCCAAGAGAAAACAGGAAAGAGGAAAGAAATAACAAAAAGAATAAAATACAGACCTAAAACCAAACATCAATGACTAATGTTAAATGAAAATGGTCAAAATATAAGGTGGTTTATCATAATAGATATGTATAATCCAACTAGAGGCTATCTAAAAGAAACTCACTTCAAATACAAACATAGAAGCAGGTTAAAAATAAAAGGATGAAAATATGTGTCCACACAAAAACCTGTATATGAACCTTCACAGCATTATTCATAACAGCCAAAAGTAGAAACAACCAAAATATTACTGAATGGATAAATAAAACGGAAATACTAATACATGTTATAACATACATGAACCTTGAAAACACATGCCAAGTAAAAGAAGCCAGTCAAAATAAACACATGTTGTGTGATTCCATTTAGATGAAAGGTCTAGAACCGGTAAATCCATAGATACAAAAAGTAAATTAGTGGTAGCCGAGGGTCAGGATGTGGGGAGGAATATGGAATGATTGCTAATGGCTAGGGGGTTTCTTTTTGGGGCGGTGAAAATATTCTAAGAGTATACTGTATTGATGATTGAAGAACTCTGAATATACTAAAACCACTGAATCATACACTTTGATTTATTTAATTTTTTTAAAAAAGGAAAGAAATCATGACCAAAAAGATAGTAGTTAACCCCCACCCCACCCCCAAAGCTCTAACCAGTCACATGAGCATCACCCACTTTCCACTAGGTGCCTGGCATTCAGCTGGTGGCACACTCTGCCCCCACCGGACTGACCCGAAAGCACTGGGGCAACAGGTGCCAGTATTCACACTCAGCAGGTTAGTCAAATCAGACAAACTGGTGGGCTAAAATTCAGAAGTTCTCTCCAGGTTTTCTGCCCATCGGCTGAGCACATACAAACTATCGTAAGCCTATAAAATTTAAGGGAGATGGGAAGGGTAGAAAAGCAGGAAGTTGGTGGGAGAAAAGAAACTACAGGTCACTCAAGCTTTCTCCTTGGCTAGTGGCTCTGGACACAGACTTTGAGAGACCAGGAGAGGTAGGCTCCAGATTGCTTGCTTGCTTCAAGATTTTATTTATTTATTCATGAGAGACGGGGGGGGGGGGGGGGGCAGAGACACGGGCAGAGGGAGAAGCAGGCTCCTGTGGAATTCAATCCCAGTACCCTGGGATCACAAACTGAGCCACAGGCAGGCACTCAACTGCTAAGCCATCCAGGCATCCCTGGGCTCCAGATTTCTTATAGAAGAAAAAAATCCTTTAAGAAGGAGCTAAGACATGCCATGCAAAATAATTCTTCTTACAGAGGGCACAGGAGACAGGGCAGCTGACTCTCCCATCTAGGAGACAGGAGAGCGGTGAAGAAGTTCTTATAGTACCATGAAGTAAGACAAAAGGCAGGGGGAGAATATTGAGGTTCTGGCCAAATATGAGACTGGTACACACACAGTTAAAGATTAAAAAGCCATCAGGCACTCTCAAAGCCGAATCCTGCCTGCAAACACTGGCTATAGAGTGCTGCAGAAGATTCTTGCTGTGAACCAAGTCAAGTTAGTTGCCTGGCTAGAGGTGGTGGGGAGGGATAAATGTTTTTATTTTCAAAGGGATGAGGTAGGAAGAGCAGCCATGATTAGTAAAAAGAGACCTGTACGAAGCAGAAAATATTTAGACAGCATTTTAATATGTATTTTCATATATATATTTAAAGTTAAGAGAAAACTAATTCAAGCCATGCCCTGTGCAAAAAAAGGGGGGGGGGGGTGAAAAAGACAATTTTTTGGAAAGATTTTATTTACTCATGAGAGACACAGAGAGAGACAGAGACATAGGCAGAGGGAGAAGCAGGCTCCCTGCGAGGAGCCTGATGCAGGACTCCATCCAGGACCCTGGGATCACGCCCTGAGCAGAAGGCAGATCCTCAACCACTGAGCCACCCAGGCATCTCATAAAAGACAAATTTAAAATGAGACCTCTGTCTAGTGCTCTAGTCTCATCTATCACAGCTTGTTACTTTTATTTTGGAAGAGGAGATATAAAAGTTTCTTTCCATCACTCAGAGGGCAAGTGTAGCCACTTATAAAAGCAGAATGACAGGGACAGACTAGAAGAGTCAGAGGTGAAAGGGAAGAGCAGGAAAGGAATTTTCAAAAATAAAATTAAGGTGACTGTTCCAGAAGGGTGCGGTAAAGAGGACATGGTGGACCAAAGTCTGTTAGTCAAATAATGTTTCAACTTTTAAATTATTTTCTGTTCTGTTTTGTTGGGTGTTTTGTTTGTTCAAGTCTAAGATCTTTGTTAACAAGCACCAACAGGAAATATAGGATCCTTTCCCTCCTCTGGCCTGCCTCCACCGAAGCCACCACAATCGCCTGGTTGGCTGGATGCTAGAAGAGTCCTGTGTGTGTGTGTGTGGACCCAGAATGAAGGGCAGCCTCCTCCTCTGATGGCTGGGCTTGTGAACAGTGCAGTATCTTTTGGCTTTCCACATCTCTAAAATGTTTTACAACCTTACTAACACTGAATGAAGCTAGGGGAGAAGGGGTTTCTGTTCAGTCATTAATTATTTCCACTTCTGAAACATACTGTAAGTTTATGAGCAAGATGTCTGCATGGTTCGGCTTTCCACTGAAAGAGGAACATTTTAAAGCCAGCATTTTGGACTGGTAGTCAAAGGCTACCACCTCATCCTGCAGCCGCTTCTCCTGGCACGTCCAGCACAACACGTGGCTCCCAACACAGAACTACTTGCCCGGAGGAGCTGCTTGTCTTGGGAGAGCAGCCACAGCTGGCCTGAGTCCTACATTTTAAATGGGTTAATTTTGTATGTCAATTTATATCTCCATAAAGCATTAAAAACGTTATGCTGTGTGGAAAAGGCCAGATCTAAAGTCTACATATTGCATGATTCCTTTCACATGAAATACCCACAAGAACATGTGTATAGAGACAGAAAGCAAAATGAGTGGTTACCTGGGATGGGTAGGAATGCCAACTGACTATAAAATAGCACAGGAACCTTTTGGGTGATGGAAATGCTCTAAAACTAGACTATGGTGAGAGTTACACAACTATGTATATTGTTACAAATCACTGAATTGTACATCTTTTAAAACTTAAGTTTTATGAAATGTAAACTATAGCTCAATAAAGCAGTTTTTTTTAAAGCACAAAAGGCAATAAAAAGCAAATTCAGACTTTTGTTCTCTGAAAGATATCATTAGGACGATCAAAAGATAAGCTATAGACAGGAGAAAATATTTGCAAATTTTATATCTGGCAAAGGATATATATCCAGAAGATATCAAGAACTCTCAAACTCAGTAGTATGAAAACAAACCACCCAATTTAAAAATGGACAAAGATGGGGATCCCTAGGTGGCTCAGCAGTTTAGCGCCTGCCTTCAGCACAGGGCATGATCCTGGAGTCCTGGGATCAAGTCCCACATCAGGCTTCCTGTATGGAGCCTGCTTCTCCCTCTGCCTGTGTCTCTGCCTCTATGTATCTCTCATGAATAAATAAATAAGAGCTTAAAAAAAAAATGGACAAAAACTCTCTGCACCAAAATTAATGACCAATAAGATACTCAACATCAGCAACCATTAAAGAAATGCAAATTAAAACCACAATGAGATACCACTATACATGTATTAGAGTGATGAATCTAAAAATTCTAAGAATACCAAGTGCTTACTACAGATGCAAACCAACTGGAACTCTCATAAATTGGTGGGTGGAATGCCATATAGTATAGCCACTCTAGAAAGCAATTTGACAATTTCTTATAAAATGTCACTTATAGGATCCAGCAATACCACTATTGCAAGTAATTGTCCTGGAGAAATGAAAACTTCCATTTAAGCAAATACCTGTACGTGAATGCTTATGGCAGTTCTATTCCCAACTATCCCTAACTGGAAATAATCTAAGTGTTCTTCAGTGGATGGATGAACAAACTGTAGTATATCCATACAATGGAATACTACTCAGCAATAACAAAGGAATGAATTACTGATACACACAATAACCCGAACGGACCTCAAAGGCATTATGCTGAGCTTCCCAAAGAAGCCGTTATTGAAAACATATATTTCCCAAAAGACAAAACCATTGTGGTTCCCAGGGGTCAGGAGTAGGGAAGGTGTAACTAAAAAAGTGAGCACAATGGGCTTCTGGGAGAAATGATGACTATTCTGTATCCTGACAGTGGTGGGGGTTACATAAATCTATGCATGGGCTAAAATTCATAGAACTGTATATGCCCAAAAGAGCTGATTTTACTGTATGTTAGTTTAAAAAATAAAAAATGTTAAAGTTTAGGATCCAGTACTAAGCCCTAAGGAACATCTACATTAGGGGAGCAAAGAGAAAGAAGTCAGCAAAGGAGATTAAGAATAGTTGGCAAGGAAGGAAAACACCTAAGGCTGAGAAGGGGATTCTGTATGTGGAAGGAGGGAAGATCGACAGCATTAACTACAGCTGACGTGTTAATAAATGAGTATATAAGCGTATTCATTGCTTTTGTAAACTATGTATCAAGAACTTTCACATATTCTTATAAATCTTCAAAAGCCTTCTTTCTAATGGTTATATATATTTCATCTTGCAGAGGTACCACCACTTCTAATAACACTTATGCGTACCAAATTACAAGTCACCTAGTAATAACACTTATGTGCACTTTGTATCCCTCCCAATTTTTCTCTGATTAACATGATCTCAGAACAAATTTTCAAGTCAAAGGACACTTTCAAGACTCATGATACATACTTCCAAATCACTTTCCAAAAAATTTTACCACTTTATACTCAGTGACATATAAATGTTTACTTCATCGTCTCTATGTATCTTTTTTATAATTTCAAAGGCAAACAACAGTAACTTGTTTAAATTCACAATTCACTTTCCATTTCTTTTGCTAACTACATAGCAATTTATTCCTCATGACATAAAGCATTTTCTCATTGCTTTTGCTGTTTGTGTTTCCTACTTTGTAAGTTGTTAGAGGCACACACAGTAAATTAATATCAACAAATGGGAAATATAACCTCCAGTGGCACTCTTACTTCTAGATATGACAAAAAATTCTGATCCTTCTCTATGTGTAGGCCCTCAATTTCAAACACCTCACAACTGGAGCTGTCATTTTTATAACAGCATGTATTCTTAGAGTGGATGGCCATCTCAGATGAACTATCCCCACAACAGACCACCTATCCCTTTTTCCTACCAGCATGAAACAGACAGCATTATAGAATCCAATGCACAGAAAAGTACTTCTAAGACAGGGGTCTTTCAGTTAACATTTTGGGATCAAACAGTAGACCTTAAAATATATTCAATTCCATTATTATTGAGATGAAGAAACAAAGCTAGTGTCAGAACCAGATGGTCTCAAGGATGGCAGCTGCCATAGTCCTGCCTTCTATTAACCCTCGCTACTCAACCTCCCAACACAGCAGCTGACTATTAAGTCTAAGAAAGCAGAGCACCAATTCCATATCATCTACTTCACCCTTCGTTTTCACCTCCTTACCTTTCTCCTTTGTGAACTCAAGGCTTTAGGAACAAAAACTGGTCTCTCAAAACAAAAACAATCTCAATGTTAAGGTTTTTTAGACTTTTTTTTTTTTTTTAAATCAAAGGACTCAGGCTCTGTATTAAGCAGCCCTTGCTCTGCCATTCAAAAGGTGAGGTGTCAAGTTGAAGAAATTATTTACAATATCTGAGTGTACAATTTTCATTTGTAAAACAGGAAGGAAATGGTAAGTACTTTTTACGAATCCTTAAATGAGATTAAGCATATAAAATGCTTAGGGGAAAATCTGACACCATTACTTAAAACTTTAATTCTTTCAGTAGTCTAAAAGGGGTGCCTTCCTACCTGGAAAATACATCTATTAAGAGATAAGAATAAATGTGTTGGGCTCAAGTTAGAAGATCTGCATGGATAACAAGAAGTCTGAAGTACAGAAATAAAAATAAGCAACTCTAAATTTTTGCAAAAATAACTCTCTTTAGATCAGTTAGGAATAGTAGTTATAATCCCCCTAGCTCTCATACAGTCTCACATTGGAGTATTATCACAAAAAGTCACAAAAATCAAAATGCTATTTTAATTAGGACCATGCTTACCCTCCTCGTCTATTCAAATCCTGTATTATCTTTCAAAGTGTAGCTAAAGTTCCTAGATTCTCCCTGAACTCGACCTCTCTGACCATTTCTGATTAAGTAATCTTTGCCTTTGCCTAGAACAACAACTGTCACACTATATTGGGACATCTTCTATAGTGTATTTACTATAATTTATTACTTCCTTTTTTGTGTGTCTCTTTCTCTCCAATAAGATTAAGTTTCTACATGTATAGAACCATCATGTTTCTCTACCCAATGAAACCCAGCAAAGTGCTTTACTAATAAATGACTGGTAAAAAAGGATTAACTCATTCAAAAAATTCAGTGTGAGACTTCTTATAACAAAAATAAAACCTATTTAGCAGCATCTTTTCCCTTTCTCTACACTAGCATTTCCCAAACTTTATTTTCATTTACCACTACTCTAAGGACTAAAATTACATTTAACTTAATAATTCAACTTAATTCAATTTCTCCCCATAAGACAAAGTATAAAAGGATAAGATTTTGCAAGGTAGCACTGAGCTTTGGAGGGTCACAAACCACTGTAAATACCTAAGTTATTATCACCCCTGTTGAGAATGCATGCTCTATACTTAACCAAATCCTCTAAACAGGACTCATTTGTTCCTGTTAGAGTAGGAGCTTTTTCTAATTACAAAACCATAGATGTCAACATACTTTGGACTCAAAGTTTTCCGTTACAGAGGAAGGAAGAGCACCTTTTTCTAAGCAGGGGTTAAAAACATGAACACGGCAGCCCGGGTGGCTCAGCAGTTTAATACCACCTTCAGTCCCGGGTGTGGTCCTGGAGTCCTGGGATCAAGTCCCACGTCGGGCTTCCTGCATGGGGACTGTTTCTCCCTCTGCCTGTGTCTCTGACTCTCTCTTTCTGTCTCTCATGAATAAATAAATAAAATCTTTAAAAAAAAAAAAAAAAAAAAAAGGCAGCCCTGGTGGCGCAGAGGTTTAGTGCCGCCTGCAGCCCAGGGCCTGATCCTGGATCAAGTCCCACGTCAGGCTCCCTGCATGGAGCCTGCTTCTCCCTCTGCCTATGTCTCTGCCTCTCTGTGTCTCTCTCTCATGAATAATTAAATAAAATCTTAAAAAAAAAAAACAAAAAAAAAAAAACATGAACACACACACACAATATAAACCAAGGCAGAGAAAAGGCTTTGAGTATTTTAAGTTTTACAAGATCAGACCAAGACACGTCGGAACCTAGGTAGGCTAATAATTAATACATCTTCAAAACAACAGTCTTTAAATATGTGTTTAACATTTACTTAGCAAGAAGCCTGAAATTTGTGCTAAGGGAGAAGAGAAAACAGAAAGGAAGAAGTGGTCCTGAATAATTCATCTCTGGCCCTAAACTCAGGAGTCCCTGACTCAGCAAAAGACCCTGCAGCTAACCAGAATTACCCACCTCAGCAGGCACTTTCCCATGCCCATTGGTGGTCTCAGGCTCTAGCCCAAACAGTTTAGGAAAATATTCCCCAATACCACAGATAATACTCCTTATGAGAGGATTTTTAGAAAACAATTTCTTCTCCCTGTTACACTTCCAGAGAACCTTTAGAAATCGACACTGGAGAGGAGCCCAGCTGGCCCATTCCTTAATCCAGTTCAGTGATTTTTGCTGCATGAGAAACGTGGCCTGATTAAAAGAAAAGCTTGGAAATATATGTACGTCTTAGTCAAGTAATGTGAGATATTTGTGAGGCAAATGACAGACAATCTTGACATCCAAACAAAAGAATTCAGACTGTATTGGGATACAATAGGTAATCACTGTAGATTCTTGAGAAGTAGTAACACACTGTGCTATTTAGAGAAGACTGCTTTAGGACACCTGAGTGGTTCAGTCAGTCAGCCTTCTGGTTCTTGATTTCAGGGTCCTGACTTCAAGCCCTACATTGGGCTTCACGCTGGGCATGGAGCCTATTGCGGGGGGTGGGGGGAGGAAAATTTGGGGCGCATAGGTGGCTCAGTCAGTTAAAACATCCAACTCTTGGTTTCAGCTCAGGTCATGATCTCATGGGATTGAACCCAATGTCAGGCTCTGTACTCAGCGAGGAGTCTGCCTGAAGATGCTCTCCCTCTGCCCCTCCCCACACACATGCACTGTCTCTCTCTCTAAAGCAAAAAAAATACATCTTTAAAAAAAAATAAATAAGACCGGTCTATAATGCTTCTAATGGACCCCCTGCAGATAGAACAATTATCTAAAAGTTTGCTGCAGAAAACTAAGCAGGGATGATAAGGGCCTGTTTGTGAAATGGACAATGATAGATTTAAGAAATCTCTTGAAGAAGGGAGTAACAGAGGATATAGAAAAGGAAACTAATAAATCTCTCTCTGGTTTGGAACAAAAGGAATATAAAGTAACATCCAGATTTCAAAGACAGAGTTATAAGACTAGAATATAAATGAAGTCTATCCCAATGGACATTAAGAGTTGTCAACACGGTTCAACATTTTATACAAAAGACAAAGGAAAGTAGTAGTATTCCATCAAGACATTTTTTTATCAACCAAAAAAGTGGCAATAATCACAAAGTTTTGTATTCAGTTGACAAAATACTCTTTAATTCAAAATCATTTATTTCTGGATGGTACTAGATAACAGAAACATCTATCCTCATTTTTTCTTTCCTTCTTCCATGCATCCTCTCTAGGTGAAATCATTCACATCCATTACTTTTATTTATAAACTCGAGGCTATCAGCTCCTGTATTAGTTTTCTGTGGTTGCTATTAACAAACTGCCACAAATTGTTTGACTTAAAAAACAGAAACACATTCTCTCAGAATTCTGGAGGCCAGAAGTCAGAAACTGGTATCACTGGGACAAAATGAAGGTGCTGACAAGGCATCAGCTCCCTTTAAAGGCTCTAGGGTAGAATCCATCGCTTGCCTCTTCTAGTTCATGGTTGCTACCAGCATCCCTTGGCTTGTGGCCACATCACTCCAATCTTTAAGACGAGCATCTTCAGATCTCTCTGCTCCACTGTCACATCATCATCTCCTCTGCATGTGAAACCTCCCTCTGTCTCCCTCTTATAGAGATACTGATTACATTTAGGGCTCATTTGGATAATGCAAGATAATCTCTCCATCTATAAAGACATCTCCCCTCCCCACTTTTTTGCAATGTAACATTTACAGGTTCCACGGATCAGGGCATGGGTATCTTTTGAGAGGGCACTCTTCAGCCTATCACAGCTCTCAAATCTCACCAACCCCAAATCACTCTCTTGACCAGCTGACTCCTATAGCCTATGGCTAAGTATACTTAGATATCCTAAAAGAACCAAAAACCCATTTTGTTCCTACTTCTGCGTTTTCAGTTTAGCATGTGTGCATGCATGTGTGTTCTGGTTGTTGTTAATGGCATACCCATTCACCCAGGTATCCAATCCAGAAACCTCATCATCATTCTAGAATCCTCTTTCTTCCCTAATTCCCTCCAACACTACTATCCTATGGACTCCAGCTCCCAAATCTCTCAAATCTGTGTACTCTACTCCCTTACCACTGTCCTCATTTATGCCCTATTTCCTTGCCTGCATGGCTATAACATTCATCTACTGATCTTCTTGACTTTAGTTTCATTCTGCTCTAATGTAATATCCACATTGCCTCTAAACTGCTATTTTGAAAGGGCAAGACCACTTCGAGTTACGTTCCTACTTAAAACCTTTAAGAGTTTGGGGGGTGCCTGGGTGGCATAGTTGAGCATCAGACTCTTGGTTTTGGCTCAGGTCATGATCTCAAAGTCCTAAGATCGAGTCCCCTGTCAGGCTCCACGGCAGAGTCTGCTTGAGTTTCTCTCTCCCTCTGCCCCTCTTCACCTTTGCTCATGCGTATGTGCATTCTCTCTCCAATAAAAAAAATAAATCTTTGGGATGCCTGGGTGGTTCAGTGGTTGAGCATCTATCTGCCTTTGGCTCAGATCATGATCCCAGGATCCTGGGATCAAGTTCCACACTGAGCTCCCTGCAGGGAGTCTGCTTCTCCCTCTGCCTATGTCTCTGCCTCTCTGTGTCTCTCATGAATAAACAAATAAAATCTTTTAAAAATAAATAAATCTTTAAACACACACACACACATACACACACACACACACACACACACATACACCTTTAAAGGTTTGGGCTCTCTACCGCACAGAGTTAAATTCCAAATTCCTCAGCATGGTATGAGAAACATCTGCCATGATCTGGCACTTAGCCTTTTCAGCCTCTCCTACCTCTCCTCTCACCAGTCTTTCTTGTACCTTATGTTCATCTATGTACAGCTCTACCAAAAGTTCTCTGAATATGTCCATTTGTTCAATCTACAAATTCTTTCCTTCTACATTCTCCCTTTCCGGTTACCTAGTGAACTAATTGAACACAACTCATATTTCTTCTCTTCAGTTTCTCAAAGTATTTTCCCTCACACCTAAAATAAAGTTTCTAACTCTACACTGCATCACAGTCACACAGATTTTTCTAATTATTTGTTATTAGTTATTATTAGTTATTATTCTATTAGTTATTTGGGGAGGAAACCCTGCACAGCACAGAAAAATACACAGTACTATTATTTACAATGTGTGACTCCAGCTTCACCCTATGTATGGATAGGGATTACATCTTACACTTACCTGTTTTCCTAGAACATGTATTCAATAAATATTTGTTGACATGCCACGCCACTTTTTCTTAATTATAGAAACAATACCTGCCCGTTTTTAGAAACTAAAAGAAAAATGAAGGGGGGTGGAGTAAAAAATAAATAAAAATAAAAGAAAGATGAAGACAATTAACAGCACCCATGAGGGGCACATGAATGGCCCAGTGGTTGAACATCTGCCTTCGGCTCAGGTCATGATCCCGGGGTCCTGGGATAGAGTCCTGCATCAGGCTCCTCAAGGGGAACCTACTTCTCCTTCAGCCTATGTCTCTGCCTTTCTGTGTCTCTCATGAATAAATAACTTCTTTTAAAAATAAATAAAATCAGCCATGATCTCATTACCCAGAAATAATTACTGATAACATTTGCCATACATTTTAATCCAGTCTTTTCCTTATCTTGTTCTTCAAGATGTTTCCTAATACATACTCTTAGGGCAATTTTAGCCTTAAGGCTAAAATTAAAACATAACCTACCAATTTTTGTAATTTAAGATTTGGAACTTGGCAAAAGAAGGAACTCAGTGCATAGATTTGTTTGGGAAATGTGCAAATTTGATTTATTTCATTTAGATTTCTGTTCTAGTTATTCAGATCCCTAAGATTCAAGATCTGTAGAAGTGATATGGTTTCAAGGAATTTCAAAGCAAACTCCATCATAGGTAGCTAGTTTTTATACATTTACAAAACATAAACAATTTAAATTTTCAAGGATGAACAAAATTTAAAATAAAACACAAGATATAATCCACTCCTGAAGTATTTTACCCATTTTGTGGCCAAAACACCAACTACCCAAAAGTATAAACAGTCCTTACATGTTGTCAAAATGCAAAGTTTTCAAAGTGTTTCAGAGATTTATTCTAATGAGCTTATAATTTTATTTTTAAGTGGCATACTTAATTATGCACTGGTCTTTATGAAAGAGAAGTTGAAGGCTCCCTAGATCTTGCATTTCCTCACAAAGCTGAATCAGAAGTGTGGCTTTCAATTCAACTCTCAAGGAAACAAAGGACTTGTTATAATTTATTATATTTGAGATACTGAGTAAGCCACATTTTCCCCATCTGCATTTTCCTTGTGTTTCTTATTAGAAGATAGGGTCTTTTCACACAGCTAGAGACAAAATCTATAAATTGGTCCTAATTGTAGTTCTTCAATGGGGTCTGAAGCCAAAACTCTTCCTAACAGGAAGTGTTATCCTGCCTTGTGTAGTTCCACCTGCAGACGTCATTCTTGAAAGAGGATCTTGTATGAAGAGAGTGATATAATGTGGGAATTAGGAATCCTTGTGTTCTAAGAGTATCTCTTCAATATTATCTCCCTAATAGCATCTACTTCTCGTCATTTCTCACATCATCATTTTCCTCTTTCTGAAGGCATAGTCGTCTTGAGATAATATTAGGATATATGCATTTGGGAAAGAGTCACCGAGCCATAGTCAGATCAGACTATAAACAGATAGCTGTTTGCATTCAACAATATGATCACTAATTTTTCTCTGTATTAATCACTTTATCTTGCACATAGTAGGCCCTCAAGTATTTTTAAATTAATGTGCACAAATGTCTACCATCACGAAGTTTTCTTTTCATTTATTTATTTATTCATTCATTCATTCATTCATTCATTCATGACAGACTCAGAGAGAGAAAGGCAGAGACACAGGCAGAGGGAGAAGCAGGCTGCATGCAGGGAGCCTGACGTGGGACTCGATCCTGGGTCTCCAGGACCACACTCTGGGCCAAAGGCAGCGCTAAACCGCTGGGCCACCGGGGCTGCCCACGAAGTTTTCATGCAAATTAAAATTGACTCAAAGCAATCCTAGTCCTCTACAGTAGGACTGTAATGACAGCTACCATTT
Source organism: Canis lupus dingo (assembly GCF_003254725.2). Classification (NCBI taxonomy): domain Eukaryota; kingdom Metazoa; phylum Chordata; class Mammalia; order Carnivora; family Canidae; genus Canis; species Canis lupus. The sequence goes on along the minus strand of NC_064249.1, from coordinate 20,394,172 downwards.
ATGCAGTACATACATACCAAGCACTTTACACACCTTTTTTTTTTTTTTTAAGATTTTATTTATTCATTCTTGAGAGACAGAGAGAGAGAGAGGCAGAGACAGGCAGAGGGAGAAGCAGTCTCCCTGCGGGGAGTCCGACATGGGACTCGATCCCAGGACCCCAGGATCACACCTGAGCCAAAGGCAGACACTCAACCACTGAGCCACCTGCACTTTACACACTTTAATTGATGTATAATTTATAATATCATTACCTACAGCTCTGAAAGACAAGCATTATTATCACCAACATATAAATTCTCAGAAATGTTAGGTAACTTATTCAAGTTCCAGAGGTGGTGAAGCCAGTGTACAAAATCCTTGCACTTGTCTAACTCCAAACCCCATGCTCCTTTCACAATTTCAGGATGCCTCCCTCATTCAATAGAGAGTGATATAAAAACTGGAATACCTGGAGAAGGTATCTTTCCCTGGAGAAGAATTTCAGAACAGCCAGACTCCCCAAGTGAATTGACTTTGATTCCTCTGTCCATATTTAAGAATGACATTTAAGAATCAAACCAGAGAGTAATAAGAATGATAAACACATGCTTACCATCTAGTCCATTCTATCACAGAAAACTGGACATCTCTGCCATTTATTCCTGGCAGAATAATCACAAATTTTTCCAGAATTAATGCATAATGACTCAGGGAAGAGTTCTAAATATTTGTATAGGTCATGCCAGAATCCCAAATGCAACAAAAACAGAACCTCTTCTCTCAGTAACTGGACAACTTTCACCTCTTCTTTGAACAATCTTATTTAGGCCAAAATAGAATAGATGGTGTCTTTTCTTTTGATTTGTCCTCAAAGACAGGAAGAGCCGAACAAAAGTCTTCCCTTAATGTATGGCTCATCTCATACCACACACAAAAAATGTGTATGTGGGTATTCATTAGGAAATAATTCTTATAGTTCTTAAGGTTCTCTAACCTTATCCTTTAGGACACCTGTCACTGACCTGAAGAGAACTTAGTAACTTAACAATCCTTTCATATAATGCTTAAAAAAAATAAATAAAAATTAAGACACTGGTTTTTCCTGTATCAGATCCGTGGAGCTAATCTTCTAATATGTCTGAAGAGACATGTCTATGTGCATATACTACACTCCCTATACTTGGCTCCTGGCTGCAAGCTATTTCCTGCTGAGCTCAGGTATTTCCAATTGCCTTAACTAAGAAACAAAGACCTTATTCATGACCCTTATTTCAGCAGCTACTAGTTGTCCAAAGCAACAGAATCCTCCCTATAGTATGAGCATTAGAGCTAAGAAGAAAAACACCATCATTCAGCAAAATTCTTTGGGGTTAATGCTTATATTAATATATACTTTTTGTTCAAATAATCTATAAAAAAACATGCTCAGAATGCAATCCCTGTGATTTCATTGCAAACCATCTCCAGCTTAAAACAAGACTACCATTAAAATTACAAAATTATTGAAAATTTTTAATACACCTTTGTTAATAAAGGGTCTCCATTTAAGTTACTTTTATTTGGATATCTGTCAGCATCAAACTGTGAATCCCTAGTACTCTACGTACTACATAAATACTGTGTATTCACATGACTATGAACAATTACTCACAGTAAAGCTATTATCACTGGCTTCCTTTATCATGCGAGGTAAAAACCATAGGACAGCAGAAAACTCTGCATTAACATTACTACAACTACCGAAAGTCTTCCCAGACCACTAGTCCAAATATTAGGTGAGAGCTACAGAGACCTTAGGAAAGAAAGAAAATGAATACTTTAGAGGTATCTAAAGATAAAAATACAGAATCCTTAAGAGCAGGAGCCAGCGAAGTTTCTTCACCAAGATAGCTGGGCCCAGGGCAGCCTGGGTGGCTCAGCAGTTTAGTGCTGCCTTCGGCTCAGGGCCTGATTCTGGAGACTTGGGATCAAGTCCCAAGTCAGGCTACCCGCATGGAGCCTGCTTCTCCCTCTGCCTGTGTCTCTGTGTGTGTGTGTGTGTGTGTGTGTGTCATGAATAAATAAAATCTTAAAAAAAAAAGAAAAGATAGCTGGGCCCAGGTCAAGAAAGGAGTGGCTTTGTGTATTTAAACTATCGCAAAGAGTATGACTAATTTCAATTCTCCTTTCAGTTTTGCTAGATTTCCACTGATTCTATCCTGATGATAGAAGGGCAAAATATGGTGCTCAATAACATCTACAGGACAGACCAAGAAAGAATATAAATTAGACATCAAAATTCTTCCTAAATGGTAAGCAAGATTGTGAGGAAAAGGAATAAGAGATAGGTATAATAATAAGAGGCAGGGAGTGGGAGGTTAGGGGAAGCAACATTATACTAACGCCATAGGAACAAAACTTAAAGTCTGGATTTTTGAGCACCATACCATCTAGTAGGGAAAAGAAGACAGGAACAGAAAATTAGAATCTAACAGTTTTTGAGTACTTGCTTATATAAGCCAGGGAATTCATCTATATTATCACTAATTCTCCTCTTAACACTGATATGATAGAAAGATACTATTATCCCATTTCTCAGATGAATGGCTATGTGCTATAACGTAGGGAGATAATTTTGTGAGTTTTTTTAAAGATTTATTTATTGAGAAAGAGAGTACATACATGCATGTAAGCAAGGGAAGGGGCAAAGGAAAAGGGAGAGAGAATCTCAAGAAGAGCTCAGTCTCACAACCTTGAAATCATGACCTGAGCCAAAATCAAGAGTTGGACACTTAACCAATAGAGCCACCCAGGCACCCCTTCAGAGAGACAATTTGGAATAAGTTCTGAAATTCTGCCTCTAGCACTTATGAACCTTGAAACTATGGGTAATTAATAACTAAAAATAAATCCACCCTATTATCAGCAAGGCACAAAAGAACCGTAAGAGTCTTGCAAAAGCATATGTGCCTTATTAAACATCCTCCAATGCCAGGGATCACTTGCCTTGTGCTGCCAAAGTCAAAATGTTTTAAAGGTCCCCATAATTGCCTGAGTATTTGGCTTTCTGCATTCATGAAGTGAAACTGACCTCTGATCTACCGCTAGAAATGGGTGAGTAAAATAAAGCCTCTTCCATGACCAGGGCACAGAGGGTAGAGAACAATTTTAAGAAAAGATAAAGCCAGACAAAGATATCACAAGAAAAAAAATACAGACCAATATCCCTTATAAACACAGATGCAAACTAAAATCTTCAATAAATCACTAGGAAACCAAATCCAGGAGTATATTAAAAGAAATATTCACCATGCCATGTGGGATATATCCCAGGAATACAAGGTTGGTTCAACACACAAAACTCAATCAATGTAATACATTAAGCTAATAAAATAAAGAAAAAAAGTATATGATTTCTCAATATAACTCCTTATTATGTGGGGAAAAAAATTTTTAAGCATGAATACCTGATTTAGATATGTAATTTCTGGGCTTTTTAAAGAGATGTTTAAAAGGGATGCTTTGCAGAACTCTTCCTAATTGTGTTTAACAAAAATATATAATAATATCATTTCTCAATTACTGAGTACCTAATACATGAAATTTGATTAATCACAACCACCCTGCAAGGCAGCCGTTCCAGGGAGTATGAACAGGCAGGCAATACACAGTAGTTAAGCACAAACTCTACAGCCAGTCTCTGGGTTTGAATCCTAGTTGTACCACTTACTGTGTGACCTTCACCAAGTTAACCTATCTGTGCCTCAGTTTCTTCATCCAAAATATATAAAAGTACTATTTCTCTAAAAATGAGATAAGGGGATCCCTGGGTGGCACAGCGGTTTAGTGCCTGCCTTTGGCCCGGGGCGCGATCCTGGAGACCGGGATCGAATCCCACATCGGGCTCCCTGCATGGAGCCTGCTTCTCCCTCTGCCTGTGTCTCTGCCTCTCTCTCTCCTCTCTGTGTATTCTCATGAATAAATAAATAAAATCTTTAAAAATAAATAAATAAATAAATAAAAATGAGATAAAAATTAAATACTGATTGTATGTAAGGACCATAAAACAGTGTCTGATATGAACAGCTATATAAAATGTTAGTGAAGATAAAATAGAAGAAATATACACCAAAACCTAACTTCAAACCTTAACAATAAAGTTTATGCCTTTTCTAATTAACAGATCACATGGGATGCTTGGACGAAAACTGATTTCAATTTAATGCAGATAATATGCACACTCTAATTACAGATAGTCACTTTAATCTGGAATTCTTAGAATTTTATATAAAAGAACAATTAATTTTCCAGTTCACAGAGAGGATCTATGTTAACCCCTTCCTTCATCACAATATAATGCATGGTAAAACAGTCACAGAGCACATACAGATTAACACATCTTGCTGGTGAAGGACTGGTAAGCAGTCCTAGAAAAGACCTGGCTCAAATATACTGATGGTAGCTTCATAAATTACCAGTGACAGATGTTTATAATGGAATTTCTGGTGCAGGTGATATCTTGATTTTCTGACCATGAATTTAAGATTAATCTGTCTTAGAGCTAGAAAACAGAGGGAACTGTGCCTATCCCTTCTAACTTTTCTGTTTGTGGTTGCTTTTATCACAGATTATCATTACCCTATAGCCTTCCTGAAAATCTGATTAAAAGCTGTAGGTAGCTACACTTTTTATATTTGGGTAACACAGAATAATAGAACTATATTAATCTCTTAAGTAATCTGGATTGATGTAATGTGTTTAAATGTAGGCTTCTCTGGGCAGCCTGGGTGGCTCAGTGGTTTAAGCGCCTGCCTTTGGCCCAGGGTGTGATCCTGGAGTCCCAGGATCAAGTCCCACGTCGGGCTCCCTGCATGGAGCCTTCTTCTCCCTCTGCCTGTGTCTCTGCCTCTGTCTCTGCCTCTCTCTCTCTCTCCTCTTTGTCTATCATGAATAAATAAAAAAAAATCTTAAAAAAAAAAGTAGGCTTCTCTGAAGTTGTTTGTATTGATAAAAAACCTTTTCTTATACTCTACTTCCTGCACTGCTCCCATGTATCAAAACATTACTTAAATAGAATATGAGGCTTTGAAAAATCAGTATATATCTATCTAATTATCATATCAGTATATATCTAACTGATACAAATCTAATTATCAAATTCTCATAGTAACTATCAGGTAAAGAACTTAACAAGATTATACAGATTTGCTCCAATTTCCTTCTATATTTTATGATAAAAATTCATCTTTGAAAGATAATACTGAGACACAGGTCAGTATTTTGAAAATACTTAGATACAGGGCACCTCAATGGCTCAGTCACTTAAGTGTCCGACTCTTAATTTCAGCTCTGATCTTGATCTCAGGGTCATGAGATCAAGCCCTGTTAGGATTCTCTCTCTCCCTCTACCCCCGCCCCCACACATACTTTCTCTCAAGAAATAAACAAAAATTGAAAAATAAAGTACTTAAAGTAGTTAATGAATCATGCATATATATGTATATATATATATATATATATATATATGTTTGATAAATTTGATAAATAATGAATATTTATCATGTGCCACACTGTTTGGGATAACATGCTAAGTCAGTATTTCCCAAAGTGTGTTCCATAAAAGTAGGTTAAGTAGTTGTCGTAGGCCAAGTATTTCCATAGTTAAATAAGATTAGGAACTGTTAAATAAAAGTAGTTCTATAACAAAATCTAACTTCTTAGAGCCAATAATATACTCATGTTCATAGTAGCCCTTCAAAAAGCAGCTACATCATATAGTGTATCCCAGGTGTCTTTTCACTGAGCATTTCAAAACCCTAGCATTCTAGAGAATGTACTCTAAGATATGGAGGGAAAGAAAGGTTTAGATACAGCTATGTGTCAAGCACTTCATGTACATCAATTAAAATTTTCTAATTTTCATAAAAATCCTGTCAGGTAAATAATATGTCCAAGATCACAAGGTGATTTACAGAGTAACCCACATTTAATACCCAGCTGATGGTCTATCTCCAAAGTCCTGTGACACTATCTTTTAATAAGAAAATAAGTAATGGGAACAAGAAACATTACTTACAGAGGATATATAAAGGCCAAACAAAAATGGGTAGAGACATTAAGAAAACACACAAAACAACAACAGGCAAAACTCTTTACTGAAGAGGTTATATGAATAACAAATAGGCATATGAAAAGATGCTGAACTGTAGCCATTAAGGAAATGCAAATTAAAACCACAAAACAACACTATGTGCCTATTAAAATAGATAATATAAAAAACACTGACAGTTATCAAGTGCTGATGAGGATGCTGACCAACTAGAACTCTCATACTTTGCCAGGAAGAACATAAAATGATATAGCCACTCTGGAAAACAGTTTGGCAGTTTCCCATTAAGTAAAACATATATTTACCACATGACCCAGCAATCCCACTGGTGGGTATTTACCCCAGAGAAATGAGAACTTATATTCACAAAAACCCATACAGAAATGTTTATGGCAGAGGCGCCTGGGTGGCTCAGTCAGTTGGGCATCTACCTGCCTTCGGCTTGGGTCATGATCCTGGGATCATGGGATCAAGCCCTGCACTGGGCTGGGCTCCCTGCTCAGCGGAGAGCCAGCTTCTCCCTCTCCCTCTGCTGCTACTCCTCCTGCTTGTGCTCTGTCAAAAAAATAAATAAAATCTTTAAAAAAAAAAAAAAAAAAAAGAAATGTTTATAGCAGAGCTGTAACTGCCCTAAACTGCAAACAACCTAAATGTCCTTTTATAATAGGTGAGTGGTACATCCACACAATGGAACACAAGCAGCAATAAAAAAAGAATGAACGGAACTATTGACACACACAGCAACTTAGATGAGTCTCAAAGATAGTATGCTGAATTTCCAATAGAAGCCAATGTCAAGACATTACATGCTGCATGGTTCTTTTTAAGTGACATTCTGGAAAAGACAAAACTATAGTGACAGAACAGATCAGCAGTTGCCAGAATTACGAGGTGGGGAGAAGATGAGACTACAGAGGGAATGCACAACAAAGTTTTTTTGGGATGATGTAATTGCTCTGCTGACTGTGCGGTTAAACAAATCTACAGAGGTTAAAATTCATAGAACTATACAAAAAGTCAATTTCATCACGTAATTTTAAAAATAGAGAAAAAAGGCAAAAAATAGGTTAAAGCACATTTCACACCAGTTACATGAGAAAAATCAAAACCATGTCATAAATACCACATGCGCAAAATACTAAAATTTAGCAATACCTACAGATGAGAAATTGTGACCTAGGAACTTAATATTTCCATACCTATTTTTAGATATAAATATCCTTCTGTTCAGAATCATGACAGAAGTTTAGAGGAAAGATCCTTCCTAAACACATGAAATTTGTGGAATTTAGCATTCCAAGATCTTTGCATCTTAGCAGAGACACATCATTGCTTAGGTTGTTATGGCAAAAGATAATGAAATATCTGAGGGATGAAAGGAATGTGCCAATCCTCTTTCCCTCGTGGAATTCCCAAAGTCAATGTAGCTGGCACCTGGTACAATGACTTCAATGCAAGCTCAGAGCTGACATTCCTAGGGAGGGACTCTCAAATAAACCTAGATCATTCCTAAAGATCTACAATACAATCCTCTGTAATCCAAGCAGTCAGCTGTTTGAGACTATAGAAGTATGTAACAACTGCTTTTACACACACACACACACACACACACACACACAAACATTTTCTGTGCATGGAATGTTTATGAATGTGTCTGTGCACCCAGAAAGTGGTACACCAATCCATAGGAAATACTGAAATGCCAACTCTGAATAATTAATACACTGATTACTGAAATATTTATTAAACATCCACTTTGTACCAAGCACATTAACAAGCACTGGAAGGCTCAGTGGCTGAACTCTTGCCTTTGGCTCAGGTCACAATCCTGGCGTCCTGGGATCAAGTCCTGCATCAGGCTTCCTGCAGAGCCTACTTTTCCCTCTGCCTATATATCTCTGCTTCTCTATGTCTCTCATGAATAAATAAGCAAAATCTTAAAAAAAAAAAAAAAAAAAAAAAAGAGAGTACCAGCAATATATCAACAAAGTGGAAAGATGAAATCTGGCTCTCGCATATCACCTCCAGGCAAGTCTTCTGTGTCAACCATCTGAAGCAGGTAAAGTGAATGAACATCAAAACATTCCAAGTAAAGTACGATTAATAAGCTGGATAATATATTTTATAAACTGGGGGGGGGGGGGGAGGACAACACCATAGTGTAGCTCAAGGGTTTGAGTGGGTGGAGGGGGCACGTGCATGAAATGAAGTGCTAAGAAAATTAAAGTAGGAAAGTAAGCAAGGACCAGATCTTAAAGAACCTTGAAATGCCACACCAAGAAATTCTGATTTATTTGTTGGCAGTAAGAAGCCATTAAAGACCTGTAACAATTTCAAGAGTTTTTCTCTCAAACAGGTGATTTGAATTTTCTATATTATGGAGGAAGAGAAAAATGGTTAAATCAAGGAAATAAAAAACACACAATACACACTAGGTCTGAGATAACAGTATTTCTCTAGCTCCAATAAAATAATATATTCACATACTAACTCTTTTCCCAAGGAATTAAAACAATGAACATCCTGCATAATATTAACAATTGGCATCTGTATTAAACATTACTATTTACAAAGCATTTTAAATATACATTGTTAATATTCAGTTTCATAAAATTAAAGACTGATGACATATATTAATTGAAAAATTGCCCTTGTTCTAATATTTAAATTATATATAAATGAGAAGATGTGATCAATGTACTTGTTGGCTGAAAACAGCTGGAATTAGTTCTCTATGGCTTAACAACACATTTTTCCAGCCCTAATTCCACTCCCTTACTTTAGGCCACCTTCATTCCTCAACTGGCTTCCTACAATGGTCTCCTCACTGGTCTCTCAGATTCTGGTTTCTCTAAGAACATTCTACTATGCATAAACAGCCAAGAGGATTTTTTTTTCCTTGAGCACAAAAAAATCTGATCACATCACTACTCTAAAACATTCCAATGACTTCCCTACTGCATTCAAGTTAAAGTCTAATCTCTCACATGGCATAAAAGGCTCTTTTTCAGTGATGAGGCTCTTTTTCAGCCTTACTCTCCAGCTCATTCTCTCTCTCTCTCTTTTCTTTTTCTTTTCTTTTTTTTTTTTTTAAGATTTTATTTATTTGTTCATGAGAGACACAGGGAGAGAGGCAGAGACACAGGCAGAGGGAGAAGCAAGCTCCATGCAGGGAGCCTGATGTGGAACTTGATCCTGGGGCTCCAGGATCACGCCCTGGGCCAAAGGCAGGCACTCAACCGCTGAGCCCCCAGGCATCCTGGCCTATTCTCTTTTTGATAAACACCTGGCTTCTTATCCTATGCTTTGGACGTACTCAATTCTCTAGTTTCCCACTCAATTCTCTAGTTTCCCAAACTCTTTCTTATTTTGGCAAATACTATTCCCTCAGCCCCAAATATTTTCTGCCTATTGTCCCCACTGCCACTCTGCCTAACTCCTACTGCTTCAGACCTCAATCAGATATCTACTTCTAGTAAACAGTATCCACATATAGAAGAAAAAATATCTCTTTAAAAGATGCACAAAATAAGTTAGATTATTGTTCCCAATTTTTCAGTTCCTCACTGTTACAGAATTATACATGCATATATTTGGCCAAAATACTTTGCCGTTACCTACCAGTAGAATGGGCAAAGTATATTTCCCTTCCCCACTGATGTTGGGCTTAGTCATGTGACTTTCTCTGCCCGACAGTGTGGATGGTGTGCCACTTTTGAACTGGGGCTTTAACAGGCTCCATATATGTTTATATCTCACCCTTCTTGTGCTCCCACTATTTCCAGGAGATGACTGTGAGACACACAGAGCAGACCTGTGAGCGTGCAGCCAAATGTAGCTGAACGTAGGCAAGCTCAACTGGGATCAACCAAATCCCAGCTGACCCAGAGACTCAAGAGGGGGAGAAAAAAAAGAAAGAAAAAAATGCTGTATTAAGCTACTGAGATTCAGATAATCTATTACTCCATTACATAGCATTTCTGCAGCAATGGCTCATAATACTGCATTTCCAATAAAATTTTACTTTTAATTATGAAAATATATTCTTATATTGTCTTGGTTATGTACTAAGTTAAAATCCTAAATCAATCATAAACATTTTTAAACAGAGATACCAAAAAGAAAATCTAATTTCAATTTATATACCTATCTTAGTTGCAGAGAATTATGATGTGGTATTTGGGTAGTCAAAATACATTAGGATAAACTTCTATGAGAGAAGTGGAATAGAAATATAAATCCATAGGAAAAAAAAGAGTAACTTACAACTTTCAGCTATTAAAAAGAGAGCCTGTTCATCTAATTTGTAAACTGGATTACAGTAATGATGAGTCACTAAAGTATTTAGATTCCTAGATGCATTTTTTAAATGAGGTCATTTATAACACACCAAAAATTACATAATCTGCAATTATTTAAACTTATGATGAAAGTCGTGTTTGTTATCACCCAAAAAACATGTGCAAGAGAGTAGACAGCTATCTTCTTTCTCTTGGTGTACAGTTCTATAAATTTTAATATACACAAAAATTTATGTAGTCAATATCTGTATAAGATACAGGACAATCATCCCCCTCATGATGTCCCTTCACAGTCACATCCTCTTCTCACCTAGGTTTTTTTTTTTTTAAAAGATTTTATTTATTTACTCATGAGAGACACAGAGAGAGAGGCAGAGACACAGGCAGAGGGAGAAGCAGGCCCAATGCAGGGAGCCCGATGTGGGACTCGATCCCGGGTCTCCAGGATCACACCCTGGGCGCAAGGCAGCGCTAAACCACTGAGCCACCCGGGCTGCCCTCACCTAGATCTTTTAGAAGTTCTTTAAGGAAATATGTGAACAATAAAGTTTGAAGAACACTGCTACACAACACTAACTAGCATGACTTAGTAGCTCAGTTACAGAGGCTTCAAATTTTTTAGCCAAATTCAAGTTTGTTCACTAGTATCAGTAATACCCAGAATACCCAATAATAATATATTCAAGTCAATCAATCTTGAGTTGGTTAATATACTCATTAATAGTCCACTGCAGTCAAGATTTAAAGTTTCTCCACAATACTCATAGAGGATGATACAGACTATTTTAATCTGGAAACTAGTCTTATCTTTAACTAGATCTGCTTGTATATACTGGACAGTATTAAAAGATCTCTGAGGGACAGCCTGGGTGGCTCAGCGGTTTAGCGCCACCTTCAGCCCAGGGCCTGATCCTGGAGACCCAGGATCGAGTCCCGCATCAGGCTTCCTGCATGGAGCCTGTTTATCCCTCTGGCCTATGTCTCTGCCTTTCTCTCTCTCTCTCTCTCTCTTTCTCTCTCTGTGTCTCTCATGAATAAATAAATAAAATCTTAAAAAAAAATTAAAAAAAAAGATCTGAGTTAGAATTATCTTCCATTTCTGCTTGACTTAATTTTACAGAAGTTGAGACTTAGATAAATATCACTTCTAAAGAGCAATTCCAAATGAAAATCATAGAAGTATAATACAAACAAGAATAAACTCTTTTGCACACAGAAGGGTTTCAACCAGTCTTTCTCAAAACATCAAGCATACCACCACTAGAAGAGACATCAAAAGTTAAAACCAAGCAGGAGCTCCTGGGTGGCTCAGTCAGTTAAGCATTGGACTCTTGATTTTGGCTCAGGTCAAGCTCTCAGTTCTAAGATTGAGTCCCATGCCTTGGGCTTCACGCTCAGCATTGAGTCTGTGTGGGATTCTCTCTCTCCCTGCCCCTCCCCCTCCTGCATGCTCGCTCACTCTCTGTGTCACTCGCTCTCAAACTAAATAAATAAAACTAAATAAAATCTTTTTAAAAAAGTCAAAACCAAAGGACTTCAAACAATTAAGAAAACTATAAGCAGATGAAGTCAAATATACGACATACCTTAAAGTAGTTCTTACTGAATTACTTAAAAACACTTTTTCATTTTTTAGATTTTATTTATGTATTCATGAGAGACACAAAGAGAGAGGCAGAGACACAGGGAGAGGGAGAAGCAGGCTCCTCGAGGGGAGCCTGATGCAGGACTCGATCCCAGGACCCTAGGATCATACCCTGAATCGAAGGCAGACGCTCAACCACTGAACCACCCAGGCATCCCAAGAACACTGTTTTAACTCAAACTAACTCCACAAAACAAAAACCTGGTAATAAGAAAGAATTAAATGGAAAGTGGGAACTTAATAATCTCTTATTAGTATTAATACAAACAGAAATGCTCATTCAGTCAAAAAATTCTGAACTGACTCTGCTCAAGAGACTATAGTTCTGATACACTATGACTGATGACTATGTTTACTGACCATACTGATAATTTTACTAACTTAATTATACACCACATTTTAGACTCCATTTACAACAGGGTTCTATACTGTTAGATACTGTGGGAGAAAGATGAAAGATATGGAGACAACTCTCAAGGGGCTTCATGTCTGAATTGGAGATTTACTTAGAATAAGTTCATTTTATACTTATGAAATAAACATGTACTTAACTATGCTACCTCTAACTACAATGAAATAGAAATACAATTCTGTAAGGAGCTATATGAAACTTCAGAGAATGAGCTTTTATGTTCATGTTTTCCTATGCCCAGAAAAGTCCTGCATAATTTATTTCTAATTTCTAAAAAAGAATAAATACCTAAGTACCATTGATCACAAATGTCCCTTACTGATGCTATTTTCCAAGAACAAAATCCCAGCAGAGACTTTTCTCCTCACTAAAACTGATCACAGAATTAGAACTCAAAAGAATTCATGACAAAGTGAAAAAGCAAATCAATTTACCTCAAAAATAATAAATAACAGGTAATCAGTATTTTCAAATAGCAGACTAGAATTAAAAATTGATGTATGCTACACTTCCAAGATAAGGTAACTCCTTAATCTTATCCTACAGAAGATAGTAAAGTAGGTCTTGACAGGCAGATACCCTCCTTTCCTGACCTCTCTTCCTATTTCCCAAGGACTTTAACTGCTCCTGATACTCTTACTACTCTGTATGTACACATATATGAATGCACATAAGACTGCCCCAAGTCAGTCTTTTTCTATCTAAAGAGCTGAAGTTATTTTATCTTCATTTTTTGTTTGTTTAAAGTAGGCTCCAATGCGAGCCTTGAACTCACAACCCTGAAATCAAGACCTGAGCTGAGAGTCAGATGCTCAACAGACTGAACCACCCAGGTGCTCCTATTTTATCTTCTATTGGAGGGTAGTAATAGGAAGAAGAGAGTGGATTCCACTTATTTTAATTTTAATAAAGATCTAAAGGGGGGGAGGGCGGTGGGTGCCTGGGTGGCTCAGTCAGTTAAGCATCAGCCTTCAGCTCAGCTCAGGATCAAGCCCAGCACTGGGCTCACATCAGGCTCCCTGCTCCACGGGAGCCTGCTTCTCCCTCTCCATCTGCCTGCTGCTCCCTCTGCTTGTATCCTCTGTCAAATAAGTAAATAAAATCTTTAAAAATAAACAAATAAAGATCTAAAGGTGCTTACTCCTCCAAGCAAGGTCTTCAGATTGTGCTCTGGAGCCTTAGATTTTAATCTATGAAATTTGAAGATAACTTGGTAAGTAACATCTACAAGAATAATGGTACTGAATCCCACCAACCACCCAACCACTCCACCCCACCCCACCCCTGCCAGCCACTATAATAATATTTACATCTTAGTAGGTTAAGCAGTTAAAAATAAAAGAAATTTCCCCAAAGAAAGAACTTTGATCGTTAATAAGTAGGCAGAGAGACACTGCCGGTGTTCCTCAAATCACACCATAAAGCTTATTCTATCCCTTTTAGACATATACATGGGCTAGTTCTGTTTTAACTCTGGCCATATAGCAAGCAAATCTCCACTGAAGATACCAAATTAATGGGGTCAAATATCTACCCAGAATATTATGAGGAAATTTGCAGTGTAAAATATGGATATAACAAGCCCCATCTGGACATTTTTAGAAGAAAAGTTTAAGAAAAATTTCCATATGCATTCTTCCAAAACCATTAAGTATTTTGGAAGCATGTTCTAGAAAAAGTTGATTTAATTAGAGTAATGAACAAATTTTATTTTATTTTTAATTTTTTTTTTATTTATTTATGATAGTCACACACAGAGAGAGAGAGAGAGGCAGAGACATAGGCAGAGGGAGAAGCAGGCTCCATGCACTGGGAGCCCGACGTGGGATTTGATCCCGGGTCTCCAGGATCGCGCCCTGCGCCAAAGGCAGGCGCACTAAACCACTGCGCCACCCAGGGATCCCAACAACAAATTTTAAAGCTACAAAAGGCTTTAGTGGCTTTTCAGAAATAATAGCCTCTTCCTTTGTGCAAAATGAAGAATGAAGGTAGAAAACCTACAGATCAGAGATTTGAGATACTTATTAATCTCATTCAATATATCATTAAATAATTATATCAATTATTAAATATATCACTGACAAATCTCATCTGAGTATTAATTCAAATAAACTGAAAAAAGAAGGAAAAAAACTGAAAAAAGAATGACATTAGAATACTAACTGAATATGGAACTATATAAATGCAAAACAAAAAATTTTTTAAAAAGGATAAATTACAATGACACTGTCAAAAAAAAAAAAAAAAACCGGAAGCATGATATTGTTACTTGCAAGAAAAAAGTTTCAAATATACTGGCAAATCAGCATTTTTATAATAGTTTTCCCATATCATTGTGTGTATGTTCCTATCAAATTTTATGTGAAGAAAAAAATTTGCATTTTTTATATATCAGACCTATGTATATGTCCTAAAAGCAGCTGTAGAGCATCCTTCTTTCACCCCATCAAGTTCTGTTCCTTTGTTTCCGACTTTCTGTCCCCCTCCCCTGCATGCCCTGGCAACATATGATGCCCCCCCTCTCCTACCTTCTCACTTTAAATCAGCAATAAGAAGCTTACCCTACCACTACTTACAACAGATGAAATGCAAAGCCTTTCTAGTACTATAGGTCCTCTTTGATACTACTCACTGAAATTTCCACATCTGTATATACACTTGAAAATTAGTCTGAAATACTTTATAGGTATATATATGAATATTATTTCATTCAGTCCACAGTGTAGTCTTAAAACTTTCTACAACTTTATACCCTCAACTTTTCTACTGATTCTAAGCAAAGAGAGAGAGAGAGAGGCTTAGAAATATAAAAAAAGAGAGATTATCCTGTCATCCTCTTAGTGTCTTTACCTTTTTTTATTCCCTGTGAAATTTCTTAGAGCACTTATTACCTCAGGAAGAGGAGAAAAGATAGGAGATGGGGTTTGTTTGTTTTGATTTTTGGCACAGACTGGCAAAGTAGGAAACAGAGCAGCAAGAAAGCCAGGGATGCCAAAGCCAGAGACAGAAAATCAAGGACAGAATGTTAGTCCAAGCTGAAAAATGTCCAGCTAGCTCCTCTACCCTATTCCCTGGACCCATGAATTGACTTTCTGTCCCCTGTCCAACTCAGAAAACCCATCACTAGTCACTTGGAGCTGATAGAGACCAGACTTCTACTCCTAAGACTGTTTCACAATAGTAGAAAGCTTAATAAATATTTATTTTGTGGCGTATTTAGAATATTAGGACAGACAAGTGTGAAGCTACCCAAAAGAAATAAATTAGCTATTTGAGGAGTGGGGTAAGAACAGGAGGAACTACTCTCCTTAAATGGATGTCCTTAAGGAATAAACATCTAGCTCTTAATTTTAGTCTCCCAGCAGACAGATATCCTAGGAAGTTTTACTACTGTCTGGCATGCCACTGTCTTGTAAGTCCAATAAATGGGAATGTGAGCTCATGCCCGAGGCAGTAACACATAAACGCTGATGAAAGGGAATGATGAAGCAAATTAACACAAGAGATCACAGGCTAGACAAATTCCTACCACAGTCTCTACAATCAAGTTACAACAAATTAATCAAAATCAATTATCACTCCTTCTAAAATTATATGTATAAAAGAATTTTTAAGTTCTAAGAGTATTCCACTTGGGAGATAAAGGCAAGTATCTGGAAGAGTCAAGTGCTATTCAGGAAAACAAAGTAATAAGCCTGTTACTAAACCAGCCAGTTTTAATACTTTATTGTTGTTATATTTTCCTATCCTAAGAAAAATACAGCAGGTGAGCATTTTTTTTCTTTTTTAGAAGTAAAACTGATTCTGAAGAACCAAGCTTAGGAGTAAGTATGCCAACAGAAAAAAATAAGCTAATTTCATACCCTAGCCCAGGGGAAGAGAAGAACTAGTAAGGAGGCTTCTGTTCAAGAAGAAAAGGATTAAAAACACTGAAAGAGTGTTGTGTCAAACCAACAAACAAAAACACTGCAAGAAGACTGAGCCCTGGATGCAAGCTGGGCTGCCACACTAAGCATCTTGATTATTCCAAAGATGCCCTGAGATCCAACCCAACCCTTCTGGCTTCTGCCAGAGAAGCACGGTTAACAGCCAAGTCAAGTTCCAAGAATAGTCATGACATACCATCCCCTTCTAACTACAGTTATCCTCAGGGAGACTGTCAGTCTTGGGAACTAAAATGTCCTGGGACTAAAGGCACAATCCACTGAAACCCAAATAAACAGAATAAGAAACCTTACCTTTAAGAGCAATTAATTCATTTAATTTACTAGCAATTACTTTGTGTAATTTATTGGGGATGGTGAGAATAGGCTAAAACTATTACTTCTTTCACAAATCTTATTTTAGGGGCTACCTGGAAAACATTAAGTGCTAAAATCTACTTTTAAAATACTTAATTAGGGATCCCTGAGTGGCGCAGCGGTTTGGCGCCTGCCTTTGGCCCAGGGCGCGATCCTGGAGACCCAGGATCGAATCCCACGTCGGGCTCCCGGTGCATGGAGCCTGCTTCTCCCTCTGCCTGTGTCTCTGCCTCTCTCTCTCTCTGCCCCTCTCTCTCTCTCTCTCTCTGTGACTATCCTAAATAAATAAAAATTAAAAAATAAAATAAAATAAAATACTTAAATTAGGGGGCAGCCCCAGTGGCGCAGCGGCTTAGCGCCTGATCCTGGATCCTGGTCTGGATCCTGATCCTGGAGACACGGGATCGAGTCCCACGGCGGGCTCCCTGCATGGAGCCTGCTTCTCTCTTTGCCTCTTTCTCTCTATGAATAAATAAATAAAATCTATAAAATAAAATAAAATAAAATAAAACAAAATAAATAAAATAAAAAATAAAATAAAATAATAAAATAAAATAATAAAAAATAAAATAAATTAAATAAATTAAAATAAAATAAAATAAAATAAAATAAAATAAAATAAAATACTTAAATTGGGATGCCTGGGTGGCTCAGTGGTTGAGTGCCTGCTTTCGGGCCAGGGCATGGTCCTGAGGTCCCAGGATCAAGTCCTACATCAGACTCCTGATGGTGGAGCAGGGAGCCTGCTTCTCCCTCTGTCAATGTCTCTGCCTCTCTGTGTCTCTCTGGAATAAATAAAATTCTAAAAAAAAATTTTTTAATTTTAAAAAATAAAAGATTTAAATATAAAAGGTAGCTCTTTCGGGATCCCTGGTGGCGCAGCGGTTTGGCGCCTGCCTTTGGCCCAGGGCGTGATCCTGGAGACCCGGGATCGAATCCCACATCGGGCTCCCGGTGCATGGAGCCTGCTTCTCCCTCTGCCTGTGTCTCTGCCTCTCTCTCTCTCTCTCTCTGTAACTATCATAAATAAATAAAAATTTAAAAAAAAAAAAAAAAAAGGTAGCTCTTTCACTGCAAAGTTGAGGTAGACTATCATATATTAACAGGTTACATAATCAGTTCAAAATTGGCTTTGGGGCCCCTGGGTGGCACAGTCAGTAATTAAGCATCTGCCTTCAGCTCAGGTCAGGATCTCAGGGTCCTGGGATCAAGCCCCACACTGGGCTCCCTGCTCAGTGGGGTCTGTTTCTCCAGAACTCCCCCTGCTCATGCTCTCTCTCTCTCTCACTCACACTCTCTCTTTCTCTTTCTCTCTCAAATAAATAAATAATTTTTTTTTAAAGTGGCTTTTATTCGGGGAAGAAGGACTACACATAGTGTTCTCCCAGTTCAGGCATCAGTAGCCAAGGGGAAATTTTCTACTAAAACTTCTTTTCTGGGCAGCCCAGGTGGCTCAGCGGTTTAGCACCTGCCTTCGGTCCAGGGTGTAATCCTGGAGACCCAGGATCAAGTCCCCGTCAGGCTCCCTGCATGGAGCCTGCTTGTCCCTCTGCCTGTGTCTCTGCCTTTCTCTCTGTGTCTCTCATGAACAAAAAAATAAAATCTTAAAAAAAAAAAAAAAAACTTCTTTTCTATAACCCATTAGACCTACTAGGGCATTGTGGCCTTCTCACAGGATGCCTGTAACACAAGATGCTAGACCCCTGGTCTCCCTACTTGTTGTACCTACATTATATTCTGGTATATAATTCAGGTGCTATGCAAATATATTTACTTATATACCATCATCATATAATTACACAGAAAGAAATAAAATTTTGGCAATGAAAGGTTCAAGTTCCAACATGCCAAAATTCTACTGAAAGCATCAACTGTATTAACAAGCTTATACCGACTTAAGTTCTCCTCATATGTCAACTAAATATACTTCTATTTCAAAATTTCCTTTTCTTATTATGAGAACTACTCTTCATTCAGGTTTTAAATTTGCAGTTATCCTTAATTCCAGTCTCACCTTTATTTCAAGCTTTCATTAAACATTTAGAGATAATTATCTTTATGCAAATGATGCTACACTCTTAAAAATAACCTTTCTTATAAGTATTATTCTAAATATATATTATGTAACATCTATACATATTTATATATGTAAATTATAATTACATATGTTATATAAATAGAATACATATTTTTATATATATCACTAATATAGAATAGTGGATAGCAAAGCTTTTTGTGACATTAATTGTGCAAAAATAATTTTTTTGCCCAAGTTATAGTTTTTATATCCACAAAGTACAAATGAATAAAAGCTATGATATTTCAATGAAGATGTACCTGGAAAAGTCTTCAATAAACTTTTTGAAGTGGTTCATACATAATGGAATAAAAATTAAAAAGTATTTGGAGACTTGAATACACTTGTATCACCAGGCATTTAAAGGCTCTGCCTCCCACTATATAGTCAAATTGCTCATTAAAAACAGGGGAAGGGGATCCCTGGGTGGCGCAGCGGTTTGGCGCCTGCCTTTGGCCCAGGGCGCGATCCTGGAGTCCCGGGATCGAGTCCCACGTCAGGCTCCTGGCATGGAGACTGCTTCTCTCTCCGCCTGTGTCTCTGCCTCTCTCTCTCTCTCTCTGTGACTATCATAAATTAAAAAAAAAAAAAAAAAAAAAAAAAAAAAAATATATATATATATATATATATATATATATATATATATATATATATTCACTCTCTCCAGAAATACTTCTGGACCATCTACTATGTGCCAGGCACATCATATTTAGGGAACTGCATGTATTTTAGTATGGCTGGAACCTAGAGAGCATGTATGAGACTAGGCCAGGCCCCAAATGATGAAAGCCATGGACAATGCTCTGCTAAGGCATTTAGACATCATCCTTAAGATGGTAAGAAATGAATGAAAACTTAAGAAAGTAACAAGATCAAAGCCATCTCACTCAGACTTAGGTTTTCCTATATATTCTCTCCGAGGAGCTGGCATGAAGGCTCCAGAGTGAAGGAAGAAAAGAGATACAACCCACATTTCACAGCTACTATAGGAGGGAGCATCAGCTGCCAACGTCTACCACTTGTCTACCCTCCTGTTCTGTCGAGAGACTCCATTCTAGTGAGGTGAAAGACTTTAGTATCAATAGCAGGTAGGAGATAGAAAAGTGGTAACAGATAGGAAAGGGGAGTTTCTCTGGCCAAAGTGCATTTAAGGGTCATCCATAGGAAGCTACTCCTATTTTAAACAGAATATTATATGAACAAAATATATATAATCTAAAATGTATTAAAACATTAACTGAGAAGATGAGGAGTTTGATGTCATGTGTATTTTACCACAATTAAAAAAAACTTTTTAGAAAAAAAATGTGAAATTTGGGCATCCTATTTTTATACTGTCAAACATTAAAAGTGGTAAATATAAGTTCATATTATATTTAATTACAATTCTTTCATTCTTCCTTCACAGTTAAAGAATTCTTCAAAGTCTACTCCCAAACACATAGCTATGTACAAGAACACAAAGAAAAAGCATATTTACTATACTACTTGGGGACAGAAGACAATCATATCCCAAGCAGACATTATCCAATAGCCAGCTATCCTTTCTAAGAGACTTGTAATGGTGCAAATTGCCACCATAAAGAATGTACATGGATTTGGGCAGACACATTTGACAGCACAGCTGTCTGTCCAGGCATGCTGCTGAAAGAATAGTACATTCCTACTTGTCCTGCCCCCCACCCACCTTAAGTCTCCTTACAAAAGGAATTTTAAACAAAACTGCCATATTTAAGCCTCGTGTGTGTGTGTGTTTTCAATAAGACCAATTAGGTAATAACAGAAGCAATGAACTATTTAACATCACTCTTACCCCAAAGTTAGTCTCTGAAGATTCTGAAGAACAAAATAATTTTGTTCATGTACATTTATTTAAAAAGTCTTGATTTGAGGGATCCCTGGGTGGCACAGCGGTTTGGCGCCTGCCTTTGGCCCAGGGCGCGATCCCGGAGACCTGGGATTGAATCCCACGTCGGGCTCCCGGTGCATGGAGCCTGCTTCTCCCTCTGCCTATGTCTCTGCCTCTCTCTCTCTCTCTCTGTGACTATCATAAATAAATAAAAATTTAAAAAAAAAAAAGTCTTGATTTGAGATTGCCCTTTAGTTTCAAAGGGAAGGTAATAAACTTTCAGAAAATGGATACAGTAGAGAAGGGCATATTGATAATCAGAGTAATAGAGTATGAAGCCTAGCTTTGTGACCTTGGGGCGACTGTCCAACCTCTCTGAGCTTCAGTTTTTTTCATCTATAAAACATAAAAAAAATGATGCTTACACTATTTACATCACAGAGTTGCTTTAAGATCAAAGAACTAAATGTAACTCTACCTCAGCCACACACTGCAATGCACCATTCTCAATAATTTCAAATTAATGCAATTTCATGCAACCTCTTTTGAATATATCTTCTATTCTACTAGCTCATTCTTTCTCATACATGAACTCCTGCCATCATTTGATCCCAGCAGAACCTCATACCCACCAACTCAACAACTCACTCTCCCTCACCCCTGGGAAGTCCCCTCTTCTCTCCTTACCCAGTTTCAATTCCATGATGCACCATCATGATCATTCACTCCTCTCTCACTTGAACATATTCACTATGTAAAACCACAATCCTGCTTAAATTCAATTCTCTGTCTGTTCCCCTACCACTAAAGGAGAGTGCTGGAGCAAAAAAAAGCACACAGGTTAACTAGCCTTTTAACTCATGACCTTTAACCTCAAATGAACCCTGATTCTGCCTGATAATCATACTCTCTTTTTTTTTAATATTTTATTTATTTATTCATGAGAGACACAGAGAGAGAGAGAGAGAGGCAGAGACACAGGCAGAGGGAGAAGCAGGCTCCATGCAGGGAGCCTGATGCAGGATTCAATCCCGGGACTCCAGGATCAGGCCCCGGGCCAAAGGCAGGCACTAAACCGGTGAGCCACCCAGGGATCCCCATACTCTATTTCCCTAAGCCCATTCACTCTCCCACTTCTCTGAACACTTACATGCTCTCTCCTCTCTTCTCAAACTCCTAGTACCTTCTTCTGTGCCCTTTCTCACCCTCAGCTGATGACTTGTTTAGAAAATTAGAGCAATCAGAAGAGGATTTCCAGGAATTATCATCACATCCACCCACAGTATCAGCACCTACCTGTACCCATATGCTCTGTCTTCCTTATCGTCCTAATAAACGAACTATGTGTTCTTTTATCTAACCCCTTCCCTCGTGCACAGCTCACCCCTACCATCAACTCAGCAATTCTTCTCTCCTGTATCATCAGCTTCTTTCCTTCCCTTCTCCCCATCTCTACCACATCACTTCTATGACCTTACAAAATACATATGAAAATGCGATAACTCCTATCATAAAAAACATATGAGCAGAAACACTGCCAGGTTGAACTTAAAAGAGACACAACGCAAAATGAAAACAGGCCTTAGGATCCCCACATCTCTGAGCAGGAAACAAGCTAAAAAAAAATAACCCTGCTGCAAACATAGACTTCCTTTATAGAAGACTGAAGAGGACTGAACAAAGGAAGCTAAGAAGGGTTACATAACTTTTACAAGGTCATACAACTAAATAAGCAGCAGAATTGGGATATGAACTCAGAAAGTCTACATTGTTTGTTTTCCAGGCTTTAATTCACTTTATATAAAACTGTGTGGGGACAGCTGGGTGGCTCAGCAGTTGAACGTCTGCCTTTGGCTCAGGGCGTGATCCTGGAGTTCCAGTATCAAGTCCTGCATGGGGCTCTCTGCATGGAGCCTGCTTTTCCCTCTGCCTATATCTCTGCCTTTTCTCTGTGTCTCTCATGAATAAATAAATAATTAATTAAATAAATCTTATAAAATTGTGGTGGCCACAGTTGGGAGTCTGGGTCCTCTGCATCCAGAGTCAGGTGTGAGTCTTTACAAGATGGTCAGGAATCCCTGATAGGGAGACTTGGTGAACAGTCTCTTTCCAGAGGTGAGGGGTGAGACAGCTATAGGTCTTGGAAATGGTATCCAAAGCAGCATTGGCAAAGTTGCCCAGGGTGGCAGTGCAGCCCCTGGCCGAGGTATAGAAGTTATCAATACCAGCAATCGGGAGCTTCTGGGCATAGGAGCTAAGACAATGCCAATGCCTCTGGGAACAGGAATGAGGCACACAAGCACAGAGCCACAGTGGCAGGTCACCTCACCTGGGACAGTGTAGGGCTTGCTGATCTTGTTCCCTGGTAGCCTCGCTGCATGGGGACGATGGAAGGCTTGGCCAGGATGACGACCTCATGGATGGCAGTGAGTATCTTCTTGGAGCACTTAACACCCAGGCTGATGTGTAAATTGTACTCTCCGATGGCAACAAATGCCTAGAATCTGGTCTATTAGGCAGCTCGCACGGGTCTGCTTCTGCACAATAATCCTCAAAAGCTCATCCTTGGAGGAATGCACCCAGGAAGAGTCCATGATCTCAAATTCCCTGATGGACTGGGAGAAGAGATCTCCTCCAGGGGCTTTTTTTAGTTTAATATTTTATTTATTTATTCATAGAGACAGACAGAGAGAGAGAGAGAGAGAGAGAGAAGCAGAGACACAGGCAGAGGAAGAAGCTGGCCCCATGCAGGGAGCCCGATGTGGGACTTGATCCCATGTCTCCAGGATCACACCCCAGGCTGCAGGCGGCACTAAACCGCAGGTGCCCCTCCTCCAGGGACTTAAACTTCATGTCCTTGACCAGGCAGCCCAGATTTGTGACTGGGATCTACTCCTTGTCCTGGCCAATGCCTCGGCCCTGGCCCACCCATAGCTGCAACTCCACACCCTGGATATGCCTCCACCTCCCAACATCATCACCCTTCGCCCCCCTTCTCCAAGTCTTCTAGCAGCATCAGCAAAATCCGCAGTTTGGTGTTTTCTCAAAGAGAAAGTCTACATTCTTAAGACATATTATCTCATTAAACTTTTACAATGCTATGACTTAAGTGCTAGTATATTCCCATTTTACAAATGGGGAAACTGAAGTAGCTAGATACGGTGATTTAACACATATCCACAAGAAAAAAAAAAGGATTTAATAACTACACTACATTCAGAATTGAGGGAAAGCTTTAAAAAGATACACAAAATATACACAAGACATATACTGCATTTACAATCATCTTAAGTATGCTTTTACAAGAAAATTTCCTACATCAAAATTTATTGATTTTTAACAGCCTCATTACCTCAAAGCTTTGGAAACTGTAAATATTTTATTAGGAATTAATAAAATTTGTTTCTACAAATCTTAAAATTTGACTTGCTAAATAATCATAACAATATTTTAAGGATAAAGTTATTTTAAATTTAAAAGTTAAAGGCATGTTCTCTAATTTAAACTATTAAGCAAATTAAAATGGTTCCAAAACTATCCTTAGCTATATGTTAAAATCAAGTGTCCCAAAGATTTTTACCAGAAAAATCATGATGATCTATTTCCAGTTATTTCTACCTCAAAAAAGTAGCAATGAATGCCCTAAAATATTCCATAAATTAAATATCCTATAAAGACAAACTAGTCCTTCTTACTAAAATTATTAAGGTTAGGGACACCTGCGTGGCTCAGTGGTTGAGCATCTGCCTTCTGCTTAGGTAGCAGTCCCGGAGTTCTGGGATCAAGTCCCATATCAGGCTCCCAGCAGGGAGCCTGCTTCTCCCTCTGCTTCTCTGTGTCTCTCGTGAGTAAATAAAATCTTTAAAAATAAACAAAATAAAATCAGTAGGGTTCTAGAAGCTTTTAACAGATAAATTTCTACTTATAATTTGCATATTTAACTCTTCTAAATAAATTTAACTATGTAAAATACTAATTCAAATCTAAATAAATAAGGAGGCAATAAACAATCATAAATCTGGCAATCAAGACTGAAAGTTTACATAACGTATTCCAACAAATTACAGGTCAACTTTCACTTGGAGGAGGATAATCACAAGACTGTTATCTTCTTAGCAATTTAGTAACAAAATTCCTGTCTTTGTTAATATTCAACTGAAAAAGTCAAAACACTGTAACAAAACAAACATAAGGCACAACATTGTAGAAGAGCACTGAATTAGAAGTCAGAAGACCTAAATTCTAATCTTTCCTCCATCATAACTGGATATGAGAATTTACCACTGTGTTTCTACTTCTCCAATCTGTAAAACTAAGGGGTGGGGGAAGAGATAACTCTAAGGTTATTTTGAGCTCAAAAACTTTATGATCCTATGAACCAAACTGAGGTATATATTTTGTTTTCATATTTTAGGAACTCCAGACAAGCAGATCAAATCAATAGAAACTAAGAGTAAATATATTATTGATGCCCTTCTATATAACTACAATTATGTTGTTATGCATAAATTGTGCAAGATAGGTTTAGTATTCATTTTCAGAGTTCGTTTCAAGTATGTACATTAAGTAATTTTAACACATTCTCTAAACTTGACTGGATCCAGGAATTCCTTATTTAAAAGTTTTCCTAAACTCTCAGTATGCTAAGCTTTGCCTTTAACTTTCATTTTCTATTCCTCTTCTCTTTCTAGCACTATTTATATGAAAGTATGCTTCACAGTGACCATTTTGCTTATCTATGTCCTACACCTTTACCACACCTGGTTTTTATGATCTTTTATCCATGATTTCACTTTTCGTTTTAAAAGTGTGCACACGTGTACAAATGCAAGAGGATGGGAGAGGGGTAAGAGAGAGGGTGAGAGAAAATCTCAAGGTGGCTCCACACCCAGCACAGAAGTGAGGCTCAATGTCCCGACCCTGAGATCATAACCCTCAGATCATGACCTGAGCCGAGATGAAGAGTGAAGTCATCTGAGCCACCCAAGCAGTCCTATTTTTTATGCAAAGTGCCTCTATTCCAAAAAAAGAAAAAAAAAAGTGCCTCTGTTGACCCAGTTAAATTTTTTTTTTAAGATTTTATTTATTCATGAGAGATCAGAGAGAGAGAGAGGCAGAGACACAGGCAGAGGGAGAAGAAGAGGGGCTTCCCCACGCAGAGCCCAATGTGGGACTTGATCCCAGGACCCCGGGATCACGACCTGAGCCAAAGGAAGACACTCAACCACTGAGCCACCCAGGAGCCCGACCCAGTTAGATATTAAGAGTTCTGAGGGCAGCCCAGGTGGCTCAGCAGTTTAGCACTGCCTGCAGCCCAGGGCATGATCCTGGGGACCTGGGATCGAGTCCTACGTCTGACTCCCTGCATGGAGCCTGCTTCTCCCTCTGCCTGTGTCTCTGCCTCTCTCTCTCTCTTTCCCTTCTGTGTATTCTCATGAATAAATTTTAAAAATCCAAAAACAAAAAAAGATTCTGAGATCCTCAAATTTCAGATTTCCTACGATACAATATGATAGCAGGTTTGCTAGCAAATTCAGACATATTATTCAGTCATTCAAAAGTTTAAATATTTTATGTTGGCATTTTTATATTCTATTTGTTTTCATCACTAGCAACCTGCTTGCTTAAAGTCAAAATTCTTTGACTTCAAAGAATTTTGACTTTTAAATACTTTTTAGCATATTGACACATGCTGGAGAAACCAAAGCAGTTTCAAATTCAAAATGTCACCTAGTAAAAGTAGATAGGAAAAAATAGCACCCAATATTTAATTTGTCAAAACTGCCACTCAGCCTTTTTTTGGAAGGCCTAAGAAAAAAAAAAAATTACTGCATGCTGTAACTATAAAAGGTATTGAAGATTTTCCTTTGGAATCTCACCACATTTCTTCAAGATCCAACTGATACTTAGGGGATCTATACAAAGTTAAATGATTATAGAGTTTAACTATAATTCCTAAAATTACCATTTAAAAATATAAATACTTATTATGAATTCACTTTTATATCATACCCCTTTCTTCATACTCCTTTCTTCAAATCCCAGAGAGAAATGACACCTAACTAGATTTGATAAAAACCCACTCTAGCAGAACACCTGGGTGGCTTAGCAGTTGAGCGTCTTCTTCAGCTTAGGGCGTGATCCTGGGTCCAGGGATCAAGCCCGGCTTCGGGCTCCCTGCAAGGAGCCTGCTTCTCCCTCTGCCTGTGTCTCTGCCTCTCTCTTTGTGTCTCTCATGAATAAATAAATAAAATCTTAAAAAAAAAAAAAAAAAAACACTGTATCTAGTACAATGCTACATATTCTATGGCTACTTTAGATTCATTATGTATCTCTCTTCTTTCATCCTTGTTTATTCTCCACAAAGCAGTCAGACTAAACCTTTTAAATATAACCCCCATGGCCCAAGATTCCCATCCTACTCAAAAAAAAGTTCTAATTCCTTATGATGGTATGCAAGCCTTCTATAAACTGGTCCTCAGCAGTCTCCCTCATCCCATATGCAACTTTTGCCTTCTTTCTCCTACAGATTATCTCCCAACAATCTCCCACCAAGTCAGTCCTCCTCTACCACTCCAGAGGGATACCTCTGCCTTGAAAATATTCTCTAAAACTTTGTCCTCGATGGTCCTCTCCCTGGAATACTTTTCTCCTGAAAACCCTAAAGTCTCATTCCTTCAGATCGTTCAATTCTCTGGGGAGGTGCTGTTTTGAATAGGGTGCTCAGAGAAAGCCTCTGGCTGGTAAGGTGACCACAAGCTTTCTCTGAGCAATCCAAAACAGCACCTCTTCTATGGGTCTATCCTCTTACCCAGCTTTATTTTTCTCCCAGAACTCATCACCACATGAAGTAGTAAATAAATAAAGGTCTAGTTCCTGTCTCCCCCCACTACAATGTAATCTCCACAAAAGCAGAGAGTTTCATTTGTCCAATAACATACTCCTAGAGACAAGAAAGTGCCTAGGAAGTGCTCAATAACTGTTAAATAAATGAAAATTTGAAATGCCTGACTCTAGAAGCCATGCTGTCAACTTTAATTATTCATACATACTAAAGAAGTTCTTTAAATAATAATGTTAAAAGTGTTATTTAAACTAGCAATGTTGCTTGCCTCTAAGGAAGAAAACTGGATGGCTGAAGTCAGAGAGATGTAGGGCAAATAAATGTATACCTCTTAAATCTTGAACTGTATTAATGTATTAATACTATATTAAAGGCAGCCCCGGGGGCCCAGCGGTTTGGCGCCGCCTTCAACCCAGGGTGTGATCCTGGAGACCCGGAATCAAGTCCCACGTCAGGCTCCCTGCATGGAGCCTGGTTCTCCCTCTGCCTGTGTCTCTGCCTCTCTCTCTCTCTCTCTCTCATGAATAAATAAATAAAATATTTTTAAAAAATACTGTATTAATGTGATAACTTCATTAACTGTATAACTGTATTAATATATTAAATTTTGAGCTATACTAACGTGCTTTTTCTTAATTTTAATAAAATTTTAGGGGATCCCTGGGTGGCGCAGCGGTTTAGCGCCTGCCTTTGGCCCAGGGCGCGATCCTGGAGACCCGGGATCGAATCCCACATCAGGCTCCCGGGATGGAGCCTGCTTCTCCCTCTGCCTGTGTCTCTGCTTCTCTCTCTATCATAAATAAATAAATAAATCTTTAAAAAATAAAATAAAATAAAATAAAATAAAATAAAATAAAATTTTAAAATTTAATAGTAATATTATTGCTTGAGTTATGTAAAACACTCCAGTCCTGCATTTTCAAGATATGGAACACTAATGGAAAAATATGACATTCTTTATGTTGTTCTGGGATGTTTTCATAAGATTCTTTAGGAATTTCTCAGACTACAAGAAGTTATTCATTCCTTCTTTAATGTTCCCTTAGTCTTATATTAACTAGCAATCACCTTATCACTAGGAAGTTGTTAGCTATGCTCACTAGTTCACTAGAAAAACAGGCAAAGTATGAATATGCCTTTACTAATTATAGGGTTGTATGCCAAAGATATTGTTATCAGAAACTTTGTCACTAAAGACAGTAAGAACAAAGAATAATTTCAGGACACGCTCTAGGATATCAGGAACTTAAAGTCCTAGCTCTGGTAATGGGATTGGGTGGGAAGAATGTTCTAAAAGGAGAAGTGAGAGCAGCTATTGTCACTTCCCATTATCCCTTATCACAGCTAAAATCCCCTAGTTAGCCAGAAAGTCCCTCCCAATTCTCTTGAAAACAGTGCTCCTCTCAACAGGATGTGAAGGACACATGAAGGAAGTTAACTTTGCAGAGGAAACCCTGCAGGATAGAAACTCCTTCAAGGACCAATACTAGACTTAATGGTCTTCCCAGTACTTTCTACTTGTATTATATCACAAAGTACGAGAATTATAAAACCAGCTTGGAAAGAATAAGCACTAATTTATGCCAGCTATAAGGTAATAGACTATTGTACTT
Source organism: Canis lupus dingo (assembly GCF_003254725.2). Lineage (NCBI taxonomy): Eukaryota > Metazoa > Chordata > Mammalia > Carnivora > Canidae > Canis > Canis lupus. The sequence continues at coordinate 20,365,060 of NC_064249.1, read as the reverse complement.
AATTTTCAAATTCAGAAAATGCTGCATACTTTTCCAACTCTTGTATATCGATATGAGGTATCGATATACAGTATGAGTATGAGAGTATGACAAACATAATCTTTCTGTATTTAATCACTTTATATATATATATATATATTCCCCCAACATTTAAATAATCTCTATTATTAAAAAAACATGACTTCCCCCCTCGAATTTCTAAGAAACAATCTACGCAGTATTACATGAAAGATGGGACCATTAATTACTCCCTAAACTGAAATTAGAGAAAAGATTTTAACAATCATTGGAATCTGTCATATAAAAATTAAGTTCAACTATACTTTAAATAAATAAAGTTTAGACCTAAACAAAAGCACCATAAATGGTCTTTTGTTTCTTTTCTTTGAAAAGAAAAAAAAAAAGGGATCCCTGGGTGGCTCAGCGGTTTAGTGCCTGCCTTCAACCCAGGGCGTGATGCTGGAGACCCGGGATCGAGTCCAACGTCGGGCTCCCTGCATGGAGCCTCCTTCTCCCTCTGCCTGTGTCTCTGCCTGTCTCTGTGTGTGTGTGTGTCTCTCATGAACAGATAAATAAAAAAATCTTTAAAAAAAATAAAAGAAAAAAACATACTTTATTGCAAACAAAAAAAACAAAAACAAAAGAGCAACTGTTACACTCTGGACATTATGCCTTTTCTCTATAGCCAAAATAAAACATAACATGAACCAGTCATAATTCATTTATTGATGACTCTGTATACAACAGAGAGCTTATTAACTAGACTCAGTAGTTTTAGACCTAGTCATGAAAAATGGCTCATAGGACTATTTTGGCTCTCACTATACCACAGGTATTATGTAGAACAAGCATCAAGGTCATGCTAGTCAATCTATCCAGAAGCACAACCAAAAAGCCTAATTATCCCAACACTCTCCATTTTGCCAGGAAAACAGAGATCAAACAAAAAATATAGTATCAGAATGTTAAATATAATGCTTCTATCCAACACTGTTATTCCTTTTTTTTTTTTTTAAGATTTTATTTATTTATTCATGAGAGACACAGAGGGAGGGAGAGAGAGAAAGAAAGGCAGAGACACAGGCAGAAGCAGGCTCCATGCAGGAAACCCGATGTGGGACTTGATCCTGAGACTCTGGGATCACACCCTGAGCCAAAGGCAGATGCTCAATTGCTGAGCCACCCAGGCATTCCCAACACTGTTATTTCTATAATATCCTGTGAAATTATCACCCAAACTCTAATTTTAAAAAACTGAATAATTTCTGCACTGCCTTTATTATCAATGGACAATAAATACACTTGTTCTTATCCCAGAATGCCTTTCCATTTCCTAAATCCATGCTGTCACAATGGCACAGAATTTCACCCATTTGTTGTATTTATAAGTAGCAGAAATCAAGTAAATTGAGGAGTTAAATCAGACAAGTCACTTAACCTAAACATATGTGTGTAGACACAGAAAAGTCAAGTACATGCTATACAGAAAAGTCAATCATATAATAGACAAAATTTTAAAAATGAATAAATCTAGAAAAAAAAAGAATAAATTTCTGGTTAACTGAAGTACTTTCTGAAACATTAAGTCTTGAACCTTTTCCTAATTCAAGACTAAAATTTTTGAGACTAAATTTCCTGAAACTTTACTGTTTTAAAAATAGAACTCAATTTTTTATGTATTTTTGAAAGCATTAAGTAATTGCATGTGTCTACTTAAACTACTAGAAAGAAATCAAGATAATACTAAACTGTTGAATACCTTTAATAGCAGCATGAATGGTCCTGTGTTCTGTGTATCTAAAGTCTTATTTCATTTTTCTAAGGTAAATGTTTAAAAGAACACACATGATATAATGGAGAAAATGTTAAACTCAAACTAAATATCAGCTTTCCTGCCTTTCCAAGGAAAAGCACAACTTAGAAAATAAATGAGAACCCTTACCTTCCTGTACTAAGAAACAAAAATAGTTTTTCCAAAGCGCCCAAAGAAATAAGTTTAAGGCACTACCATCAGAAAAAAGAACAAAACAAAAAACAAAAAACACTGGCCAACAAATCACACTGAATTCCATACTTTAATAATGAAGCAAATCCCATTATTTCATTTATATGTGCAGACTAAAATAGTCAAACTCAGAAACAGAGAGTAGAATGATGGTTGTGCTGTGGAGAGGAAGAGAATGAGGTGCTGGTCAAAGAGTACAAAGTTTCAGTTATGCAAAATGAATAAATTCTAGACAACTACTGTCCAACATGGTGACTACAGTTAATGTGCTATATACTTGAAATTTGCTGAGATGGGGCACCTGGGTGGCTCAGTGGTTGAACATCTGCCTTTGGCTCAGGTCATGACCAGGGTCCTAGGATGGAGTCCCGCATCAAGTTCCCAGCAGGGAACCTGCTTCTCCTTCTGCCTATGTCTCCAGCTTCTCTCTATGTGTCTCTCATGAATAAATAAATAGAATCTTTAAAAGAAAGAAAGGAAGAAATTTGCTGAGAGTAGATCTTAAAAGTTCTTACCATACCAAAAAAGAAATAGAAATGTTGATTAGCTTGTTTACTTTGCTATACATATATCTATATACCTATCAAAATATCATGTATTGTCAGCATACAACAAAATATAAACATACACCCTAATGGGTTTTTTTTTATATTTTATTTATTTATGTATTTATGTATTTATTTATTTGAGAGAGAGAGAGAGAGAGCAAGAGCAAGCAGGAGCAGGACAGGGGGAAGGGGCAGAGGGAGAGGGAGAAACAGGCTCACCACTGAGCAGGGAGCTGGAGGTAGGGCTCAATCCCAGGACCAAGATCATGACCTGAGCCAAAGGCAGACACTTAACTGACTGAGCCACACAGGGGCCCACAACTTGATGTTCTACTCAAATGTACACAATTTCTATTTGTTAATTATACCTTTAAAAAGTAGGAAAAAATGCTGCAAATTCTTCCACAGATAACTATTATCGTCCAATAGCCCAAATCAGACCTAAAAGTGTTTTCCATGTAAACAAATAGGAAAGTAGTAACTTTATTAAGCAGGAGATAATTTTAAAAACTATGTATAGTAGCAACTGGATTTTCTAAGTACTGGAGTATCCCCTAGTGGACTGGTAAGGAACAGGTGTTTTTGCTTATTAAGTTAAAATTTGTTAAGCCTCTGATCATAACAAATTCACTAAAATACTAACTCAAAAAGTATATATTCTTCCAATCTCCTTTAGCCATTTATTCATAATATAATTTAAAACAAAGTTATTTTGGAAATTACTCCTATCACCTCACTGATCTAAATGTCAACAATCAAATTATGAATATTAAGTATAGTGCTTCCTAAAGAGCCAGAGGGTGCCAGAAATGAATCTGAGAAACTATGAAAGAGGTTTGAAAATTATTCTTTTAGATACTATAAAGCCAACCTCAAAGAGGTATCTGTATATGTTCACAGCAGCATTATTCACAACAGTCAAGATGTGGAAGCAACCCAATGGTCCACTGATAAATATGGTACACGTATACAATGAAATATAATTTAGCCTTAAAAAGGAAATTTTGAGGGACGCCTGGGTGGCTCAGTGGTTGAGCATCTGCCTTCGGCTCAGGGCGTGATCCCACGGTCCCGGGATCGAGTCCCACATCGGGTTCCCTGCATGGAGTCTGCTTCTCCCTCTGCCTATGTCTCTGCCTGCCTCTCTCTCTGTCTCTCTCATGAATAAATAAATAAAATCTAAAAAAAAAAAAAAAAAAGGAAATTTTGATACATGCTACAACATGGAGGAATCTTGAAGACCTCATATTAAATGAAATAAGCCAATCACAAATGGATAAATATTGTATAATTACACTTATATGAGGTACTTAGTGTAGTCAAATTCATAGAGACACAAAGTAAAACAGCAGCTGCAGGAGAGTCCCGGAGAAGGGGCAATGGGGAGCTATTTTGTTTAATAAGTATAAGAGTTTCAGTTTGTAAGATGAAAAGAGTTCTGGGGATGGTGGTGATGTTTACACAATGTGAATTATGCCACTCAACTGTATATTTTTAAATGATTAAAATAGTAAATTTTATATTACATGTATTTTACTACAATTTTTTTAAAAGGCCAGATATTGGGACGCCTGGGTGGCTCAGCAGTTGAGCATCTGCCTTTGGCTCAGGGCGTGATCCAAGTTCTGGGATCAAGTCCCACATCAGGATCCCTTTGAGGAGCCTGCTTCTCCCTCTGCTATGGTTCTGCCTCTGTCTCTCATGAATAAATAAATAGAATCTTTAAAAAAATAAAAATTTACAAAATAAATAAAGGTCAGATTTTTTTTTGAAGGCCAGATATTTTAAAGAGAATCAAAAAGAACTTTACAGAAATGAAAAATATAGTAACTAAAATTAGAAGTTAAGTGGATAGATCAGCAGATCAGACCAGCTAAAGACCATTCTAAAGAAATACACAAAATGTAGCACAGTGATAGAAATGAAAACATGGAACAGCAGTTAAGCAACATGAGGACAAAATAAAAAGTCCAACATATATCTAAACAATGTTTAAGAAAAGAGTACAGAAAATGGGGAAGAGGCAATATTTGAAAATATAATTGCTGAAACTTTTCCAGAACTGAAGTTTTAGGAAGCACAAATAATCACTAGGAGGATTAACAGTAAGAAATCTACACCTAGTTATTTGTGGTGAAAATGCAAAATATTAAAGACAAAAATTTGATTTGTAAAACCATTGCATAGAAATGACAGACTGTCTCTAGGAAAGATAACACTGACAGTTCACTTCTCAATAGCAATAATGGAACTCAGGGGATAATAAAATAATATATTGAAAGGGCTGAACACTGAATCAGATATACTTCACAGCTGTACAATATAGCCTACTTTGAGGGCTCCTCCAGCCCCACAAAAAGAAAATAAACTCTCGTCATCATGTTATAATGAACTACAGATCTTCCTCAACTTACAATGGGGTTACATCCCAACAAATCCATCATAAGAGGAAATACTTTAAGGTGAAAATGCACTTAAAACACTTAACCTACTGAACATTACAGCTTAGCCTAGCCTACCTTAAACATGCTCAGAACACTTACATTAGCCTACAGTTTGGAAAAATCATCCAACACAGAGCCTATCTTATAATAAAGTGTTGAACAGACAGCTCATGTAATTTATGGAATAGTGTACTGAAAGTGAAAAACAGTCTGGTTGTATGGGTACAGAATGGTTTTAAGTATCAATTGTTTACCCTTGTGATCACATCACTGACAGAACTCTGTGGCTCGGCTCACTGCCACTGCCCAGCATCACAAAGTATCAAACTGCATATCAAATTCAAAATGTGCAGTATGGTCTCTACTGAATGGTACCACTTTCACATCATGGTGGAGTTGAAAAATCCTAAATCAAATTATCATAAGTCAGGGACCATCTGTAACTCTTCACCTGATGTGCATATCCAAATCACAGGGAGGTTGTTTTTTCTTCAGAATACATTTGCTTGGTTAAGAAGGAACACTTTTTTTTTTTTTTTTTTTAATATTCTAGAGGTGGGATCCCTGGGTGACGCAGCGGTTTAGCGCCTGCCTTTGGCCCAGGGCGCGATCCTGGAGACCCCGGCTCCCTGCAATGGAGCCTGCTTCTCTCTCTGCCTGTGTCTCTGCCTCTCTCTGTGTGTGTGTGACTATCACTAATAAATAAAATCTTTTAATAAATAAATATTCTAGAGGAGGGATCCCTGGGTGGCGCAGCGGTTTGGCGCCTGCCTTTGGCCCAGGGCGCGATCCTGGAGACCCCGGATCGAATCCCACGTCAGGCTCCCGGTGCATGGAGCCTGCTTCTCCCTCTGCCTATGTCTCTGCCTCTCTCTCTCTCTCTCTCTATGTGACTATCATAAATAAATAAAATAAAAAAAAATAAAAAAAAAAAAAATAAAAAATAAAAAAAAAAAAATATTCTAGAGGTGATTTATATACACTCCTGGTTAAGGAAGGAAGGAGAAGAGAAAGAAGAAAAGGAGGAGGAGGGGATCCCTGGGTGGTTCAGCGGTTTGGCGCCTGCCTTTGGCCCGGGGCGCAATCCTGGAGTCCCGGGATCGAGTCCCGCATCGGGCTCCCAGCATGGAGCCTGCTTCTCCCTCTGCCTGTGTCTCTGCCTCTCTCTCTCTCTCTCTCTCTCTCTGTCTATCATAAATAAATAAATCTTTAAAAAAAAAAAAAAAGAAGAGGAGGAGGAAATACAAAACAAATGAAACAAAGTATTAACAACTGGGGAATCTGGGCAAAGAGTAAATAAGAGTTCTTAATGTTTTCCTTGCAACTCTTCTATAATCTTGAAACTTTAAAAATAAGTTATTTTAAAAATAAATAAATAAATAAGTTATTTTTAAAACATTTTTTTAAATAAGCTCTATGCCCACCGGTATGGGGCTTGAACCAACAACAACCCTGAGGGTAGTAGTACCCTCTACTCTGAGGGTAAAGGCTCCTGCTCTACCAACTGAGCAGCCAGGCACCCCTAAAAGTTATTAAAAAAAAAAAAAAACACATATACACACCAGGATTATACAATTCTGTTTTAAAATGTCACTATCGGGATCCCTGGGTGGCGCAGCGGTTTGGCGCCTGCCTTTGGCCCAGGGCGCGATCCTGGAGACCCGGGATTGAATCCCACATCGGGCTCCCGGTGCATGGAGCCTGCTTCTCCCTCTGCCTGTGTCTCTGCCTCTCTCTCTCTCTCTCTCTGTGACTATCATAAATAAATAAAAAATAAAAAAATAAAAAAATAAAAATAAAATGTCACTATCTTTCTAAACACTGATTCTAAATATTCTAATAAGGTAATATACCCATAAATTAATCCAAATTATCCATTACCTGGAAGAATTCATGATAAGAGAACAGAGGTTAGAGGTGTTTAGTCAGTTATTAAATCATCCTAACACACAGCTGTCAACTAACTCATGACAAGCTCACCATAAAAGGTATGGAAAACATTCATAAAGTTTCTGTGTCTCCCACCTCCTTCTTGACTTTGTAACTTATGATATTCTCAGTTCTTTTTTTTCGAGTTTTTATTTCAATTGCAGTTAGTTAACATACACTGTTATATTAGTTTCAGGTGTACAGCAATTTACAGCAATTTAATAGTTCCATACATCACCCTGTGCTCATCACCCAAAATTCTTAATTCTTAAAATATTCATAGCTCTTAAGAATACATATATATTTTTAAAGATTTTATTTATTCATGAGAGACAGAGACAGAGACAGAGAGAGAGAGAGAGAGAGAGGCAGAGACACAAGCAGAGGGAGAAGCAGGCTCCATGCAGGGACCCCGACGTGGGACTTGATCCCAGGTCTCCAGGATCAGGCCCCAGGCCAAAGGCAGACGCTAAACCACTGAGCCACCTGGGCTTCCCAGAAAAATTGAATTTTAAATGTATCTCTAAAGTTCCCCAGCGGAACTTTTCCTAGTTTAAGAGCTATGACTATATATATACATATATATACACAAACACACACACACATACATATTATATATATATATATATATATATATATATATATATATATATATATATATATAACACATATAATAACATATATTCTTGGGCAGCCCGTGTGGCTCAGCGGTTTAGTGCTGCCTTCGGCCCGGGGCCTGATCCTGGAGACCTGGGATCTAGTCCCACGTCGGGCTCCCTGCATGGAGCCTGCTTCTCCCTCTGCTTGTGTCTCTGCCTGTGTCTCTGCCTCTCTCTCTCTCTCTCTCTCTCTGTCTGTCTCTCAAGAATAAATAAAAATCTTTAAAAAAATAAATAAAATTCCATTTTCTAAAACTTAATGTTCTAAACTTTAAACTTCTAAATATCTAAAGCTTCCTCTTCTTTACTCACTAACCTTCCTACACAACCTCACATCAAACCAATAAAGAGAAATATAAACTTTTCCAATCTCTCCACATCTTGAAGAGCAGAAAAAGACTAGTAACAATTTTTCAGTCTTTATATATGTAAGATGTAATGGCAGAAGCTTTACATACATTTTTTTATTTAATTCTCAAATCACCCTATACATGAGGTATTATCCTCATTTTATAATGAGGAAATAAAAGAAATGCAATCACAGGTAAACCAGAATTCTAACCCAAATCTGCCTAGTTCCAAAACCCTGTACTTCTACATCATAGTGTTTTGAGTCACATTTGTGTCATGTTCAGTTCTCCTTGCAGAATAACATAGTTCTATAAATTACAGAACCTTAGCAAGTAGCCTGACACCAAGATCCACTTTCACAAAAATAGAACCTTAGGCAGAAGTTTCTCAGTCACAAATTAAGAACTTTTTTCCCTTTCTTACAGACCCCAAACTTATTTTTAGTTTCATTCGTTCTATTCCCCTATCTAGGCATAACTTAAACCAAAAACTATCATCTACCTATTTGGATACTTCTGTCTCTAGAGGCTTTACATGAATGAGCACAGTGACCCCAGTTATAAACTAACCTGACCTACTGTTGTGTTGAGAAGGGTCCCATTACACCCTTAGCTTTTGATGATTCACTAGGCAGACTCAGAGGACACACTGTCACACTCATTATTAAAGCAAAAGGAAACAAAGGAAAAGCAGCAAAAAGAAAAGGCATATGGGATAAAGAATAAACAAACAAAAGATTCCAAGAGTCTTTTCCCAGGGGAATCACACAGATACATATAACCCCTCCAGAAATGAATTATAACGTGTAAAATACGGTCTACAGGGTAAGCTCATTCGAGATTCAGCAAGGTTTTTCTTAGGGACTGGTCAGGTAGGTACCCTCTACCTATCACATACCAAAATTCTAGACTCCTAGGTGGAAAGCAGGTGTTTCACATAAACCATATTGTTTGTACAAACAGCTTAGGCACAGTGAGTCACTTTTCTGAGTTCTGGGAATGATGGAAACCCTCTTAAAATCCAAGTTCCCAAACATCAGCCAAGAGTCAAACTTGTGGGGTGCCTGGGTGGCTCAGTCAGTTAAGCGTCTGCCTTTGGCTGAGGTCATGATCCCAGGGTCCTGGGACTGTGCCACATGTCAGGCTTCTGGCTGAGCCAGGCTCCCTGCTCAGCCATCCAGGGATCCCCCGCTTCCTTCTTCAAAGAAATTAAACAACGCATGACATTTAAAAGGAATAGAATATAACCTTGCTGTCCTCCTCCACATTTTATTTTCAAAAGAGTTAATGCCTCAGACTAAGTATGTTCTGTTCAAAGGATCATACAAAAAATTATAACAGGAATATTTTACTCCAGCTTAAAAAAAGGAAAAGATTCTAAATATACGCATACAAGTTTGTATTTAGTTTTTGGTTATATCAGCAAACTGAACAATGCTGAACTATAAGTGAATTAATGATTGATCTATATCCTGCAATAATTGCTGAAATGTCTTCTACTTGTTTCCCTACAATCTCCTCCACTAATGTACATCCTGTCCTTAAATAAACTTATATGAGCTCAGCAGAATGAAGAATTCAGAAGCCTTCAAGAAACTTTATCTGAGGAAACAGGAATAACAATAAAAAACTTTAAGACAGGGACGCCTGGGTGGCTCAGCAGTTGAGCGCCTGCCTTCGGCCCAGGGCGTGATCCTGGAGTCACGGGACTGAGTCCCACATCAGTCCCACATTGGGCTCCCTGCATGAAGCCTGCTTCTCCCTCTGCCTATCTCTCTGTGTCTCTCATGAATAAATAAATAAAATCTTAAAAAAAAAAAAAACTTTAAGACACAAAGTATGGATATTACATAGTGTGAGAAGTAAATACAGAAGTCCTAAAGAGAAGCCCCTAAAAACTCTTTCTCCTTTAAAATTTATGAATACAGATTTATAACTGATGACCCTTGATCCACATGGAATTGAAACACATGGGCACACTTAGACATGGATTCTTTTCAATAAATACAGTACAGTACTATAGATGTATTTTCCTTAGGACTTTAATTTTTTGAGTATAGTTGACACACAATGTTACATTAGTTTCAAGTGTATAACTCTATACATTATGCTATGCTCACCCTCAACATAAGTGTAGCTACCACCTATCACGTAACACCATTGACTATGTTGTCTATGCTGTGCCTTTTATTCCAGTGACTTATCCTGTAACTGGGAGCCTACACTCCCACTCCCATTCACCCATTCTGCCCATCCTCCCATGTTCCCTAGACTCTAGCAACCATCAGTTAATTCTCTGTATTTATAGGTCTGGTTCTCTTTATTTCTTATTTTGGTTTTTAAATTCCACACTGGGGGATCGCTGGGTGGCTCAACGGTTTGGCGCCTGCCTTTGGCCCGGGGTGCGATCGTAGAGTCCCAGGATCGAGTCCCGCATCAGGCTCCCGGCATGGAGCCTGCTTCTCCCTCTGCCTGTGTCTCTGCCTCTCTCTATGTCTATCATGAATAAATGAATAAATCATAAATAAATAAATAAATTCCTGCTGAAATGAAATCATGATAATTATCTTTCTCAATCTCACTTATTTCACACAGCATAATACCCTTTAGGTCCATCCATGTTATCACAAATGGCAAGATATCATCCTTTTAATGGCTGCATAATATTCCATTTTGTACCTAAACCACATCTTCCTAACCCCATTCATCTATTATGACATTTAGGTTGCTTCCATACCTTGGCTATTATAAATAATATGGTTTTCTTAACATTTTCTTTACTTTACTGTAAGTATACATTATATAATACATGTAGGGCAGCCCCAGTGGCTCAGAGGCTTAGTGCTGCCTTCAGCCCAGGGTGTGATCCTGGAGACCTGGGATCGAGTCCCACATCAGGCTCCCTGCATGGAGCCTGCTTCTCCCTCTGCCTGTGTCTCTGCCTCTCTCTCTCTGTCTTTCATGAATAAATAAATAAAATCTTTAAAAAAAAAAATATATATATATATAAAACACACAAAATATGTATTAATTGACTATGTTATTAGTAATGCTTTTGGTCAACAGTAAGCTATTAATAAATTTTTGAGAAGTCAAAAGTTACACTTAGATTTTTAACTGCAGGGGGATTAGTACCCTTAGCCCCAAAATGGTTCAAGGATCGAGTGTAAGTGAAAAAAAGCAACAAAAAATTGCATGTATGTTTTATATACATTTTGGTTAACAATACAAATTATATGCATAAAAGAGGGTTTCAAAGGATACATACCAAAACTTTAATGGTTGTTGTCTCCAAATAGGAAGGTGGGTTTTGGGGTTTGTTTTGTTTTTATTTTTTAAAATTTTTCCCCCATAATGAAATACATGCTTTTGTAATAAAAAAATGTTTTCCCTTTCCTTTAAATAAATCAAAGAGTAGTAAATTAGCTTTTTTTCTTTTTTCTAATTTAAAAGATGAAGCAAGGAATTTATAATTTTTTTTAAAGATTTTATTTATTTGAGAGAGAAGGTGTGCACAAGTCAGGGGGAGCAGAGGGAGAGGCAAGGGTAAAGAATCTCAAGCAGACTCCAAGCTAAATGAGGAGCCCAATACGGCGCTCAATCACAAGAGATCGATGACTGGAGACAAAACCAAGAGTTGAACACTTAACCAACTGAGCCACCCAGGTGCCCCACAAGGGATTTATATTTCATAAACATGTTATACTTGGACAAATAATAATATAAAACATAAATATATTACACTTGGTCATTCTTCTGCTGGCTTTATAAGCTGTCCCTTAAAACTCAGTCAAAAATAAAACTAACCCTCCAGGAAAGATCTTCAATGAGAAACCAATTATTATGCACCATCACATTCCCTGTTAGTATAAACTACCTTCTTACTGAGGTCCTCGAGGTAACTTTTTAAAATAATTCTTTGTTTCACTTCTATTATTTTCCCAAAGATCATCCTCTTCAAAGTAAACAGTTTTTTTTTTTTTTAAGATTTTATTTATTCATTTGAGACAGAAAGATATTGAGAGAACATGAGCAGGGGGAGGGGCAGACGGAGAGGGAGAAGTAGACACCCCACTGAGCAGGAAGCCCAACATGAGGCTCAATCCCAGGACCCCAGAATCATGACCTGAGCCAAAGGCAGGTGCTTAACCGTGTGAACCACCAAGGTGCTCTCAAAGTAAACAATTTTCTGTTTATTGCAAATAGCAAAAAACATTTATATTGTTTTTTAGAAAGCTATATACAACCCCATGTGTTAAAAGTAGCATCCTGGTATACTAGAAAGCATATTCCAGCTCTGGCTGTGCCATCTATCATACATCATTTAATTTAGTATGAATAGGATATAAGAGGATCCTTTTGCGGTAGGTTGTGTTAACATTTCTCTTTGAAAGAAATTCAAATAATATAGACGTATGTAGAGTTAAAAGTGGAAGTTCTCTTTACATATCCATTCCTACCACCCAGCAAGGAGCCTAAGAAAATACTAATAGGATGTCTTGTGTGTGTATATGTGTTTTTTTTTTTTTTAAACAGACAGCTAATTGACCTGTTTCATTCATAGCTGTAAGGATCAAGAAGAATCTCCTCTGAATCTAACAGATTCTGAACATCTCTCAGAGATTCTAGTTTGAGGGGCACCCAGATGCCCCTTAACTGTCTGCCATCAGCTCAGGTCATGATCTCAGGGTCCTGGAATCAAGCCTTGTGTCAGGTTCCCTGCTGAGCAGGGAGCGTGCTTCTCCCTCTCCCTCCTGCTTGTGCTCTCTCTCATTACCTCCCCTTCTCTCTCTCAAGTAAATAAATAAAATCTTGGTGGGGCGGGGGTGGGTGGTGGGAGGATATTCTAGAGTTTGAACTCAACATAGTTACTACAGAAATTAGGGCTTTCTAAGGGCAGGGGTTAGAGTGTTACATATAACACAAACAGTTACTCAATATTTAGCAAACATAAAGCGAACTATAGAAGTCTAGCTGCCCTCCCAGACATATGGCAAAACTCCACCTTCCCCATTCCCTTGACAAGATTTAAGGCCATACAACTTGCTCTGGCCAATGAAATAGAAGAAGAAATGATAGGAGTGTCTGGGTAGCTTAGTCAGTTAAGTGTCTGACTTTTCATCTCAGCTCAGGTCTGGATCTCAAGGTCATGAGCTTGAACCCTGCATTGGGCTCCATACTGGGCATGTAGCCTACATTAAAAAAAAATTTTTTTAATAGGTTATATATGTCTCTTCCAACTTTTTTTTTTTTTTTTTTTTTTGAATTCATGAGAGACACAGAGGGAGGCAGAGACTCAGGCAGAAGGAGAAGCAGGCTCCTCACAGAGAGCCCAATGCGGGACTCGATCCCAGGACCCCGGGGTCATGACGTGAGCCGAAGGCAGATGCCCAACCACTGAGCCACCCATGTGCTTCTCTTCCAACTTTTAAAGTTTCTACTAGTATTTGGTTCCTCATTCTCTTCTTCCTTCCAATGGCATCTGCCAGTATTCCAGAAAGATAGGTGAAGACTATCAGTCTGGATTCCTGGTTACAAAAGATGAGCATAACCCCTCTCCCACCTCTCACCAAGCCCCTCCACCAACACACAATGATACACACTGAACAGAGTTTGAACTAAAAGTTTGAGTGACAAACTTCTTGTTATTCCACTAAGATGGTGGAAGGGGATGCTATTGTTACCAAACCATAACCTAGTCTACCCTAACCAGACAGACCAACTGATTCTAACGTTAATGTAAAAAAAAAATAAAAAATAAAAAAAAAAATAAACACCAGCAAGCAAGAATAGCCCGGAAGGGGCGTCAGGGAGGCTCAGTTGGTAGAGCATCTGCCTTTGGCTTGGGTTGTGATCCCAAGGTTCTGGGATCGAGTCCCGCATCGAACTCCCTGCTCCATGGGGAGTCTGCTTCTCCCTCTCCCTCCTGCATATGCTCTCTCTCGCTCTCTCAAATAAATAAAATCTTAAAAAAAAAAGAAGAAGAAGAATAGCTAGGAATATTCTGAAAATGAAGAACTAGCTCTACTGGACAGTAGCAACAATAAACTAATACAACAACTATAAAACTATATGGTGAATACTGTTCTAAGCACTTTATATAAACGAACACATTTAATCCTCATAACAACCTAATTAGATAGGTATTATCATCATCTCCAACTTACAAATAAGGACACTAAATTATAGGGATGTTAAGTAACTTGGCAAAGATCACACAGCTAAGGAAGTGGTAAAGGCAAGATTTTAAAGGCAGTTTTTAGCACAAGTCTACATTCTTAACCACCATGCTATGCTGCACATTATAAAAAGTACCAAAATCAGGGGGCATCTGGGTGGCTCAGTCAGTTGAACGTCCAACTCTTGGTTTGGGCTCAGGTCATGATTTCAGGGTCACGATATCAAGCCCCACATAGAGCTCCACACTTGGTGCAGAGTCTGCTTCAGATTCTTTCTCCCTCTACCTCTCCCTTCGCCCCTCTCTGCTCACGCATGCACTCTCGCTCTCAAATAAATAAATACAATCAAAAAAAAAAGTACCAATATTAAAACAGTGTGATACTGGCACATAATTAGGCAAATCATTAGAACAGAAAATCCAAAACTAGAATTAAACATATACAGGATTTTAGTATTAAAAAAGGTGAATAAAAGATAGTTTATTCAATTAATGATTATGAAACTCATATCCTTTCTTATCAGCAAGTCCAATTAAAGGCATTTATCCAATAGCTACACTAACATGTTTGAAATGAAACACAAGGTTTTTCACTGCAGCACTGTTTGAAAACAACCTAATTATAGAATTCATCCCTACAATGAAATGCTATGCATTCACTAAAAAAAAGAAAAAGGGAAGTTCTTTACTTACTAACATGGAAGAGTCTCCAAGATAAATTAACTGGGGGAAAAAAAGCAAGGTGCAAAACAGTGCATATAATATGCTTCCACTGGTCTTAAACAAAAGGAGTGGGGAGATACACAGACATACACATATACTATCATCTCTGGAAGTATACACAAGAAAGTGGTGAGCGGATTCCCAAATTTTGAGTGGTCAGGGGAAAGGAAGTGGCAGAGACACTTCTGCACCATGAATTTTAAACCATGAAAAGGTACTGACCATTCAACAAAGAGACAAATAATTTAAAAGAGAAAGACTGAGCCATTTAGCAGCAAAGATTAATGCCAAAAGAATATATTGAGAGTTTTCATGATAAAGAGAAGCTCAACAGCCATTACACTCCATATACAAGCTAAAACGGAGAAAGCCAGCTGGAAGAAAAGGAAACCGAACAGATGTACACAGCAAAAAAGATGCCAAAACCTTGCAGCCTCTGAAAGAGAAAGATGGAGCCTTAATTTCTAATTGCTTCCCAGCTCCAGTTTCCATGAGGCCCAGCTGCACAGTGATTCCCATCTATGCAGTGTACCCACACACAACACTCCCTTCTACCACCTTCTGGAGTTAGCGTCACTGATTTGCCATTCCTTTTTTTCTTACAGCCCCTAGCTAGCTTTTCTATATGAATGAGAAAATACTTTAGGATGATTTCCAAGTGCCCTTTATAGAGACGAAAGATTATGATTTACTTAAGTGCTGGAAATAACTAATCAGAATGCTGATAACTGTATCAAAGCAGAATAAAACTACAATTATACTTACCTTACATATCCAGCACTGAAATCTGGTAATTAAACGTAAGCACAGAACAAGCCTAAGTACAATATATACTCCTTTGTATAAAGGCCTCAGCATTACCATAGTTGTCATTTAAATGCATTGAGAACTTTTAAAAACATATTAACCAATAAAAATGTCATCTATTTTTTTAAGTTGCTTTTCTGTGACTTTCTTCTACTGCTCTGCTGCTTTTCTATCACTCTGAGCACTTTTATCATTCACCATGTACTCTGGGAATTTTACACATAATAATTAATTTTCACAACTCTGTAAAGTAGGTACTACTAGCATGACTATCTTACAGAGAAAGAAATACATAGAAAATAAGTAATTTTTCCAGAAATACATAATTTCCAAGGTCTCTTAGGGTTCTGAATTTTTCATACCCATGTCAAGCTACCAAAATCATAAACGTAATCCAAGCTTTAAACCCACATGGTCTAACACCAGAATCCTTGCTGTTAACAGCATGCTTAAAAATGGTTGCAGCTCTGACTGATGTTTACAGTCGAAAGCATTCAAATAGGGAACCCAAATGCTTGGAGAATTTCAAGTGTAAAAAAATCTGTTTACATCAAGATCAGAGGGCAAAAACAGTCATTCTTGGTAGATCAGTATATATATTTTTAAAGGAATATTTTCCTGCTAATAGTAATTATCTGGCTTTTTTTTATTAGTATTTCTTTCAAATTAAATTCTAAAAAATATCTGGGGAAGGCATAAAAATAATACATGAAGGTTAGTCCCAAAATGAAAAGTAGTATTTATGGGACGCCTGGGTGGCTCGCAGTGAAGCGTCTGCCTTAGGCTCAGGGCATGATCCCAGAGATCAGGGATCAAGTCCCACATCGGGCTCCCTGCATGGAGCCTGCTTCTCCCTCTGCCTATGTCTCTGCCTCTCTCTATGTGTCTGTCATGAATAAATAAAATCCTTTAAAAAAAAAAAAAAAGTATTTAGTAATCCTTATTAAAGTGAATTTATACATGTTATATTTTCTTTTTCCTTTTATTGCATTATAATGAAAGCTTTAGGAAGACAGTGGAGCATCACTGGAGGCTATCTCCCCACACAGGTGCAACAGATAATTGGAAAAACCACAAAACCTAAGCCAAGCTCTGCTTCCTACTAATTCTGTGGATTTTTTCTTTTTTTTTTTTTTTTTTAAAAGAATACGAGATTTCTGGGACATCTGGGTGGCTCAGCGGTTGAGCGTCTGCCTTCGGCCCAGGGCATGATCTTGGAGTCTCAGGATCGGGTCCCCGGTCGGGCTTCCTGCATGAAGCCTGCTTCTCCCTCTGCCTCTCTCTCTGTGTCTTTCATAAATAAATAAATAAAATCTTAAAAAAAAAAAAAAAAAAAAAAGAATACAGGATTTCTAAGGTCTTGCTCAGCTCTAAATTTTTATACCTATGTCTGTCTGGCTACCAAAATCACAAATTTTAGATTAAAACAATCAACACCCGGGACTCCTGGGTGACTCAGCAGTGCAGCATCTGCCTTCGGCTCAGGGCATTATCCTGGAGTCCCGGGGATCGAGTCCCACATCAGGCTCCCTGCATAGATCCTGCTTCTCCCTGCCTATGTCTCTCTCTGTCTCTGTCTCTCTCTGTCTCTCATGAATAAATAAATAAAAACCTAAAAAAAAAAAAAGTCAACACCCTGAGGCACCTGGGTAGCTCAGCTGGTTGAGCATCATCAGACTCTTGATTTTGGCTCAGGTCATGATATCAAGGTTGAGATCAAGCCTCAAGTCAGCTCCGCACTCAATGGAGAGAACCTTTGAGATTCGCTCTCTCCCTCTCTTTCTCCCCACCATGTATGTGCCCACGTAGGAGCCCGCTCTCAAAAAATAAATCTTAAAAAAAAAAAAAAACTCACGCATATAAACACACTCTTAGGGAAAAGAAAAATCAAGAGATTGAGAAATTTAGAGATTCAGAGAAATGGCCAAAAATGGCAAGCTCTACAACTCCAGCTGAAGTTTTTTTTTAAAAAAGATTAACTTATTTGCTGGGGGGGCATGCAAGCATGCACATAGTTGGGAGGGGCAGAGGAAGAAAGAGAGAGAGAATCTCAAGCAGACTCCCTGCTGAGCAAGGAGCTGACTGACCCAAGGGCTGGATCTCCTAACCCTGAGATCATGACCTAAGCTGAAATCAAGAGTTGGGGCACTTCACTGACTAAGCCACACAAGCGCCCCTCCAGTTGAAGATTTTAATAAAAATCATGCTGGGCGCCTGGTGGTTCAGTCGGTTAAGTGTCTGCCTGGGGCTCAGGTCATGATTCCAGGGTCCTGGAATTGAGTTCTGGCATTGGGCTCCCTGCTCAGTGGGGAGTCTGCTTTCTCTCTCTGCTCCGACCCCCTGCTCCATGCTTGCTCACTCTCTCTCTAAATAAAACCCTTTTTTAAAAAAACCATGCTAATGCCAAATACTTTAAATGAGAAAAAATATATTTTTTTAAGTTTATTTATTTATAATCTCTACACCCAAGGTGGGGCTCAAACTCATGACCCCAAGATCAAGAGTCACATGCTCTACTGACTGAGCCAGCCAGATGCCCTGAAGGGGAAAAAAAATCCTTTTTTTTTTTAATCTTTTTAAAGTAGGCTCCACACCCAGCTTGGAGCCCAACACATGCTTTGAACTCATGACCCTGAGATCAAGACCTGAGCTGAAATCAAGAAGTAGATGCTTAATTGACTGAGCCACCAAGCACCCCTTAAAAAAGACATAGCTAAAAAGAATGAAAAACTCAATTTATAGTTGCTACAAAAAAAACCTGAAATTTTTTAATCAGATGTTTTGAGTACCTACATACATCACAATGGCTCTCCTGAAGTCCTTCTCATACATGATATGCCCACAGCAGTCAAATACATTCTAGGTCAGTGGTTCTCAACCAGGGGTAATTCTACCCCCAGGAAGATACTAGCAATATCTACAGACATTTTTTAGTTTTCATAATTAGGTGAATGCTGACATTTAGTTATTGAGGCCCAGAGATGCTGCTAAACATCTACAATGCACAGGACAGTCCCCACAACAGCAACAACAAAAAAATCCAGCCCAAAATGTCAATATTATGGAGACTGAGAAACCCGGTTATAGGTGATCTGACCACCAATCACAATGACTGTCCTGGGAGTTTGGACCTGAGAAACGAAATGAAAATTTACTATAAACCATCTTTTGATCGTAGAGATTTTTACAAATTGGCAAGCATGATATGAATTGAATGTCTAAGAGGGAAGAGTAAAACAAATAAATAGCCAAAAGGAAAAACAGAAAATAAATATTGCCTGAGTTTCTAGCAGCCATTCACTTTCTGTTTCTGGGCC
This sequence comes from Canis lupus dingo, assembly GCF_003254725.2. Lineage (NCBI taxonomy): Eukaryota > Metazoa > Chordata > Mammalia > Carnivora > Canidae > Canis > Canis lupus. The sequence goes on along the minus strand of NC_064249.1, from coordinate 20,346,100 downwards.
AGCCTAGCTACATTCCTGTCATTGAGCATCTACTGTCCTCATATAAATTTTCTATAGATTACATATCTGGAGTTGGTCTCTACTACTGTTAGCCAAGAGTCCTATTCACACATATCACCCACAGAAAACTGCTAAGGCAGAAGACTTGACTACAGTAGAGTATATAATAGTTTAACACTATTAAATCAGAAACAAATAGTAAACAAGTAAACCAAAAATAAATTTGGTGAAATTTTATAATAATGAAAACCAATGGTGAGATATAGAAACAAATCAATGAATACTAATCTATAAATATATGGATATCAGAGGAAAAAGATTAGAAAAATAATGTGAAAACCAGAAAAAAAGTCAAACTTCCTAAACTAGACAACCAAAATGCAAAGATCTTATGTAAAGATTCAAAATAATCCTTTAAGATGGACTTCTCAAAGATCTACCCATCAAGTTCTTGAGCTTTAAGAGGAAGAATTTTATACAACAGTACAAAAAATTCTATCCAAAAATGGGCAGAGGAAATTAACAGGCAATTTCCCAAAAACAAAGAGCCAAAAAGTACATGAAAAGGTGCTGAAAAATCACTAATCAGGAAAAAGCAAACCAAAACCACAAATGAGATACCACCTCACACCTATTAGAATAGCTATAATCAAAAAGATAAGATAATCAGTGTTATCACACTTGTTTTTTGTTGGGGGGAATATAAACTGGTATAGCAACTATGGAAAATAGTACGGAGGTTCTTCAAAAATTTTTTAAAAATACAACTATCATATGATCCAGCAATCCCACTTCTAGGTTTATATCCAAAGGCAATAAAAATAGGATTTCAAAGAGATATCTGCATTCTCATGCTCACTAGGCATTTTTCACAATAACCAAGAAATAGACACAATTTATATGTCCCTCAGCAGATGAATGGATAAGGAAAATGTGATATACACATACAGTGAAATATTATTCAGCCATGAGAAAGAAGGAAATTCTGCCATTTGCTACAACTTGGATGCAACCTGAGGTCATTGGGGATCCCTGGGTGGCTCAGCGATTTAGCACCTGCCTTTGGCCCACGGCATGATCCTGGAGTCTCGGGATCAAGTCCCACGTCAGGCTCCCTGTATGGAGCCTGCTTCTCCCTCTGCCTGTGTCTCTGCCTCTCTCTGTGTGTGTCTCTCATGAATAAATAAAGAAAATCTTTAAAAAAAAAAAAAAAAAAAGGAACTTGAGGTCATTATGCTAAGTGAAGTCAGAGAAGGACAAATACTGTATGGTCTCACATGTGCAAAAATTGTATGCCTCTATTCTAGGTACTCATCACCAATGACATTTCTTTATGCAAAATGTGGAGAAATAATTTCTCTACTTGCCCCACTAAAATATACCAGTGAGGGGCACCTGGGTGGCACAGTTAAGCCTCTGACTCTTGTTTCAACTCAGGTTATGATCTCATAGGGGTCTGGGATTGAGCCCCATGTTGGGCTCTGCACTCAGCCCAGAGTCTGTTTCAGATTATTTGTCCCTCTTCCTCTGCCCCTCCCTGCTTGCATGCTCTCTTTAATAAAGATTTAATAAAAAAGAAAAAAAGATTTAATAAAATCTTTTAGGAAACTGAGTGGGGAAAAAGTAGAGAGGAAGACAAACCATGAGAGACTCCTAACTCTGGGAAACAAAGAGTTGCAGAAGGGGAGGGGGGTAAAGGGGTGGGGTAGCTGTGTAATGGATACTAAGGAGGCACATGATGAGATGAGCACTGGGTGTTCTACTATATGTTGGCAAATTGAATTTAAACAAAGTATTTGAGCAGCCCCGGTGGCTCAGCGGTTTAGCCCAGGGCCTGATCCTGGAGACCCGGGATGGAGTCCCACGTCAGGCTCCATGCATGGAGCCTGCTTCTCCCTCTGCCTGTGTCTCTGCCTCTCTCTCTCTCTCCTTCTCCCTCTCATGAATAAATAAAATCTTTTTTAAAAAATTAAGTATTTTTAAATATTCGTAGAACTGTAAGACAGTGAATCATAACGTAAACTATGAACTTTAGTTAATATTTATTCCAAAAAATCTTTTTAAAAAAATATACCAGTGAATTTCTCTAGATATGCTTATAACATGTATGTACATATACACATTTCTACTTTATATATATACTTTAGACATGTGTACTATAAATATATACATTTCAGATATTTTATAGAAAATAGACAAAATTGGGACGCATGGGTGGCTCAGTGGTTAAGCATCTGCCTTTGGCTCAGGGCGATCCCAGGATCCGCGATCGGGTTCCACATCAGGCTCCCTGCACACAGCCTGCTTCTCCCTCTGCCTATGTCTCTGCCTCTCTCTCTATGTCTCTCATGAATAAATAAATAAATCTTTTTAAAAAAAAAGACAAAATGTGTTGTTATACTACTAATAGCCAGATTTCATTAGGAAATTTATATGATCTTTCCCTCTGAAGCCTACCCCTGCCTCAACTATTCCTACGGCAACCAAATGCCTTACAAAATATTCTGTATCACAGAAATGGGATCGTGATAATAGCTTAAACACGCTTTCAGAATAATCCTTACCAAAAAAAAAAAAGTTCTCTAGGAACAACAGCTTTAAGAAAATTAAAATGTTGGTAGAAAATTACTACTGCAGGGGATCCCTGGGTGGTGCAGCAGTTTGGCGCCTGCCTTTGGCCCAGGGCGCGATCCTGGAGACCCGGGATCGAATCCCACATCAGGCTCCCAGTGCATGAAGCCTGCTTCTCCCTCTGCCTGTGTCTCTGCTTCTCTCTCTCTCTCTCTCTGTGACTATCATAAATAAATAAAAAAATTTAAAAAAAAGCAAAAACAGTAAAAGAAAAAAATCTCTTTAAAAAAAAAAAAAAAAGAAAGAAAGAAAATTACTACTGCAGAAAATATGACTGCCCACCCAGAAGAGAATTAAAGGAAAAAAAGTACACTTAATTTTTCCTTTAATTCTCTTCTAGGTAGGCATGGAGTCTGCTTGTCACTTTCCCTCTGCTCCTTCCCGCCCCGTCCTGCTTGCACGCTGTCTCTCTTTCAAATGAATAAATAAAATCTTAAAAAGAAAGATGGACAGCCCGGGTGGCTCAGCGGTTTAGCACCGCCTTCGGCCCAGGGTGTGATCTTAGAGACCCGGGATTGAGTCCAGTGTCAGGCTCCCTGCATGGAGTCTGCTTCTCCCCCTGCCTGTGTGTCTCTCTCTACTCTCTCTGTCTCTCATAAATAAATAAAATCTTAAAAAGAAAAAAAGAGAGAGAGACAAACAGATGGGTGATATGAATTGTGCCTGTTAGTACTGCTACTTTAGGAAAAGGTTTTCTTAGTAATTATCTAGAACCACAAAATGCTAAGAGGCAATCTTCAGTCCTAACTCAATATTGTTATTTTAATTTGCTGGAATTAGCATAGAGAGAGGAACATGTTAACAAATTATATACATAAATACTGTATATTATATGAAGCCATAGATCATTTTCTTTGACCTTGGTTTCTAAACCCTCCCACTCCTTGGAAAGGAAACCAGGGAATATAAATTGCTTGGGCCTGCTGAGCTTTGTGTTCTGTTGGATCAAAACCCCATTCTGGCAGAGTTTACCACAGAGAAGCCAGCAGTACCATCAACAGAGATTCAGCACATTTACAGCATAAAGCAAAGGGGCACGGGGAGAGCTTAATAGATTCCTATGTTTTTAGCAACCAAAATGAAATCTGCCACAGTATTATATTTAATGTGTATCAACCTATGCATTTGAGAGAAAGTTCAAGCAAAAACAATACTGAGAAATTTTTCTAACTAGTGTAATGATCATAAATTTACATACAAAAATTATGCACTCAACCCAAAAAAAATGAAATTGTTAACCAAGGGTATTATAAAATATCACACTTCCGTATAAGGAGACGCACACACCAAGTTTTGTAGTTGTTTCATTAGGATGTTCACCAGTATCTATTTAGGAAGCATCATTCTCTTAGACAGCAGTTCTCTATTACAACTAAAAAATTCTCTTAGAGGCTTTAGAATAAGCAATTACCACAGAATCAATGAGTTAAAAAATAGAAAGTACTAGAGTATTAAGCTAAATTTTTCTCTTAATTCTGTCCTATTACATACAAAAGGGGAAAAAAAAGTCTTATAAATTGCACATTACAACAATAAACTAAATATATCACTTTAAGTGGCTACATGGGTTGAAATACCACGTTATGGGGGCACCTGAGTGGCTCAGTGGTTGAGTGTCTCTGCCTTTGGCTCCGGTCATGATCCTGGGGGGTCCTGAGATCAAGTCACACATCAAGCTCCCAGGAGGGAGCCTCTCTCTCTGCCTATGTCTCTGCCTCTTTCTCTGTGTATCTCATGAATAAATAAATAAATAAAATAAAATAAATACCTGGGACGCCTGAGTGGCTCAGTGATTGAGCGCCTGCCTTTAGCCCAGGGCATGATCCTGGAGTCCCGGGATCAAGTCCCTCATCAGGCTCCCTGCATGAAGCCTGCTTCTCTCTCTGCCTGTGTCTCTCATAAATAAATAAATAAAATCTTAAAAAAAAAAAAAAAAAAAAAGATGTTTGGAGTACTTCATTTTTAACGTTAACACTCTTTAAGATAATATTCCCCTAAAAATATTTCTTTTGACTCAAAACAAATACCCTAGCATATAAGCTTCTACATGTGGATATTCTATACATCTGGGTATATATCTGGATATAGAAAAAAAAATAGTTACCAACAGTTTTATCAGTAAAATTATTACTAATCAGACATCTTGTCATTTAAAATGTTTTTCACCAACAATGACTGGTATATGACTGTATAAATATATAAAAAGATGTAGAATAAGTAAGGAAAAATTGTTCCACAATTACTCAAGAACATCCTATGTGGCAGATACTATATGTGAAGGATACAAAGAATTAATTCTTACAACATAGTATCTTAGAACCTAAGAGTCATTTACACACATATTTATGCAATTGACATGATATTGTCAGTAGTTTTCTAAAGACCTTTTACTAGTGTAGCTTAATAAAACTGTTATAAATATTAGAGAATATATACGGCTAATATTTTATACTAATTTCCACATTCATAGAGAAACATGTCTTAGTGCATTCACCCTCTTACATACTATCGCTGATATCTGTTAAATCTTCTTAATTACTAAAAAGCCAAGAGTTGTAATCTATAAGAGGGAGAAAATATAAAACTACAGAAATATAAAAGACATGTATTTATATATTAATAAAACTTCTAGATTAAGTTATATAAAATATAAAATTTTAAGTATGAAATATTAGTAACACTAAACCGAGAATTTAGGATCATAGTTCAACATTACTGAGATTCCAAATAGCATCACAAGTGCCTGCTGCTCCCTTTGTTATGAGACCATAGTATCTGAGTCTCAATCCACAGCCACAGAGTATACAGATGTAACTCTGGCCTATCATTCCAATAACCTCATCACCAGTCTCAAGAGATTTTTTAAAAACCTAAAACTCTCTGCATATACACACTCACACACATATATGTACATGTACACATCCTCCAAAAGGCCCAACATACACCAAAAATATAGAATTACAAATAGGTATCCCAATTTCTTTGGTCTCTTAACTCTTTCAGTCGGCAAGAAGGGTTTTATGGGTTTACCTGACAAAACAGATAGTAAGTACTTAGAGCATGCCTGGCACACAGCACTCAATAGGTGGCAATTATTTCTTCACCATTTCCTCTGGGAACTGAGGCCCATCCTAAATCTGTCAGCAGAACCCTATGTCCTACCTCCTTTTTCTCTGATACTCCAGAGTCTTTCAAAAGTGTATCTCTCAACAGACCTCCAAACATATCAACTTTCAGAGATTAAAAAAAGTTGAGGGATCCCTGGGTGGCGCAGTGGTTTGGCGCCTGCCTTTGGCCCAGGGCGCGATCCTGGAGACCCAGGATCGAGTCCCACGTCGGGCTCCCGGTGCATGGAGCCTGCTTCTCCCTCTGCCTGTGTCTCTGCCTCTCTCTCTATGTGTGACTATCATAAATAAATAAAAATTAAAAAAAAAAAAGTTGAGGCCAGAGGATCCCTGGGTGGCTCAGCAGTTTAGCACCTGCCTTCGGCCCAGGGCATTATCCTGGAGTCCTGGAATCGAGTCCCGCATCAGGCTCCCTGCGTAGAGCCCGCTTCTCCCTCCGCATGTGTCTCTCATAAATAAATAAATAAAATCTTCAAAAAAAAGTTGAGGCCAAAGCACAAAGACACCTCTTCTCCACCAAAAGATGGTGTAAGACAGTGGACACTTGCATGTGGACACATTTGACTTGGAACAACGGACTTTTGAGCCAGTTTTAAGTAGAACAGAGTCAATACATTATGTTTTTTGACACCAAGACAATCTTTGAATAACCTTGATCCATTACTCTTCTTAATCTCACATTATTCAAAGTGTTCTCACAGGTCTCACAGTGTTCTCACAGCAGCATCAGTAACACCTGGAAATTTGTCAGAAATGCAAATTCTTAAACCCCACCTCAGACGTGAATCAGAACCACTAGAGATGGGACCCAGCAATCTGTGTTTGAGATTGCACTAAAGTTTGAGAACTATTCTATATAATCTGGTGAAGAATCTACAGTGAAACTCCAAATTTACCTATTCCAGAAGAAATATGTTAATATGGATAAGGTTAACATTCTCAAGTATTCTGAAATCTCCTCTATGTACTATCTGACAAAAAGCCCATCTGATTCACAAAATCAATATAAAGTCCTACTAAAACATGCTTTTTAAAAAGAAATTTTTATAATCAAAGGTAAAAATAATACAGGGAGGCACAAAAAGGTCTCAAAGGATATTAGATGATGAAGTTATATCATGAAAAGTCATTAAATATTAACCAGAAAACAAATGTGCCAGCTTAGAATTGAGGTCTGTACCTGAACGTTACATTTGCATTGGCCTGTGTTTTTGGTTCACCTTCTATGAAGAAAAAACATTCCTATGAAAAGAGTGAGTGAAAAAGAATCATGGACTGTGTGGCCTCTGACTGACAGCCCCAAAGAAAATCATTCTAAGAAGATAACATTTAAAACAGTAATTCAGGGATCCCTGGGTGGCGCAGCGGTTTCGCGCCTGCCTTTGGCCCAGGGCGCGATCCTGGGGACCCGGGATCGAGTCCCACATCGGGCTCCCGGTGCATGGAGCCTGCTTCTCCCTCTGCCTGTGTCTCTGCCTCTCTCTCTCTCTCTGTGACTATCATGAATAAATAAATAAAATCTTTAAAAAAAAATAAAAATAAAATAAAAAAAATAAAACAGTAATTCAGGACAGCCCGGGAGGCTCAGCGGTTTAGTGCCGCCTTCGGCCCAGGGCGTGATCCTGGAGACCCAGGATCAAGTCCCACATCGAGTTCCCTGCAAGAAGCCTGTTTCTCCCTCTGGCTGGGTCTCTGCCTCTGTGTCTCTCACAAATTAAAAAAGAAAGAAAAGAAAGAAAGAAAGAAACAGTAATTCAAAAATATATGTGCACCCCTATGTTTACTGCAGCATTATTTATAATAGCCAATATATGGAAGCCCAAGTGTCTATCCATAGATGAATAAATATGTGGTATTCATACATACACACACACACACAGACTAGAGTATTAGCCATAAAAAAAGATGAGATCTTGCCATTTGCGACAACATGGGTGGATTCAGAAGGTATTATGCTAGGTGGATTAAGTCAGAGAAAAACAAATATGATATGATTTCACTTACATATGGAATCTAAAAATCAAACATATGAATGAACAAAAAGCAGAATCAGACCCATAAAGATAGCTGATGAGAGAACCAACAGCTACCAGAGCAGAGGGAAGCAGAGGGTGGGATAAGCAAAATGGGTGAAGGGGAATGGGAGATATAGGCTTCCAGTTATAGAGTGAATAAGTCACAGAATAAAAAGCACAGTATAGGGAATATATTCACTGGTCCCGTAATAGTGCTATATGGTGACAGATGGTAGTACACTTACGATGAGCATAGCATTAATGTATAAAATTACTGAAACCACTATGTTGTACACCTGAAACTAACATAACATTGTGTGTCAACTACAATTCCAATTGGAAGAAAAGAAAAAGATTAACAGGGGATGCCTGGACGGCTCAGGGCGTGATCCCAGGGTTATGGGCTCAAGTCCTGCATTGGGCTCCCTGTGAGAAGCCTGCTACTCCCTCTGTTTATGTCTCTGCCTCTCTGTGTCTCTCGTGAATAAATAAAATCCTAAAAGAAAAAGAGAGTAACATTTACTTTCTGAGAAAGTAAGACCTTGGGGATCCCTGGGTAGCTCAGCGGTTTGGCACCTGCCTTTGGCCCAGGGCGCGATCCTGGAGTCCCAGGATCGAGTCCCGCGTCAGGCTCCCGGCATGGAGCCTGCTTCTCCCTCTGCCCGTGTCTCTGCCCCTCTCTCTCGCTCTCTCATTCATGAATGAATGAATGAATAAATGAATAAATAAATAAATAAATCTTAAAAAAAAAAAGAAAAAGAAAGACCTAATGTTATTTCAGGTTCCCAAAATTTCCCTACTTTTTTGATGCTTTCTGAAAGTTCTTTAACAATCAAGAGTCACTTAAGAAGACATAAAAAAGACTTAGAGAAAATAGAGACTTAAAATATAAGTCTACACTTAGCATGCCCTCAAGATGACAATAGCAGTGTTTTAGTTTATAAAACATGTTCATATACAACTGGTATAATCTCTACAACTGTCTCAAGATAAATAACACTGCTACTTACATAATTTTATGAGCCTGGGAGTTGTAAACTCTTTACCATTATCAGACAGAAAACAAGATTTCAGTCTAATTCTAATTCTAGGGGCACCTGGGTAGCTCAGTGGTTGAGCATCTGCCTTTGGCTCAGGTCATGATCCTGGGGTCCTAGGATCGAGTCCCACATTGGGCTCTCCATAGGGAGCCTGCTTCTCCCTCTACCTATGTCTCTGCTTCTCTGTGTCTCTCATGAATGAATGAATGAATACTTTTAAGATTTTATTTATTCATGAGAGACACACAGTTACATATCTGTAACTTCTGCAGATTTGTAGGTTAATAAAAATGTAACAACTTATTTCTTTTTAAAAGTTTAGCTTCTCATAAGAACCAATGACTACATTGGAGTACCTGGCTGGCTCAGTCAATAGAGCATGCAACTATTGATCATAGAGTCCTGACTTCAAGCCCCACACTGGGCGTAGAGATTACTTTAAAAAAAAAAAAAAAAAAAAAAAGATTTAGTAACCACTATACTAGGCCATAGCCTAGTATAAAATTAAAATTCTTTTGCAACAGCCTTCCTATTCTTTTCTACAATATCATTTTCAACCTGGGATGTCTACATCTTTCATTCAGCAAAAATTAAAACATCAAGTATAGATCCAGAGTAAGCAAATAAATCACTCCACTTAAAATGATGAGTTTAAGGGAATATTTTATTATTCAAAACTTCCCAATTTAAGGTTAATCTTTTTTAAAGATTTTATTTATTTATTCATGAGAGACACACAGAGAGGCAGAGACATAGGCAGAAGAAGAAGCAGGCTCCATGCAGGGAACCTGATATGGGACTTCATCCTGAGACCCCAGGATGATGCCCTGAGCCAAAGGCAGACGGCCCAACCAACAAGCCACACAGGTGTCCCATTTTAAGGTTAATTTTTAATAGTATTTTCAGCAAATGAGAGAAGTTGAAGTGAAATCACTAAATTATTGCAATGTCTGACATAATTAAAAACAAGAAAGTATCCAACCCTAGATTACTAGTCACAGAACATCAGCTCACTAAAATGGTTTAATAGCTGAGCTCAGAAAAGTCATATAGCTCTGACCCCTTTCATATCAAAACCAGCCCTATTATATTTATTCCTTTTAAATTATTTTCATAAAAACCACTTTTGGCAAGGCAGACTATTACAACTTACCATATATGAATAATAAAAAATACCATTTCTTTCTACTGAAGAAAAATCATGGACTCTGATAAGCCATTTCTATAAATCTGTACATTTTTACTGATTAACTACAGGCTGTGATCAATTAACTATAAACACCACTGCACTTGGACCAGTCTACAGATTAACTACAAACAATTTTTGATCTACATTTAAACCTACATATAAACTCAAAAGCCTGCCAGATCTAATAATTTTTTAAGACTTTATTTATTCATGAGAAACACATAGAGAGGCAGAGACATAAGCAGAGGGAGTAGCAGGTGCTGCACGGGGAGCCCAATGCCGGACTCAATCCCAGGACCCCAGGATCATGACCTGAGCCAAAGGCAGATGCTCAACCACTGAGCCACCCAGGTGACTCAGAGATCTAATAATTTCACATAAGAAATTATGTACTAATACTTCAAGACAGCTATTTGTACACTAGTTCCAAGATCAGATTTTTTGTGTAAATATCAAATGATAGGTTCAGGAGCTTTTGAATCTGATTCATTTATTTTCAATTCAGAATCTACAACTGTTTGGTTTTTTTCAAGATTTTAGTTAGTTGAGAAAAAGTGAGCAAGACAGAGAACCCACGCACAGGGAGAGAAGCAGACTCCTCCCTGAGCAGGGAGCCACATTCAGGGTTGATCCCAGGACTCGGTCACAACCTGAGCTGAATGCTGACGCTCAACTGACTTGAGCCACCCAAGTGCCCCTCTATCACGTTTTTCTAAGCAATTCTCAACTAGGAGCAATTCTGCTAAATGTCCTGGGGGAGGGGGGGATGTCTGGAAACATTTCTGATTGTCACAACTGGAGGGGAGGGTTGCCAGGAAGGCGTGCTACTGGCATCTAGTGAGGCCAGGATGCTGCTCAACATCTTACAAAACACAGGAAAGCCTCCCACAATAAGGAACCATCCACCCCGAAATGTCAATACTGCTGAAGCTGAGAAACTCTAGACCACAGAAAAGTTTATAAACACGGGATCCCTGGGTGGCTCAGCGGTTTAGCACCTGCCTTCCGCCCAGGGCATGATCCTGGAGACCCAAGATCAAGTCCCACGTCCGGCTCCCTGCTTGGAGCCTCCTTCTCCCTCTGCCTGTGTCTCTGCCTCTGTCTCTCATGAATAAATAAAATCTTTAAAAAAAAAAAAAAGTTTATAAACACTCATCTGTCTAGAAACAGTATTCACTTCATCTTTGTTTACTGTATTACTATTTGCTAATGACTGTCTTTTCGTACTAGACTTCGGCAACAAACTTATCCTATCCCTGTCCTTTCAATCAGCTTCTAACTCCCAAACTTGTCGATAATCATTATCTCAGCCAATTTTAAAATCTCCTAGTCTTTGACACACCTCTATTTTTATAATAATAGTGGTAGTAATAACAGCAGCTAACACATATTAGCTCTTACTATGTGTCAGGCACTAAAAGTACCTTCCGTATATTGACTAATTTAATCTAGGTACTGGGGATCCCTGGGTGGCTCAGCGGTTTCACGCCTGCCTTTGGCCCAGGGCGCAATCCTGGAGTCTCAGGATCGAGTCCCGCGTCGGGCTCCCGGCATGGAGCCTGTTTCTCCCTCTGCCTGTGTCTCTGCCCCTCTCTCTCTCTCTCTCTCTCTCTCCCTCTCTATCATAAATAAATAAAAATAAATCTTAAAAAAAATTTAATCTAGGTACTATTATTATTAGGTGCTCTTATCCCCATTTTACCAATGGAGAATACAAGGCATAAAAAGGTTAAATAACTTGCCTAGGGTCACAAAAATAAACAGTTAAGCCAGTTTTCAAACCCACACACAATGGCCCTTAATATTCCAAAACAATCTCTATTCTTTCATCTTCTATACTGAATCACGAAGTCCTTTAAGTTCTACAAGGACAGGGTCTCTTATGTTTAAAGCAATATTCCCAAAGCTCAGTTACATAATAGGTACTCAAAAAACTTCTGTTTATTGGATGAATGAAATATCTCTCGAACTTTCCTGTCCTATTTCCTTTGCCTCCATTTAAAGCCAGTCTTTCAGCATTTCATACTTGGGTTTGTTAATATATTCTATGAATTAGCCAATCAGGTAAACTGATATAAAATCCTCTGCCACATTTTCCATCACCCATGCCCAGTTAAACATATCTAAAGCTTTCTTGGCACTGCTTCAATTAGAATAATAAAATCTTAAGAGTCAGAAAGTACCTTTGGGATCAACCAGTCCAGTATTTTGCAGATAAACCCAAAGATGGCAAGTAACTAAATCTCGCAGCCAAGTAGAGCTAGGACCAGAACTTGATTCTTGCAATTTTTCCTCTAGGATTCACTCCTGGAGGACTTGCTTCACTCCCAACAGATGTCTCCTCACTATCCCATCAGCAAATCATGTTAATTCCCATTGTTCATGCTCAAGTTGTTTCTCCTGCCCAGCCTGCCTTCTTTTCCTTTTTCAAGAGATTCGAAACCTATCCACCCTTCAAAATCTCTTCTTATTCCATTCTTCATGATATTCCTCCTTCTCTGAAAAGTCTGTCTTCAGTAAGATCCTGGAGGAAGAGAATCACTGTCGCCTACTGGGCCAAGTTTGATGTACACTAGCACTTCCCACAAAACTAGGCTAACTTGGATGATCTTCCTTGAAAACTTATTATCCATTCTTTCCTCCAGTGCTTTAAAAAGTGATTTTAATAAAGACTAACTCACATATAGCACCTTCATAAAATGTTCATATATCTGGAAGAGAAGCTCACTCACATCTTTAATAGTACACATGTAACACCTGAAAGGCCCCAAATCACTTATCTTCTCCATTTAGAAACAACTCAGCATATTCACAAAGTCCAAACCCAGAGCTCTCGGATACAACTCAGCCAAAAGCCACAGTTCCTTGGGTTCATCTCTTTCTTTGCACACTACCATCTATCATCACTTCCTCCAAAACTCCATTTCTAACAAATAATTCACACTTCTTTTTCTTCCTCTTCTTCTGTACATTGTGTATTATAGAACCATGTCTCTTTTATCCTTTATTACTTAGTGAAAACTCCAGTTTGCTACCACTCATCCAACCTCAACTACCCAGTCCTCTTTTATATATTAAGTCACATCTACCCCTTCAGCCTGAAGTCTCATGGTATTCCAACCCCATGAAGGTCAATTTTCTTTTTCCCCCTTCTCCACTCTTCCTTCCTCTAGAAAAGTGGTCTCAAAAGTGGTGTGGGTGCAGCTCAGATAGTGCAAAAGGATCCACTGGGCTGCAGGGAAAAAAAAATAAATTAGAACTCTCATTACTTATTTTTTTCATCTTACCCTTTCTTAAATTCTATTTGTGTGCATTCATAAGTTACATAACGTACTGGTACAGCAGAACAAGTACATATATAATTAACAGATAACGAATTCTTGGAGTACGTGCTCTTTTACTGATAAAAGGGTATGATCAAAAGAGTTCGGAGACAATCATTCTAAAAATACCTCGATAATAAGACCAAAGTAATAGGTTCCAGACTGCAGAGGATTTATGTACACATGCACAGACTGCAGGAAGAAAACTCTTGTTCATATCCAAAGTCCTAACCATGCCCACCAACCTCTAACCCCTGCCAGCTTCTCAGAATTGAGTCCTACCCAAGAGCTCAGAACATAGGACAGCCTGGCAAAGCCTTTCATTTCCAGTTTGGGGGGGGGGGGGGCGGGGAAGGGGGGTGGAATCTCAAAAGCGCTGAGATACTACCTTTATCTTTGCCATATTAGAGTATTTCTGGTCACTGCTCTCTCTTCTGACACTGCTCATAGTCTGACTTTATATGTGTGTATACTTTATACGCCAGTAGCTCCTGAGATGCGGTTCCTATTTCCAAATCCCTGGAGGCACAACCCCATTCCCTTCGCAGACGACCGGGTTACACGAACACCTACTGGACTGAGCTCACACCTCCCAGCATCCTTGCCTCCCCTGGCGATACTATCCTCCGGCCTCCCCGAGCCACACAGTCTGTCCCAGGGGAGAGGACAGTCCCTCCACCGTCCCTGAGCCCACTGCTCTTTCCTTCTCCGCCCCCGGGAGCTGCCAGCCAGGCTGGAGGCGGGAGGGGGGAGGGGTGTGACTCGACTCCCGTGACTGGCCCAGATGGCAGCGGATTCCGCCCCCACTCTCAGGCACCCCGCCACCCCCCGACCCCCCAGGGCCGCCTGTCTCCTCCCCACCCCGCCCCAACCCCACCCCCGGCCTCCCCGCGCCCTCACGCCGCTCCCACACACACTCACCGTGCTGGGTGAAGATATTGAAGCCGGCCTCCGCGGTGCGCCCCGCCAGGTCCCGCCTGCGGCCGGAGGGCCTGGCCACACTGCCGACCCGGATGCCGCGGGGCTGCGGCTGCTGAAGCCCCGGAGCCTCCCCGACGCGGCCCACCTGCTGCCCCATCCCTGCGCTCGCGTACTCCCGCGCCCCCCGCCGACCCCAGGTCACATTCCTCCTCGGCTCCGGCCTCGGGCTCCCGGCGCTGCTCCGGCCTCTCCTTCCCAGTCCAGGCCCCGGCCCCGAGCGCTCGGGCCGCCGGCGGCTCCGCACGCGGACTCCTCGCAGCAGCCGCCGCGCTGCCTCTGGGCGACTCACAGACTCTCCCCCCGCCTCCTCCTCCCGCGGCTCCGCGCCCCCAACGCCGCCGCCGCCGCCGCCGCCATCTTTAAACCACCGAGCGCTGGGAGAGCGTGGGACAGAGCGTCTCCCGCCCCGCCCCGCCCCCCCTCCCGGCCAGTCACCTCCGCTTCTCCGAGGGAGGAATTCCCGGAGGCCCCGCCCCCGGCCCCGCCCCCGGCCCCGCCTCCTCGCCGGGGGGTCCCCCTCGCGCCCACCTCGTCCGCGCGGCCTCCTCCACGCCTTCGGGTCTTTCGGGTCCTCCCGCCCTTCGCGCCCCCCGGGCCTGCGGGGTCTGGATTCGTCTCCGCCGACCCCTCCCACGTCCGGCTCTCCGTGCTGCCGCCTTTCGGAGGTGCACGGTCGAAAGCCTTCCCGGTCCCACCTCCACCTGTCAAGTCCATCAGGCGCGCGCGGAGCGCCCCAGGTGCACAGCAGGCACAGTTGGGACAGGAAAGCGCAAGGCGTTTGCTGCTTGCCATCCAGGTGAGCATCCCTGAAACGCCCGGGAGGATCCTTTTCAACACCGTTCTCAGCAGGCCTAGTCTAAGATTATACAAAATGTACATGAGGGTCGTACAAAAAAGGTACGTTATTTCATTGCAATTTTTTGAGACCCTTTCATGATGTTAAATTGTCCTCGCCTCCGTTGTCTGCACTCTGCAGCCTCATTGGAGAGACACTTACGGCCCCATTCCTCGTATTACCATGAATTCCTTTTGAACTCCTTTACCGTCTAACCACGTGTTGTTACCCTTACAGTGCTCGACAGTAAAGCTGATGGTGCCACTGGTGTGCTTTATATACCGTGCCCGTGGTCTGGTCTTCCTTTGATGACAAAGGAGAAAAAGAAAATTTCTCTTTGACCCTGAACTTACTCATCATTAATTTATTTTGTCCCAAGAGAGTGACTCAAGCAGCAGTGTTTGGATACATGCAAACACATGTGTATGTACAAATATTCACAAATCATTGCCCCACTGCACACGCTTGCATCTTAATATTGATCCAGTTTTTTAAATTCTCAAGGAACTTGGTAACTATCTTCTTACTCTTCCTTTCACTTCCTTATTTACTTAATACAAAGTATCTGTTATTACAGGTTCCACACAGAAAATATGCTTAAAGTTAAAGCAGACAGGATAGGAGACATTTCAAAGAAGCAACAAAACATTCACTAGGAAGGTAGGTTTAGGGGGGAAAGGCGGATGCGGCTCTCCTTTACACACCTTTCATAGAACCAGGATGACCTTAAAAAAAAAAAAGAAAGAAAGAACCAGGATGACCTTAGATGGACCATCCATTGACATTGATACTATCAGAGCACTATGGAATTATTCCATTGTGATCCAGGGTAACCCCAAATAACTGAAATTGCCCCTCCCCCAAATGGTAACAGAAACACTGTGCTTTAGCACTAGATAGAATATGAATTTTCCATTTGGATCAAAGCTTTCCTGTGTTTAAAATATTTTTTTCCTTTTAATTCCTGAAGCATTTGCAACTACTGGGGAAAAAAATCAATTACAAGGGATAAAGGTTATCATAGAGGTAGAACTTGGTGTATTGTTTGGTTTTTATTATCTGAGAGAATACTAATTTAAGCATAGCAGTCTGGCTTCTCTGCTAATTCATGCATGGTACATAATAGATGAGTATAGTACAGTGGCTAAGGGCAGGGATTCTGAAGCCAGACTGAGCTCAAAACTGGGCTCTGATACTTATTAGGTAAATACTTCACCTTATCCATGAGGTGATGATGATGACAATAATACCCACCTTATAGAGCTGTTGTTAAAAGTAAACTGGTTAACAGAAAGCACTTAAAACAGCATTTGGCATTTAATAAGTGTCAGATAGCATTTACTACTAGTACTCAAAAAAATAGTGTTATCAGAAGTCCATCAGATTTTCCAAGCACATTTTTTTCAAGTGGTGTAGCTTAAATTATGGAACAAATGTTACAGTATTTATTCGGGTGAGGCTCCCTCCACCACTTGCCACCAGCTAACAACAAAAACACCAACCAATAAAAACACGTGGAATCATATTGCCTTATTAGTCATCCCTATGTGATTATGCATATGTGGACTATTATATAATACCTTTGTTTTGTATGTGAAGATTTTTCTACCATTGATTCTTAAGATCCTATCTTGACTGCAACAAATATCTTTCAGGTGGAGACTTAAGATATGCATTATCTTGTAGATATTTTCCATTCTTTCATTTTCATTTATTTAAAAGATTTTATTTATTTGAGAGAGAGCCAGAGAGATCACAGAGGGAGAGGGAGAGGCAGAGGGAGAAGTAGACTTGCTGCCGAGCAGAGAGCCTGACGTGGGGCTCTATCCCAGAACCCTGAGATAGTGACCTGAGCCGAAGGCAGATGCCCAACTGATAGAGCCATCCAGATACCCTCATTCTTTCATTTTCAAAGTGAAATGGGAACTTTAAGAATGGGGGATGGTGACATACTAAGGAGAAACCTGTTTCATTAGGTGTGGGAAATGATTTCATCTCAATGTAAGCAAATTACCTTGCCTGAGGATTACATTTAAAACAACTAGGGATCCCTGGATGGCGCAGCAGTTTAGCGCCTGCCTTTGGTCCAGGGCGCGATCCTGGAGACTCGGGATCCAATCCCACGTCGGGCTCCCGGTGCATGGAGCCTGCTTTTCCCTCTGCCTGTGTCTCTGCCTCTGTGTGTGTGTGTGTGTGTGACTATCATAAATTTTAAAAAAATAAAAAAATAAATAAAATAAAACAACTAAAACATTTAAACGATCCCAAGTAGTACCATCTCCAACTGAACTGAGGGCAGCTGTGAGCTCCAGGCAGGGGCAGAAACCAGGTGAAAAGAAGTAGCTTGGATGGTGCAAAGTAGCTCAGGGATGATTTCAACCAACTGATAGCCAGGGGCACCAACGTTAACAAAGCAACGTTGAAGGCACAGATGCTTATCATCTTTACCTTCTCTGTTATAGGAGCAACAACACTATTTCCAGAAGCAAGGGACTTGTGAGCAATGCTTCACTGATCCCTGTCTTTACCAGTCTGCATTTCCAGACTATTGCCACATTCTTACATTGTCTTTTCCTATCTACTTTTTTCTCTACGTGTGAATGAACAGTGTTCATTTAGACTCAGCTCATCTCAGCTGCATTCTGCTGCTGTAAGCCTTTCCTTCCTAGCTTCCTTTCCTTCCGAGTAACTGACTAACACAAAAATATTTCTTCTGCTCATCACTTTGACAACAGTGTTTCCCCTCCCCTATTATGTACAATGTCCAAATTTTTCACCTGTTTCAAAAATTATTTTCCAGGACCCCCTGGATTATAATTGCTTGATATATGTCATCCTTTGTTCCTCAAATCTCCACCTCTCCTATGGCAGGCATATGTGTTTTATCCAATTAGCCTGTTTCATGATGTCTTCTTTCTTAGCTATGACTTTTGCAATAATCATATTCTCCGCAATATGGTTCCCAAGTGACTCCTCTTACAGTACTCAGGATTCTGCTCAGATCCTGTCTTCTTCATAAGAGAATCTCAGACTCATCCACAGACCCTTAACAGTTTCCTTGGATTCTACTCAGTACCTAAAACAAGCACAGCTGGTAATAACTCTTTGCCTTAACATTTGATTACCTTCCTCTAAGGTAGTTGGAGGGGAGGTGGTGTTGCAAGGCTCCACAATGATCCCTGTCTTTACCAGTCTGCATTTCCAGGCTAGTAAAGGTGTGAAATTTTGACGTGTGGCTCAGCATCACAGGGTTGGAAAGAACCTTAGAGGTCACTTAGGCTAGTCTGGAATTCCCTCTACAATAACTCCAGGGAGGGAACTCATTTACTTTGAGGAGTTCTTTTTTGTTTTTGTTTTTGTTCTTTAAGTTGGGGGGGGTGGGGGTGCCTGGGTGGCTCAGTTGGTTGACATTGGGCTTCAGCTCAAGTCATAATCTCAGGGTCCTGAGATCAAGCCCCGTGTAGGGCTCCCTGCTCAGTGGGGAGTCTGTTTCTCTCTCCCCTCCACCACTCCCCCAACCCCCACAGCTCATGCTCTCTCTCAGGCCTGCTCTTTCTCTCTCAAATAAATAAATTAATTGTTTATTTAAAAATAAAGAGAGAGAGAAAGAGAGAGCAAGAGAGTGCACGAACAAGGGTAGGGGCAGAGGGAGAAGCAGACTGTTCTCCAAGTAGGCAGCCTAGGGCTCCATCCCAGGACTCTGAGATCATGACCTGAGCCAAAGGCAGATGTCTGCTCAACCAACTGAGACCCCAAGATGCCCCTAAGGAGTTTTTTAAAGATTTTATTTATTTATTCATGAGACAGAGAGAGAGAGAGAGAGAGAGAAAGAGAGAGAGAGGCAGAGACATGGGCGGAGGGAGAAGCAGGCTCCATGCAGGGAGCCTGATGTGGTACTTGATCCTGGATCCTCGGCATCACGCTCTGGACTGAAGGCGGCGCTAAATCGCTGAGCCACCGGGGCTGCCCAAGGAGTTCTAATTGTTAAAAAGTTCATCCTAAGGATAAACTGACACATGCCTCCTTGAAACTTCTGCCTTTTTCACCCTGGTCCTAGTTCTACCCAGTCGATGAACAAAACAAATCTAACCGTTCTTCTATAAAACTGCCCTTTAAATATTTGAGAACTGTCACATTTCCCCAGATCTTTTCTTTTACTGTTTGTATACATGTATATGCTTGTTTAGTTACATTTATCTCTGTTTATATTATCTATGTGGGCTAAAAATATTTATGTAGATAAATTGGAAGAAAAAATGTCATTTGATATGTAGCAGTTTTTCCTTCTTTCCCATTGCCCCCTAGCTTTATTGAGATATAATTGACATACAACAAACATATGATTTAAGTCATACAACATGTTGATTTGATACACATATTTTGCAAAATTATTATTATTATAGCTTTAGTTAACACTTGCATCACATCATGTAATAACCATTTCATTTTTGTGGTGAGAACATTTGAGATCTACTCTTTTAGCAACTTTCAAGTATATAGTACAGTATTATTAGGTATAATCACCATGATGTACATTAGATCCCCGGAGCTTATCTCCAAATTAGATGTTTGTATCCTTCAGTCAACATCTCTCCATTTCCCTTCACCTCCACCCTTGCAAACCACCATTCTAGTTTCTGTATCTATCAGTTTGACTTTTTAATTTTTATTTGATTGTTTTTTAAAGATTTTATTTTTAAGTAATCTCTATGCCCAACATGGGGCTCGAACTCACAACCCCCAAATCAAGAGTCACATGCTCTGTAAATGAAGCCAGTCAGTGCCCTGAGTTTGACTTTTTTAGATTCCACATTTAAATGACAGACAGTATTTGTCTTCTCTCTGACTTATTTTACTTAGCATAATGCACTCAAGGTTATTTTGTTCCAAATGATAGGACCATATTCTTTCTCATGGTTTTTTTTAAATTTTATTTATTTATTCATGATAGACACAGAGAGAGAGGCAGAGACACAGACAGAGGGAGAAGCAGGCTCCATGCAGGGAGCCAGACGCGGGACTTGATACCTGGTCTCCAGGACCAGGCCCTTGGCTAAAGGTGGCGCTAAACCACTGAGCCACCAGGACTGCCCTCTTTCTCATGGTTAAATAATATTCTCGTGTGTGTGTGTGTGTGTGTGTGTGTGTGTGTATCACATCTTTTTTTATCCTTCTCTAAGCTGTTTGTGCATGCAGTACTTTAGATTTGTTTATGTGTGGTCTGTCTCTGCATTATTCTTATATTAAATCTTTAAAGGCCTGTACAGTGCCAAATACAGTTCCATTTATAGATTGGCACTTTAAAAGTTTTTTTGGATGACAATGAAGAGGAGGAGAATTCTTATCTGGCTAGGATAGAGTCATTCGCTTTGAAGATAAGGAGTTGGATTAAATGACCTCTTGGTGTTTTGTGGGTTTTTTTAGCCCCAAGGGTCTATGATTCAGTATTTCCTTGATTAAAAAACTTTGTAAGTTATTAAGAGACCATTTCAAACAATTAGCAAAGTGCTATATAAAATGTTACAAGTGGCAATAATAACATCTATTCATTGTAAATTAATAAATTAGTACTCACTCCTTTTCTATGGTAACAATGAATAGCTGACTAAATCATCCATTTGACATGTAGCCCATATGTAACTATAGTGTAGTAGAATTGGACCTGGTTTACAATGTTACAATCTATGTGTCACTATACACATTGTTTCAATTGGGTCTTCAATGAGGTGCCTGAGTGGCTCAATCTATTAAGTGTCTACCTTCAGCTCAGGTCATAATCCCAGTGTCCGGCTGTGTCCTGTGTCAGGAGCCCTGCTTAGCGGGGAGTCGGCTTCTCCTTCTACCCTTCCCCCTGCTCATGATCTTTTTCTCCCTCTCTCTCTCTCTCACTTTCTCCCTCTGTCTCTCAAATAAATATTTTTTAAAAATTGCATCAAGATCATTCATTACCCAAGTTGAAGGCAAATGCTCAACTGCTCAATACACACACACATTGTTTCTTTTTTAAAAAGATTTTATTTATTTATTTGAGAGATAGTGACAGAGATCAGGAGTGAGAGCATGAGTGAGGAGAGGGAAGACAGGCTCCCCGCTGAGAAGGGACCTCGACACAGGACCCCATCCCAGGACCCTGGAATCATGACCTGAGCCAATGGCAGACACTTAACAGAGTGAGCCATCCAGGCCCCCTTACATGCATGTGGTTTCAATTGCATAACAAACCATCCCCAAACCTAGGGCTCACAATAATGATTTATTACTTCTTGCAATTCTATGGATTGCTGGACAATTCTGCTGCTGAAGGCACCTAGGCTCACTCATGTGACAGCATGGGGAAGGAGGGTCCGCTGAGCTAGAAAGTTCACAATGGCCTCATTCACATATCTGGCAGTTGGTGCTACTGTAAGTAAAAGTGTCTCCATTCTCCTCCATCTGGTCTCTTATGACCTGAGCTGTGTCCTCCCCCAAATTCATATGTTGAGGCTTACAACTCTATTTGAAGATAGGCTCTTCAGGATGCCTGGGTGGCTCAGCGGTTGAACATCTGCCTTCGGCTCAGGGCATGATCCGGAGTCCTGGGATCAAGTCCCACATTGGGCTTCCTGAATGGAGCCTGCCTCTCCCTCTGCCTGTGTCTCTGCCTCTCTCTCTGTGTGTCTCCTATGAATAAATAAATAAAATCTTAAAAAAAAAAAAAAAAAGAAGATAGGATCTTCAAATAGGTGATTACGTTAAAATGAGGTCATTAGGGTAGACCCTATTCCAACATGAGCAATGTCCTTATAAGAAGAGGAGGTTGGGACACAACACGCACTGGGAAAGATGTGAAGACAAACCAAGGAGAGGTGTTGGAAGAAACCAACCTTCCCGAAACCTTAATCTCCTATTCCCGGCCTCTTGAACTTTGACAAAGTTGATGTTTGTTGTTTAACTCACCCAGTCTGAGGTACTTTGTTATGGCAACACTAGCAAACTGATACAAACAGTCTAGCCTAGTGGAGAATAAGAGGTGTATTCGTTTGCTAGGGCTGCCATAACAACAGAGCACAGCCAGGGTGACTTACACAACAGAAATTCATTTTCTCTTAGTTCTGCAGGCTAGAACTAAGGCCAATCCAAGGCCACAGTGTCAGCAGCGTTGATTCTGCAAGCTATGATAAAGAATCTGTTCTTTGCCTCTCTCCTAGATTCTGGTGGTCTGCTGGTAACCTGTGTTTCTTGGTATGTAGTAGCATCATCCCATCTCTGCCTGCATCTTCACATGCTTGCTGTTCTTTCTGTATTTGTCTGCATCTAAATATACCCCCTTTTTAAGGACATCGATCATATTGAATTAGTGCCTATCCTAATGGCCTAATTTTAATCTGATTACCTCCCTAAAGTCTCTATTTTCCCAATAAATTCATATAGTGAGGTATTAGGAGTTAAGACTTCAACATACAAACTTTGGAAAAATATTCAACCTATAATAACACTGAACTTCCTCATAGCATGGTGGTCTTGGGATTCTAAGACAGCAAGAGTAGAATCTGCAACATCTCTTGAGGCTTATGCTCTAAGACTCTCACAACATCATTTCCACCACATTCCATAATCAAAGCAAGTCACTAAGCCAGCCCAGACTTAAAGAATGGGGAAAGAGACCTTATGCCTTAATAAAAAGATTAGCAAAATATAGCCATGGTTTCAATCTTCCATATGGTCTTATCCCTTTTTACAGTTAACTATATGGCCTTGGGCTGGTCACAAAAGCATAGATTCTTAGATTCAGAAGGGACCGAAATGAAGCTTATTCCCCCTACTGCATATACTTCCTCTGCCCCTTTCTTTTCTCAGGCTCTCCTTCTCTGTCCACTCCGTGAGCTATTCCTGCATGAACTCATCAAGCTTCTGGGTCTGTGCCTATGCTGTTACCTGTTTTATTTTTATTTATTTATTTTTATTTTTTTAATTTTATTTATTTATGATAGGCACAGTGAGAGAGAGAGAGAGAGAGAGAGAGAGAGAGAGGCAGAGACACAGGCAGAGGGAGAAGCAGGCTCCATGCATCGGGAGCCTGACGTGGGATTCGATCCCAGGTCTCCAGGATCGCGCCCTGGGCCAAAGGCAGGCGCTAAACCACTGCGCCACCCAGGGATCCCCTGTTACCTGTTTTAAAAGCCAATTACCTGGGATCCCTGGGTGGCACAGCAGTTTGGTGCCTGCCTTTGGCCCAGGGCGCGATCCTGGAGACCCTGGATTGAATCCCACATCAGGCTCCCGGTGCATGGAGCCTGCTTCTCCCTCTGCCTATGTCTCTGTCTCTGTCTCTCTCTCTGTGTGACTATCATAAATAAATAAAAATTTTTTAAAAAGCCAATTACCCCTTCCTTTATTTCTATCTCTTTATAAGAATAAGCATGAGTCCTGCTTGATGAATTTCATGAACAAAACACACCCATGTCATCAGCATCCAAGTTTTTTTTTTTTTTTAAGATTTATTTATTTATTCATTCAGAGCGAGAGACAGGCAGAGAGAGAAGCAGGCTCCATGCAGGGAGCCCGACGTGGGACTCCATCCCGGGTCTCCAGGATCACGCCCTGGGCTGCAGTCGGCGCCAAAGCGCTGCACCACCGGGGCTGCCCAGCATCCAAGTTTAAAAGCATGATGTTAACAGCATCCCAGAAGCTGGGATACCCCAGAAGGTATGAACATTCATACCCTCTATCCAGTCTCTACTCATACTCTCCCCACTCCATAAAGGTAACAACTCTGCTGACTTTTAATTGCATGTGTTAATTTTTTCATGTTCTTGCACTTTATGTAATGGAATCATACAATATGTAATCTTTTGTGTTTGACATCTTTTACCCAAAAAATGGATGTGATTCATTTCTATTTTTGTTTATACCTATACAGGTTTTTTTTTAAGATTTTATTTATTTATTCATCACACACACACACACACAGAGGCAGAGACACAGGCAGAGGGAGAAACAGGCTCCACGCAGAGAGTCTGATGTGGGACTTGATTCCGGGTCTCCAGGATCACACACTGGGCTAAAGGCGGCGCTAAACTGCTGAGCCACCGGGGCTGCCCACTTTTTTGTTTTTTTAAGTAAACTCTAGGCCCAACATGGCTCTTGAACCCATTACTGCAAGATCAAGAGTCATACACTCTTTTGACTGAGCCAGCGAGGCATCCCATATATTTGTAAATCATTTTTTATTGCTGTATAGTATTCTATTGTATGAGGATATGCTATACTTTATTTATCCAATCTGCTGATAAATGTTAGGGTAGTTTTCATTTGGGGCTATTACAGATACTGCTGTTATTAATATACTAGTACATGTCTTCTGGTGACCACAGATAAGCATTTTGTTAGATATTTACCCAGAACTTAGAACTAAGTTAGAGCTAGATACCAATATTCCAATGTGCTTTTACCAATTTATTGTTCTGCAAGTAGTATGAAAAAGTTTTAGTTGCTCCAGATCATTACTAACCTCCATCCTTTAAATTTTTAATCCATTTCACACTTCTTTTGCTGCCTAACTCCTATTTGTTTTTTTTTTTAAGAAGGAGGAGGATTTACCTCCTACCTACCTACCCACTTCATCAATTAAGATCAATTAAGACACCCAGATGCCCCTTGTACCCTAGTTTTTAGAAGCTATCTGGTTAGAGTTGTTGGGGTTGGTATGAAGAATGACAAATTGGCCCAAGTATAAACTGAAACATATCTTTGGTGAGCAATTTAGCAGAATCTATTACTATCTCTACTCAGTATATGTACACGGTATATCAATTCATACATTCGTTTACCTAGTAATTCCTACAAATTACTTTTATATGTACACAAAAACACATGTTTAAGTGCGGTCACAGTATTGTTTTTAATAGCAAAAAATTAAAAGCAGACTAACTTTTCACCAATATAGAAATATTTAATGTAATGCTAACCCCTGGTTTAAAAAAAAGAAAGTGGTTGAAATAAGTATATATGTAAAGATTTAGGAAGATCCAAAGTATATTGAAAAAAAAAAACCAACAAGTCACAGAACAATATCAAAGCCTTTCTGGGCACAGTATTAGGGAACAGATCCCAGAATGAGAAGTAGTGTTGATAACCAGGCATACTACCATCTTGTTTGGACACATTTCAACATTTGCTACTATGTTTATGCCTCCTTCTGAAAACTTCTCTCTCAGTTTCTTTATCTATAATATGAAGTCAATAACATCTATCTTCAAGAGTTATATGAGGAGAGACCCCTGGGTTGAGCGTCTGCCTTTGGCTCAGGGTGTGATCCTGGAGTCCAGGGATTGAGAGTTGCACATCGGGCTCCCTGCACGGAGCCTGCTTCTCCATCTGTCTATGTCTCTGCCTCTCTGTCTCTATCTCTCATGAATAAATAAATAAAATCTTTTTTTAAAAAAGAGTTATATGAAGAGTTAATATATATGAAGCTCCAAGAACAGCCACAAGATATTGGTCTAGGGATGGGCAGCTGACCCAAGCTTGGCAAATAAAAATCCTTCCCCAAAAATGTTGGCATTGAAATTAAGAGGCCAGGCCCTGTTTGTGAACCTGAACCAGAAGATGTAAAGAACAAGATATTTTGGCAACTGTGTGTCCTCTATTTGGAGTAGAGAAGAGGGAGCTGGTATGCAAGGAGAAAACCAAGCATTTATATTTATAATCTATTTTTTGCTTCAGCTAGCTTAAACTGATTTTCTGTCATAATCCTAACCAATACAACCAATACAATAAATCCAAATGCTATGCTACAACCATGTTTTTTTTTTTAATGCAAACTACCTATACATAATTGGTACATTGGAGAATATTAGTAAAGCATATAAGTTGTACAACTTTATTCGGACCTTTTCCCAGCATGTTAATGTTTTTAAGCGATTAGTAATAATCTTCCTCACAATTAAAGAGAAAGCTTTAGCAATAAATGAAGACTTAATAAAAGAAAAAAAGCTGAAAATCTCACAGTCCTTTACTGTAAATACAAGTGCCTTCCTTTATAAGTGCTTTCCTTTAGTGGTCTAGAGACTCCAGGAACCACTGTGTTTTCCATTGAACTGTCTAGAAAAGCTCCAAGCGCTAATGAAGGAGCTGCAAAGGCAGTTTCACATGTTTTCCTTACAAGGGCTTGACAGGCCTACCCTAGCTTCTAAACTCTATGAGAGCACAGAGAGAGTCAATCTCATTCACTAGCCTCATTTGCCAGCAACTAGTACAGTGCCTGGCATGCACAAAGTGCTCATTAAGTATTTACTAAATAAAATAGAACATTAGAAATCTATTTTCTATGTTTTCCACAAATAACTGTTCAAATATATATATATATTTTTTAAGATTTTATTTTTAAGTGATCTCTACACCCAATATGGGGCTCAAACTTACAACCCCAAGATCAAGAGTCTCATGCTCTGCTGACTGAGCCAGCTGGGTGCCCCCTCAAATATATTCCTTTTGAAAATTCAAGTAGAAATCTATCGGAGCAATAAATTCCTCACTTTAGGAGATTTGGAAAATGTAGAAAATTATAAAGAAGAGTGGCAATGTTGTCTATAATCTCACCATTCAGAAATAAATATTTTTGGTAGTTTTCCTCCCAGTTTTTTCCTTTGTGCATATATACACATGCATTTAAGTTTTTCTTATTTTTTATTTTTTATGTTTAAAACAAATAATATGCAACTTACTCCATCCTAAGAATTAAAGTAATACAGGTGACTCAGAATAGGTTGTCAGAACTCAGGAAGGGTGGAAAGAGAATCCATGTTGGAAGAGCATCCAGCCAGTGGGGAGGAGGTGTGTCAGAGCTTAAGTGGGGTGAGGATGGCATCTCTGTGGAGCAACAGTCTTGCATGAACTGTCAGAACCCAAATCACATGAGAGCAACCATGTGGAAGGGTGGCCCTGTTTTTTTGTTTTGTTTTTTGTTTTTTGTTTTTAAGATTTTATTTTATTTACTCATGAGAGATACAGAGCGAGCAAACGAGAGGCAGAGGGAGAAGCAGGCTCCACGCAGGGAGCCCGACGTGGGACTCAATCCTAGGTCTCCAGGATCAGGTCCTGGGCTGCAGGCGGTGCCAAACCGCTGTGCTACCAGGGCTGCCCCCAGGGTGGCCCTGTTTGAGGTAACAGAGCCAAAGTGTCATGAGGAGAGTATCCATATAAGGGAAGAAGCAGCAGTACTCATGGGAGATTTATGACATGGAAGGCACATTTATTTATAAATAAAATAAATTTATTCAGAAAAATCAGCCACGTTTCTTACTATCAGAGAAAGGACTTAACCTGATATAGAAAACAAAAAAACTAAAAGGAATCCTATAGTGTTACATTACAATGGAAGTACAATACATTACAATGTTAGTATGTTCAGAACAGACTACTTCGTTAATGAGGCCCTTGCAAAATTGAAATGTGGGATCCCCTGTTCAAAATTAAGAATTTCAGGGGCACCTGGGTGGCTCAGTCAGTTAAGCATATGCCTTCAGCTCAGGTCATGATCTTGGAGTCCTGGGATCGAGCCCCACATTGGGCTCCCTGCAAGGAGCCTGCTTCTCCCTCTGCCGGTGTCTCTGCCTCTGTGTGTGTGTGTGTGTGTGTCTCTCATGAATAAATAAAAAGATCTTAAAAAATAGCAAATAATAATAATAAAAAACAATAAAAACAAAAAAAACAAGTTCAGCGTCCTTCTTATCGCAGGACTATGTAGTCTATGTGACTACAGGTCTCATGCCCCTGATGACAGTCCCAGGTGTTTTCATGGTTTTTCTATCTATATAGATGGAAATGTACATCTATATTTATTTACAATTATTATTTACAATTATGAAATGTGATATATAATTTAAAATATATAATATTCCTCACTTTTATCCATGAAAAGATGTGAGATTAGCAACACCCCAAAAGCAGTAGCGCCTCTAGTGCCCAGATTTTGGCTTCTGAATATCATCTTCTACTGAAAGGAACCAGAGGTCTTGGAGAAGTGGTCTGAAATGGGTTTGGTGCAGGAAAATAGCTGACTCTGGGACTGTGTCAGAAGTTAGAAAAATGCTCAAAGAAGGGTGGGGAACATCAAAACAATATAAAGGCTAGCTCAAATGTACTCTCATTCCCAAATCTGGAAAATTTCAGCATCAAAATAAGCAATTTTGGAAAAAAGTAAATATATTTAGGATAATAGGATCCAGGTTTCTCACTGTTGGATAAGGATGTTACAGACATAGAAAGGGAGAAAACTATAAAACAGGAGACCATAAATCCATGCTGATATAAATCAATATATAAATAATTCAAAAATTTAAATTACACATTATGCATATGTTTCAAAATATCTCCCCACAAAACATGGATTAATACGTACTTATTAATAAAGAGACACTACAATGGAGAAGACGTACAGATTCCATTTTAATCAAGTAATTGAAATAAACATCATTGTGAGACTTATGAAAATCGTGCTCCAACCAACAGGTTGCAAGGAGAGAACATGGATCCTCCTACCAAAAATAAGTAATCTGAATCTAATCAGGAAACCTAAAACTGAAAGCCATTGAAATCCCAAATGAGAGACATTCTACAAAATAACTATTCCATAATCTGCAAAAGTGTGTCATGAAAGTCAAAGACTGGGGAACCATTTCAGAATGAAAAGTCTAAATGCTAACAAGACATTGCAACATAAAGCCATGTGGTCTGGATAGATCTGTTTATCAAAAGGGACGTTTGACAAAATATGAATGAGATCTGAAGTAGAAAGTACAGCATATGAGTATTAACTAATTAATTTATTGTGATTATGTAAGAGAATGTTTGTAGAAAATGCACACTAATGCAGTAAGGAATAAAGGCACATCAAATTGGCAACTCCTTCTCAAATAGTTCAGATGCCTTCCCCCACCAAATCAAGATATATAAGTCTATAATAGACCTCTCACTGACTAATCTAATAACCTTTCCAAAAAAGAAACAAAGTTACATTAGAATGACTTATTTTTAATGAACACTGGCGATCTGTCTGTTGCAGGATTGTCCAGCTCAAAGGCCAAGAAAGAATTCTTGAGATGTTGTAAGTTTATTTAAGCAGCACAGGTACAGGACCTGTGGGCATCAAGGGCTGCACTTTTGCTGTATGAAGCTGGCGATTATATACTTAATGCTCAAGGGGGAAGGGACATGCAAGGATTATTAAATCATAAATGTTTTCTTCAAATTTCTACTCGTAAAACTACTTTTGCAAGATTTCTCTGATGTTTTTCATTCAGTTTGATGTTAACTATCAGTGAAGTATACAGGCAATTGTGAGATCCTTTAAGAATGTAGCAACCAGGGGTGCCTGGCTACCTCAGTTGGAAGAGCATGCAACCCTTGATCTTGGGGTTGTGAGTTCAAGTCTCATGCTAGGTATAGAGACTACAAAAAAATAATAGTAATTTCAAAAAAGAATGTAGCCCCTATAACCCAGCAATTGCACTACTGGCTATTTTCCCCACAGATACAGACGTAGTGAAATAACAGGACACCTTCCCCCCAATTTCACTGCAGCAATGTCCAGGGTAGCCAAACTGGAAGGAGCTACTAGGTCCTTCTATAGATGAATGGATAATGAAGATGTGGTATATATACATAATGGAATATTACTCAGCCATTGGAAAAGATGAATACCTACCATTTGCTTCAATATGGATGGAACTGGGGATGCCTGGGTGGCTCAGCGAGTGAGCATCTGCCTTCCACCCGGGGCGTGATCCTGGAGTCCCAGGATCGGGTCCCCGCATCGGGCTCCCTGCATGGAGCCTGCTTATCCCTCTGCTTGTGTTTCTGCCTCTCTCTCTCTCTCTCTCTCTCTCTCTCTCTGTGTCTCTCATGAATAAATAAATAAATATTTTTTTAAAAATATGGATAGAACTGGAGATTATTATGGTCAGTGAAATAAGTCAATCAGAGAAAGATAATTATCATATGGTATCACTCATATGTGGAATATAAGAAATAGTGAAAGGAGTCATAAGGGAAGGGGGGAACCTGAGTGGGGAAAAATTAGAGGGGAAGACAAACCATGAGAGACTCCTAACTCTGTGAAGCCAAGAAAGGGTGGTAGAAGGGGAAGTGGTTGGGGGGATAGGGTGAATGGGTGGCAGGCATTAAGGAAGGCACTTGATGAGATATGCACTGGGTGTTATACTCTATGTTGGCAAATTGAATTTAAATAAAAATAAATTTTCAAAAATGTAGCAACCAGCATATATTTGATCTTTGTTGAAACTATGCAGGCTACAGGTCAACCCTCTGGGCTAAAGGTAAACATTTTTCTGCTTCTAACCCTCCCCATGTCGTTAGTGGCTAGTGTGTATGTGTGTGTGTGTGTGTGTTCTGACAAATTATCTATTAATTACCTTTTAGTCGGGGATTGGGATTACAGTCTCAAAGAGACATATTTCTGAAAATTTCTCCTTGCCAGTCTCATCACCATGTCTCTGATATTTTAGGGATTGCTGCCCTAGCTAGGATGATCAACCTTCCCAGTTTGCTGGGTACTGTCCCAGTTCTAACACTGAAAATCCCACTTAAATTGGAAAGCTCTCATGGGGACATGAAAACTCCTGGTTGTTCCCCACTCCTGCAGCAGGTTTGGGGAAAGGTGTAAAAGCCATGTGGCAACCCACAAAAATAGAGGCTGAAAGCATTTAGTGTCTAAAGGCTTGGACTCAACTTACCAACCTTCTCTAATGGTTGGTAGCTGTTTTTCTGCTGAGGCTAATGTTGACAACCTTGATTAGCCGTTCACAGTAACAGATGATCCATTGTTGCCTTACCCCTAGTGATGCAATCTAATGGGAAATCTAAATGTCTTGTGTAACAATCTCATTTTGGTTTTGCCTGTGCATTAACTATTGTGCTTTGTATCAAGATAGCACTAGTTTAATTTTTAACATTGTGAATATTGTGACCATACTTCCTAAGAATTCAGATAATGAAAAAGAACAATTATGATGGGACACCTGGGTGGCTCAGTGGTTGAGCATCAGCCTTCGGCTCAGGGCATCAGGTTCCACATCAGGCTCCCCGCATGGAGCCTGCTTCTCCCTCTGCCTGTGCCTCTGCCTTTCTCTGTGTGTCTCTTGTAAATAAATAAAATCTTGAAAAAAAAAAAAAAAGAAGAACAGTATGGTACCTACACCAGCAAGACCTACACATCACTGAAAAAGAAAGCTCAACAATGGTGTTAATTTAATGAAAGTAGGTAGGAGGACCCATGTAATAGCATTAAGGATGTAAATAACCAAAACAGGGTGTACTGCACAATTTGCAGCAAAGAATTTGAGATTGAACATGGCAAAGAGCAAGTAAAAATACATCATGGCACAAATCCAGGATAAAAAAAAAGGCAAGTACTTCTAAATCAATAAAAGTTTTTCATCTCCTCAAAAGACATCAGTAAGTCAGTATAAAATAGTTGCTCTTTAATTAGCTTGGGTACACCAAACTAACTTGGATTAACATGCATTATTGTATCTTTCCTTAATTGTTTTATGTAACTGGATGAAGTTATATTTCCTAATTCAGAGGTTGCAACTAAAATATCTTATTGGCAAACCAAAGGGAAATTTTAGATGACAGATATGTTGGACCCTTACAGTGTAGAGCAGAATCATGCTTTCTGCAGTATATCAAGGGATGCCTCAAATCGCAGGAACAACAAAACGTTCTCACTAGCTCTTAGGCATTTTGACTTTAAAAAGGAGTTTCAAAAGATCTTCCTGATTTGGATGAAGACTTTAATGAAGCAGCCTAATACATAAAAGATTGTTTATATCTTGCCTAAATGCAAACTACACTTGAGTCATCTATCTGCATATTCAGTAGACAGTTAAATGTAAATGTTGGCAAATTCCATTCAGTTTATAAACTTCTTACCAAAAAAATGAAAAAAGTTCACCTACTAAATATTCTGCGTTGCATACCTTGTACACAACAATGCTTCTTTTTTAAAAAAGTGATTTGTTTACCTGTGTTAACAATTTTATTGTAAAAGTGTTTCATGAGTTTTAAGTCTCCTTTACAGAAATGTAAAGTGATAGCGTCCTTGAAACATATGCCTTCAAGATGACTATTGGCCCACTATAACATCGTATTTTCTTTTTCTTTTTTTAAAGATTTTATTTGTTTGAGAGAGAGTGAGCAAAAGAGCAGAGCACAAACTGGGGGAGGGGCAGAAGGGGAGCGAGATGGAGGAGTAGACTCACCGCTGAACAGGGAACCAGATATGGGACTCAATCTCACACCCCTGGGATCACAACTTGAGCCAAAGGCAGACACTTAACCCACTGAGCCACCCAGGTGCCCTACATCATTATATTTTCAAAGTGTGGAACAAGAAGAATGTCTTCATCTAATTTGCAAATACACTGAGGATGAGAATGGAGAAAGGGATTATAGTAAAAGATTTATATGCTGTTTCTCCAAAACTGTTTGTTGATTTTTAAAGAGGGCATAAGGAGCCCTAAAAAAAATTGACTACCCTGAGTTGTTCACTATTATGTGTAAGTTGCAACAACAACAACACAAATCACACAGTAAAAAAAAAAAAAAAAAAAAAAAAAAAAAAATTTAAGACTTTTTTTTGGAGATAAGACTGGTTCAGACTGACAAAAGTCACCAAAAAAGGATAATCATGTTAAATAAGACAATTTCACTACTAAAATTGTAACCTATTTGGAATCCAACTTTGATTTTCAAGTTCAAATTCAGCTGTTTCTGGGGACACCTGGGTGGCTCAGCGGTTGAGCATCTGCCTTTGGCTCAGGGTGTGATCCCTGAGTACCCCATCGGACTCCCTGTGTGGAGACTGCTTTTTCCTCTGCCTATGTCTCTGTCTCTCTCTCTCCATGTCTCTCATGAATAAATAAATAAATTCTAAAAAAAAAAATTCAACTATTTCCTTAAGTAATTAATACAATTAGCATAATAACCTATGTTAATATATAGAAACCTCATATTGAAATATAAGATAGAAAGAAGACAATGATAAGGAAATAAGTGCCATAATCCTAAAAAGTTGGTGAGTTACTATATGGAAAACTCAAAAGACTCCCCCCAAAATAGCTAGAACTCATACAGAAATTCAGCAAAGTGTCAGGATATTAAATCAATGCACAGAAATCAGTTGCACTTCTATAAACTCACAATGAGACAGAAGAAAGAGAAATTAAGGAGTTGATCCCCTTTACAATTGCACCAAAAACCAAAGATACCTATGAATAAATCTAACCAAAAAGTCAAAGGATTTGTACTCAGAAAACTATAGAACACACATGAAAGAAATTGAGGAAGACACAAAGAAATAGAAAAACATTCCATGCTCATGGATTGGAAGAACAAATATCGTTAAAATTTCTATGCTACCTAGAGCAATCTATACATTCAATGCAAATCCCTATCAAAATACCATCAAGTTTTTTCATAGAGCTGGAACAAATAGTCCTAAAATTTGTATGGAACCAGAAAAGACCCCAAATAACCAGAGGAATGTTGAAAAAGAAAACCAAAGCTGGTGGTATTACAATTCCGAATCTCAAGCTCTATTACAAAGACGGTATGGTACTGGCACAAAAACAGACACATAGATCAATGGAACAGAGAACCTAGAAATCGACCCTTAACTCTATGGTCAACTAATCTTTAACAAAGCAGGAAAAAAAATCCAATGGAAAAAAGATAGTCTCTTCAACAAATGGTGTTGAGAAAATTAAACAGCCATATGCAGAAGAATGAAACTGGAACATTTCTTCACACCATACACAAAAATAGACTCAAAATGGGTGAAGGACCTAAATATGAAACAGGAACCATCAAAGTCCTAGAGGAGAACACAGGCAGCAACTTCTTTGGCCTCAACCACAGCAACTTCTTGCTAGACATGGCTCCAAAGGCAAGGGAAACAGACAAAAATGAACTACTAGGACTTCATCAAGATAAACAGCTTTTGCACAGCAAAAGAAACAGTGGACAAAAGCAAAAAGGCAACCGACAGAATGGGAGAAGATATTTGCAAATGTCTTATAGATAAAAGGCTAGTATCCAAAATCTATGAAGAACTTATCAGAGGCACCTGGTGGCAAAGTTGGTTTAACCTCTGATTCTTGGTTTTGACTGGGGTCATGGGATGGAACCCCATGTCAGGCTCTGCATTCAGTGTAGAGTCTACTTGAGTTTCTCTCTCCCTCTCCCTCTGCCGCTCCCCACTGTATGCACGTGTGCTCTCTCTCAAATAAATAAATACATCTTAAAAAAAAAAACTTTATCAAACTCAACACCCAAAGAACAAATAATCCAATCCAGAAATGGGCAGAAGAAGGATGCCGGGGTGGCTCAGCGGTTGAGCATCTGCCTTTGGCCCAGGGCATGATCCCCAGGATCCTGGGATCAAGTTCCACACCGGGCTCCCTTCAGGGAGCCTACTTCTGCCTCTGCCTATGTCTCTGCCTCTCTCTCTGTGTCTCTCAAGAATAAATAAAATCTTAAAAAAAAAGAAAGAAAGAAAGAAAGAAAGAAAGAAAGAAAGAAAGAAAGAAAAAAAGAGAGCGAGAAAGAAAGAGGCAGAAGAAATGAACAGACATTTCTCCAAAGACATACAAATGGCCAACAGACACATGAAAAAATCCTCTACATCACTCATCATCAAGGAAATACAAATCAAAACCACAATGAGATACCACCTTACACCAGTCAGAATGGCTAAAATTAACAAGTCAGGAAAGAACAGATGTTGCTGATGATGTGGAGAAAGGGGAACCCACTTACACTGTTGGTAGTAATGCAAGCTGGTACAGCCACTCTGGAAAACAGTATGGGGCTCCTCAAAAAGTTGAAAATAGAGGAGCTACCATATGACCCAGCAATTACACTATAAGGGATTTACCCCAAAGATACATATGTAGTGATCCAAAGGGGTACCTGCACCCCAATGTTTATAGCAGCAATGTCTACAACAGCCAGACTATGGAAAGAGTCTAGGTGTCCACTGACATGAATGGATAAAGATGTGGTATATATACTTTACTATTACTATTACTAGTAATTAATTATTACTATTACTATTACTCAGGGACTATTACTCAGCCATCAAAAAAATGAAATCTTGCCATTTGTAACGATGTGGATAGAACTAGAAGGTATTATGCTAAGCAAAATAAGTTAATCAGAGAAAGACAATTATCATATGATTTCACTCATGTGGACTTTAAGAAACAAAACAGAGGATCATAGCGGAAGGAAGAGAAAAATAAAACAAGACAAAACCAGAGAGGGAGGGACACCTGGGGGACTCAGCGGTTGAGCATCTGCCTTTCGCTCAGGGCGTGATCCTGGAGTTCCGGGATCGGGTCCCGCATCAGGCTCCCTGCATGGAGCCTGCTTCTCCCTCTGCCTATGTCTCTGCCTCTCTCTTTCTGTGTCTCTCATGAATAGATAAATAAGATGTTTTTAAAAAATTATTTAAATTTTCCTCCAAAAAAAAGTTGGTGATTTAAATAGCAAAGAAAAAGGGACTACTGAATGCTAATAATTCATTTTCTTTTGAGGGGAGGAGGTGCAGAAGGAGAGGGAGAGAATCTTACACAGGCTACACACCCAGCATGGAACTCATCATGGGGCTTGATCTTATGTCTCTGAGATCATGACCTGAGCCAAAAACCAAGAGTTGGATGCTTACCAAGTGAGCCACCCAGGCGGCCCATCATTTTATTTTCTTGATATAATTACACATTTAAAATTAGAATCATTTACAATTTTTCTCTCATGTTAATCAGCTTGATTGTGGTAACTATTTTGTAATGTACATGTATGTCAAAACATCATATTGTAGGGCGCCTGGGTGGTGCACATGGTTAGGCATCCAGCTCTTAGTTTCGGCTCAGATCATGATCTCAGGGTTGTGAGACCAAGCCCCGTTTTGGGCTCAGAGCTCAGCTTAGAGTCTACTCCTAAGCAGACCTTCTCCTTCTGCCCCTTCCCCCATCCATAAGCACAGGAGCACGTGCTGTCTCTAAATAACTAAATAAAAATCTTTTAAAAAAGAAACCATCGTGTTGTACACCTTAAATGTATATTAATTTTTATTTGTTAATTAGATCTCAACAAAGCTGAAAAATTATGCATAATTGGCATATATTCTTCCACCAAATAAAAGGAAGGTGATGTGGAACTGTATGACCCTTTAGGTATTAGTCTCAATGAGACTCTGTTTCTTGCACTGTAAAATGAGATGGGTTAGATAACTAGAATATATACACTATTGGAAAGTTTAACTGCAATCCTGACTATTAATACCAAAATGTACCTTTCCAAGTATGAGAAAGAGAAATACATGATCATCAGCTTTATTTTTTTTTAAGATTTTATTTATTTATTCATGAGAGACATACAGAGAGAGGCAGAGACATAAGGCAGAGGGAGAAGCAGACTCCTTGCAGGGAGCCTAAAGCAGGAGTCGATCCCAGGAGTCTGCGATCACGACCCAAGCTGAAGGCAGATGCTCAACCACTGAGCCACCCAGATGTCCCTGACTATCAGCTTTAGGAGAAAGAACAACATAAATTGGGAATCGAGAAACCGATAAAGCTTCATGAACTGTATACCACTGGCAAAGTCTTCATGTACCCCAAAGGCTTATGTGTGTCAATTTGAAAACCATTCTTCCAGATCACGTAATAGGAAAATAAAATGACATAAATATTGAGAAACTGATTATTTGCACTGTGATTGTAAATTTAGAAACTCTAAGGTGCTCAATTAAAGAGTTTTAGAATTGATGCAGCAAGTTAAAATGGCTATGTATAGGTAAGGCCACACAAACTTAGCAGCTTACCTTTACAGGAGCGATAACAAGTTTGAAACAGAATTGCAGATAAAGAAAGAAATATAGGCATACACATACATCTATATGTATATGAAATAAGTTGATCAGAAATATGGTAAGTGGAAATAAGTAGAAAACTATACTTAAGGATACAAAGGGGTACCTGGTGGCTCAGTTGGTAAAGTATGTGACTCTTGATTTTGGGATCATGAGTTTAAGCCCCACATTGGGCATAGAGCTCACTTAAAAATTTTTGTTTTGGGGGATCCCTGGTTGGCTCAGCGGTTTAGCACCTGCCTTCTGCCCGGGGCATGGTCCTGGA
This sequence comes from Canis lupus dingo, assembly GCF_003254725.2. NCBI lineage: Eukaryota > Metazoa > Chordata > Mammalia > Carnivora > Canidae > Canis > Canis lupus. Next base: position 20,308,762 of record NC_064249.1, on the reverse strand, counting down.
GTTTCAGGTTTGAGTCTCACCTCGGGGTCCCCTGTCTCTGTCTCTTTCTCTCTCTCATGAATAAATAAATAAATAATCTTAAAAAAATTTTTTTGTTTTAATTTAAGAAAATGAGAAGAATATAAAGATTAATAAATAGAGAATTCTTCCTGAGGAGAAAGACTTAGTATTACAAAATTATAACTTCTTCCTAAGAAACTGTTTTATCACAATTTTAACAAAAATCTTTTGATATAAAATAAACACTTATTTTTCATATTTTATATCAGAATGAATAGCACATATGTGTATAATTTTTAAAAGATTTTACTTATTTATTTGAGAGAGAAAGCAGAGCTGGAGAGAGAACATGAGTGGCAGGGAAAGGGGCAGAGGGAGAGGGAGAACCAGACATACCACTGAGCAGAGAGCCCGAAGCAGGACTTGATTCCAGGACTCTGGGATTATGACCTGAGCCTAAGACAATGCACAACCAACTGAGCCACCCAGGTGCCCTGCACACATGTGTGTAATTTTTAAATAGACCTTATATTTATACACATGCACATATATCTGGGGAAAGAGAGAGTGTGGTATGGCTTATTTTCCAGTCTGGCTCTCTAAAAAGTTGGTCACCCAATACTGGGCATTCATTCACTACATATTTATTAAGTTCTTACTATGTACCAGAGACTGTGTCAAGGTCTAAGATTTCAGCTGTAAAAAGGTGAACAAAATTCCCTTCTCAAGAAAACGATAGTCTCGGGATCCCTGGGTGGCGCAGCGGTTTGGCGCCTGCCTTTGGCCCAGGGCGCGATCCTGGAGACCCGGGATCGAATCCCACATCGGGCTCCTGGTGCATGGAGCCTGCTTCTCTCTCTGCCTGTGTCTCTGCCTCTCTCTCTCTCTGTGACTATCACAAATAAATAAAAATTTTTTAAAAAATTAAAAAAAAAAAGAAAATGATAGTCTCAAGGGGCGTTCGTTCAGTTGAGATAACAGACATTATAATATACTGTGTGGTAAGTGTTAAGGCAGGGGAAATGATCTAAGAGCACAGAGGCAGGTCAAGGAAGGCCTCTCCTAGGATGGGAAGCTGGAGGATGAATATGAGTCAGCCAGGGGAAGCAGGGGGGTTGGGGAAAGGGCACAGGAAACATCCTTCAGGCTCTAAATAAGGCCAGTGATATCATGGCACAGGTCAGGAGCTATGAAGCTTTCTACTATGTTTCTTAACCTAGCATCAGCAAATAATTGTGTTCGCCGTGTGCCCTATGAGAAATCCAAAGGGCAGCAAATAACCATGGGAGTGATTACAATATGGTGGGAGTGTAAGATATAAAAAAATTTCAGCATGAGAACACCACAGCACAAGAAATGTCACAACTGTTGAGATACAAATTCAGTTTGCTTTGAGGGGTCACTGGGTGTCTCAGTCAGTGAAGCATCTGACTTTGGTTCATGTCATGATCTTAGGGTCCTAGGATGGAGCTTTCCCCCTCCCCCCACCCACATTGGGCTCCCTGCTCAGCCAGAAGCCTGTTTCTCCCTCTCTGCTCCTCCCCCTCTGGTGCTCTCTCTTCTCTCTCTCTCAAATAAATAAATAAAATCTTTAAAAAAAATGAATTCAGTTAACATTGTAAACGACTGAGTTCAATGCTTTCCACATTCTAATTTATTCCGAACAAAATCTTCCTCCCCACCTAGATTCACCAGCTTCTAACATCTTACTATACCTGCTTCCTCTCTCTCCATATGTATATGCACTTTCCTTTTGCTAAAACAGCTGAAAGTAGGTCACACACATCCTCTTATATTACCCTTAAATATATTCGCCTGGATCTCCTAAAGAGAAACATTCTCGAATACAAGCACAGTTCCCTAACTACACCTAAGAAAGTCAACATGAACTCCGTCACATCAACCAACATTCAGTCAACATTCAAATTTTCCCAACTGTCCCCAAAATGTCCCCTTCATAACTGTTCCACCCACCTATCACATTTAAAAGTTCTTCTGAGGTGGGCGCCTAGGTGGCTCAGTCGGCTGAGCATCTGCCTTTAGCTCAGGTCATGATCCTGGAGTCCTGGGATAGAGTCCCATCTTGGGCTCCCTGCTCAGTAGGGAGTCTGCTTCTTTCTCTCCCTCAGCCCCTCCCCCTGCTTCTGCTCTCTCTTTCTGTCACATAAATAAATAAATACATTAATTAATTAATTAATTAATTAATATTCTTATGGGGACAACTGGGTGGCTTAGTCCCTTAAGATTCTGACTTTAAATCTCAGCTCAGGCACATCTTGATTTCAGGGTCGTGAGTTCAAGCTCCACACAGGGCTCTACACTGGTCTTGGAGCCTACTAAAAAAAAAAAAAAAAAAAAAAAAAAGAGTTCTTTTGTACTTTGTACTTGTGATGTCCTAGAAAGAGAATCTAACCTCTGTAGTTCTGTTTTCTCTCCTAAACGATTAGATATACGTTAATACTTTTTCTACTTGGACTTATTGGCTCTCTGATTTATGATAGGATCAGTGAAGAAAACAATTTAGAAAGCATTTCAGGATAGGTTACCAGATCCCAAGTAGCCTCTAGGTGTCCTCATTGGATAGAGGAAACCTGTAGCTAGTTGCTAACACAGGACTTCTCCAGAGCAGTCACTGAAGAAATACTTTTTTCTGTAGTCAATGGAGATCAAAGAGTTTCACAAATGTCTCAGAATTCTAAACAGCACATAAACTCACTTCATTTGGTTCTCCAAACATTTGGCATACATGACCTGGGAGCAAAGTGAGAGGGTGAGGAAAATAAAGTGACAGCAAAAATAAACCACGTTAAGTAATGACAGACTTGTTTTCCCTACTTCCATGCCTTTTTATTGCTCAGTATTGTGCCTCTGTTACACTCCTCAGTTAAATGGATAGAGAAATAGAATAGAATGAGCCTAAATAAGAAGCCACAGGGGAGGGGCACATGACTGGCTCAGTTGGAAGAGCTTGTGTCTCTTCATCTCTGGATCACAAGTTTGAGTCCCACATTGGGTGTAGAGACTATTTAAAAATAAAGTCTTTAAGGGGTACCTGCGTGGCTAAGTTGATTAAGCATCTGGATTTGGCCCAGTTCACGATCTCCGGGTCCTGGGATGGAGCTCATGTTGATCATTGGCCGGGCTCCCTGCTCAAAGGGAGGAGTCTGCTTCTCCCTCTCCCTCTTCCCCTACACCCCCCCACAGCCCTCTTATATGCATGTTCCCACGGGCATGCACAATCTCTCTCCCACTCTCTCAAATGGATAAAGTAAAATCGTAAAACAAGTAAACAAACAAGCAAACCATGGGGGAGATGTCCGTCAGGAGTGGTTCAGGAGGAGAGAGAAGGGACCAAGAAAAGGTAGGAGTTTCTGAAAAGATAAGAAAAGAGTAACTGGAAGGATAGCGGCTATAATGAGTGAGACTTTGGGGAGAAATTTGTAGGGTATTGTAAGGTGTTTTGCGGCGTGCTGCATGGTGTGATTCTTCGTTAACATCTTGCCTCAGATTGGTTCCAGTTATAATGATAATAGTTACTTACTGAATGCTAATTACTGTGTGTCAGGCATGTGCTAAGCATTTTGGACACATTATATCATAAAATCCTAATAACAAACTTGTGAACTATTATTATGCCAATTTACAGATAAGAACACATATGATTAGAGAAGTTAAGCAAAGACATTTGGATGTTCATGTAGTTAGTAAATGGCAGAGCCAGGATTCCAGGCTTTTCTAACTTGGAAACCTGTGTTCTTCTGCATCCTGCTACAACATCAGTCATTTATCACTGCCACGTGCATCTGCATGTGTAAAAACATAAAGTGGCCATGCAGCCAGTTTGCAGGATCTGGGTCCCCCTTGCCAAGAGGGGGTCTCAAGAGTTGTTCCTGTGACTTCTATGTCATCAAGTCCTTAACATTGCAAGATTTTAGACAGTCCTTGCATATTCTTGGAAGATAGTCACTCCTGTTACCACATCCTCATTCATATAAGTCAGAATACTCACCCCAGAAATCTCTCACCCTCTCTCTCCCTCCCTTTTCCTCTCAAAACCAAGGCACTGTAGGTTGGCCATTGCTATTCTTAGGGAAAAAAGCATCAGTGAGAAAATGGCCTACATTTCCATGTACAATTCAGAGAAATGTGTTCACCACCATGGGAATAAACTCCTTGCCCAGCCAGTATTATAGGCAAATCATGCCCCTCTCCCCAAAGATGGCCATGCCATAGTCTCTGGAACCTGTGAATATGTTACCTTACATGGCAAAAAGGATTTTGCAGGTGTGATTAATTTAAGGGTGCTGAGATGGGGAAATTTTCCTAGACTATCCAAATCAACCCAAAATAATCACAAAGGTCTTTTAAGGGAGCAGCAGAAGAGTCAGAGATATGATGATGGAAGCAGAGGCTGGAAAAATGCAGGGCTATAGGCCCAAAAATTTGGGTAGCCTCTAGAAGATGGATGAGCCCAGAACCAATTCTCCCCCAGAGCCTCTAGAATTTGTTTCAGCAGCAATAGGCCCAGGGATGCACAAAATCCTTCAGACAGATACACTTAGACCAAGGTTGACTCTTGACTCACAGCAAACCCAGCTCAAGCCCAGCCTGACTGGGGGCAGAGTTCTCAAGTAGGCCAATTCCCCTATGAGCAGATGAAACCAGAGCCTCCCAGATCTGTAATAATGGGGAAAAAATCGTACTGTTCTTATTCTGTGCCAGACACTGTTTTCAGAGGTTGTGCCTATTATATCATTTAATTCTCATAGCAGGGATCTGTGGGTGGCGCAGCGGTTTGGCGCCTGCCTTTGGCCCAGGGTGCGATCCTGGAGACCCGGGATCGAATCCCACGTCGGGCTCCCGGTACATGGAGCCTGCTTCTCTCTCTGCCTCTCTCTCTCTCTCTGTGTGACTATCATAAAATAATAATAATGATAATTCTCATAGCAGATGAGGAAATTGAAGCACAGAGAGCTCATACTCTGTATCCTTGCACTCCCGCTTTATCTTTCTCCATAGCACTAACTTTATCCTAGGATCTCTGGAAAGCAGTCACAGGGAAGGATTAAATGGCCATGCTTTCTCCCAGGAGAAGAAAGGCCAAAGCAGCCAAAGGCAGAAGAAGGGAAAGTGAAAATGTGAGGAAATATGAAGTAATGCAGGACAGGCTGGCTACTACTTCTTGCTCCGGAGACACAGCAGGTCACTTGACCCAAGATCAGATAGCTGGACAGTGGCAAAGCTGAGATGTGAGTTAGTTGTCTGACTCCAGAGACCTTACAGATGATTGTTTTGTGCTACTCTGCTTCTTTTTCAAAAATATCCTTAAATATCACTTTCTCTTTTTCTCTTTCAATTGCTTTCAGGGTTCTTGAATTCTCATGTTCTTTCTGCTCTGTTACCTCCAGGGTCCTTGGGGAAAGGAGGAGACTTGGACCAGGAGAGGATCACATGTCATACGGTGTCAGTACTTGTTTATTTCATTTCTATTGGTTGAAGAAGCACATTTTTTCTTTTATGTTAATTATGTGCTCATAGTCAGTAACTGGAGGTATTACAAATTTTTAAGAATAATTTTTTTAAAAAATTGTATTTATTCGTAAGAAACACACACAGAGAGGCAGAGACACAGGCAGAGGGAGAAGCAGGCTGCTCACGGGGAGCCCAATGCAAGACTCGATTCCAGAACCCTGGGATCACACCCTAAGCCGAAGGCAGACGCTTAACCACTGAGCCACCCAGGCACCCCTAAGAATGATTTTTTAAAAAGATTTTGTTTATTTATGAGAGGCACACAGAGAGAGGCAGAGACAAAGGCAGAGGGAGAAGCAGGCTCCACATGGGTAGCCCGATGCAGGACTCGATCCTGAGACTCCAGGATCACGCCCTGGGCGGAAGGCAAATGCTCAACCGCTGAGCCACCCAGGGGGTCCCAAGAATGATTTTTATTAACAATCTCTGTCTACTTGATTGTTATGCAGAAACAGTGTTTTGAGTTTAGCTATTGATGCCTTTACAAGTGTGGGATGGTCATGGAACAGAATCAGAGGGTACGAGAGAAGCCCTGAGGTTCTAGGGTGACTTCCGACCTTCCTGTACCAATCCCTTCCTCCAGGCTTTGGCACATCTAAATTATTAGGAACTTAGGATTTTTCTATTCTGCACCAAAAATGCCCACAAAAGGGTATTTAACCTACATAGTGATTTTAATGTTTAGCTCTGTGATTTAATAAGCATTTATATAGGCCTTATTAGCACCAAGCAGTGTTCAAAGTATTTTAGAAATATTAATTTGTTTAATCTTTGTAACAACCCTGCAGAGTATGTACTGTTTATCATCCCTATTTTACAGATAAAGAAGTGGAGGAACAGAGAAGTTAAATTATTTGCCCAAAGGTCATATACCTAGTAAGTATAGGTAGAGCTGGGATTTCAACACATGGACTTGACTAGCTTGTAACAATGCTCCCTAGGCCATTACAAACCAAAGAGCTCATTTTCAAATGGCATAATTTTTTTTTTCCTGCAAAAGGGATGCTTAGAATAACAAAGTCAGGGATGCCTGGGTAGCTCAGCAGTTGGGCATCTGCCTTGGCTCAGGGTGTGATCCTGGGGTTCCAGGATCAAGCTCCCTGTGAGGAGCCTGCTTCTCCCTCTACCTATGTCTCTGTCTTCTCTCTGTGTCTCTCATGAATAAATAATTTAAAATCTTAAAAAAAAAGAAAAGAATAGCAAAGTCATAATACAGGAATAAAACCATGTGGGAGGTCATTTATCTTCAAGTGCTGGATAAATCCAATCCATTTGAGTGCCTTTTCGAATTTTCTTTCCAAAAGTGGTAAAATGTCATGTCATTGTCTATGAGCCTGAGCATTAAGATTCTTATTTATTTATTTATTTATTTATTTATTTATTTATTTATTTACTTTTATTTATTTATGATAGTCACAGAGAGAGAGAGAGAGGCAGAGACATAGGCAGAGGGAGAAGCAGGCTGCATGCACCGGGAACCTGACGTGGGATTCGATCCCGGGTCTCCAGGATCACGCCCTGGGCCAAAGGCAGGCACTAAACCGCTGCGCCACCCAGGGACCCCAAGATTCTTATTTAAAGTACAGTTGATCCCCAAATCTGAAACTAGTTCTGGAACCAGCCCCAGCTTTTTCATGAGCTTGAAGCAGGCAGTATCTAAGGCCCAGTGCTGAGCTGTGCTCTATGCTAGCTCACTAAGGGGAAAGACTCCAGGGAAGTAGGAAGGAAGGGACTGGGAACGAGGCAGAGTTGGTTGAATTGTCATTTACCTTCCTGAATTCATTCCTTTCCTGATGAAAATAAAGTCCCAAAGTATAAGTTAAATTTACTTTCTTTAAAACCAAAGTAAAATAAGTTACTTTGATCTCTATTTGTGTTTTAGAGAACAAGAGAATAGGTAGCCTTTAGGACTGGATCAGTTCCAATTCTTATCCCTGTCCTGTCCACACATATCTCTCACTTAGATGATGGTCCTTTTGATTTGTTTCTGGAACATCTGAGCATAACATAGAATCATCTTCCTTGAGAAAGGATATCTCTATCCATTATTTACAGGGAAGTGAACAATCATCTTCATCCTACAGGTAACATTGCCAATGCTTTCATTCATTCATTCATTCATTCATTCAACAAATATTTATTGTTTGATTACTATGTGCCAGGCACTGTTTGAGACAGCTGGGACATAACAGTAAACAAAACAAAAATCCCTGCTTTCACAGAATCTGTATGTTGTTTCCTGGGCTCTAGTTACATTTCTGAATCCCTAACATTCAAACAATTTTTCTTTGGTTGTTTATTTAAAGGATATGTGGAAAATGTGTCTTTCTTTAAGCATGTGTCTAAAATGTGTCTCCAATGAAGTGATACTAAGTTGTACTTAGTTTTATTTTTATCTATGGCTTTCATAACCATTTCCAGCATTCTTCTAAAGTAGTGGTCCTTAACTGGGAACACTATTGTTCTCCAGGTAGGATTGCCAGATTTAGCAAGTAAAAATACAGGATGTCCAGTTAAATTTGGAGTTCAGATAAATAAGGAAGTTTTTTTACTATGAGTCTGTCTCACATATTGCACACATCTTATGTATTGTAGTTTTTCTGGCAACCCTACCTCTAAATGCCTACAGACATTTTTGGTTGTCATAACTTGGGGTACTATTGGCATCTAGTGGGTAGAGATGAGGGATGCTGCTAAATATCCTGCAATACATAGGGTAGCCCCACAGTGAAAAATTATTGAGCCTGACATGTCAGTATTGCTAAGGTTGAGAAAACCATGGATTCCAAAAGAAAAAGGATAGCTCAAAATCACTTAAGATGTTTTTTCAAAATGTATATTGCTACCCCTCCCCTACCCAGGATATATCAGCAGGAAGTCTGTACTTAAAAAAAAAAAAATTCCCCCCACTAGATATGTACCCCAAGCCCACCTTTGAAAACCAGTTTTCTGAATGAGTCTTAAGGATTTTTTTTTAAGATTTTTTATTTATTCATAGAGACAGAGAGAGAGGGGGGCAGAGACACAGGCAGAGGGAGAAGCAGGCTCCATGCAGGGAGCCTGATGTGGGACTTGATCCTGGGTCTTCAGGATCACACCTGGGGCTGAAGGCGTTGCTAAACCGCTGCACCACCAGGGCTGCCCGAGTCACTGCATACTATTCATACCAAAGATAACATTTTAGCTGGTGTTACAAAATTGGGGTACATATTATATCCTCTAACAGGCTTAAATCTGTAGGAGATGTTTAACCAGAAAATGTGGATGACTGACCTTGCTCTCTCCTTTACTGGAGTAGATGCTAGAAAGTTATCTTGGTCCTGATAGTGACTTCTCCTCCCCAATCACACATGCATAAATGGGGGTATACAGAGACACCAGGAGGCAATCAGGCCATCTGGCTTCAAAGGTGAGTAGGTCAATTACCTGGGAAGGATAGTGTAACTAGGACTTCGGTGTTCGGGAGTTGAAAATAAAATGTTGCTTAACCTGTTGAGCAGTGGTTCACCCTTGTGAGAGAAAAGGCTCTAGGTCACAAGTGATGAGCATTTCAACCCACACCGACTAAGGCGACCAAACATTCCAGATTGCCTGGAGCTTTCCTTAATTTCTTTAGGACTCATTTCAGTGCTAAACTAGGAAAGTCCCAGACAGACCAAGACAGATTACTTATCCCAACTCTCAAATGACACAGTGCTCCAGTGATGTCTGGTCTATGAGATGATGGATTTGATAACACCAGGCACCAAAAGAACCCCTTTGAAAAGCAACCTCAAATGAGCTTATCATTAAGTGAAAAGGATCATCCTCTTCAAGGTTCTGTCAAGACCTGTGCTGAGATCAGGGTCGGGAGTCTAACAGTATCTTCTCTCTGTAGAGTTAGGCCAGAGGTCAATAGCATCACTTTGTATCAGTGAGAAACAATCAGAACAGTAAACTTGTCAACTTTAGGGGCTCCCCACTCAACTGTTTTATTAGTTCAGGTAACACTAGGTGTTTCCTTAGACCAATGGTACTGTGTACCAGGATCACCTGCAAGGCTTACTGGGCCCCAATCCCCAGAGCTCTGATATGGGGTGGAACCTGAAAATTTGGATTTCTAACAAGCTGCCGAGTGGTACTCAAGCTGCTGGCATCATTCACCCAACAGTCCAAAGTGTATGTTTGTGGGACCCTGGGTGGCTCAGCAGTTGAGTGTCTGTCTGCCTTCCACCCAGAGTGTGATCCCAGAGTTCCGGAATCAAGTCCCACATCGGGCTCCCTGCAGGGAGCCTGCTTCTCCCTCTGCCTATGTCTCTGCTTCTCTGTGTGTCTCTCATGAATAAGTAAATAAAATCTTAAAAAAAAAAAAAAAAAAAGACCCACAAAGTGTGTGTTTGTGGTTAGGTGGTTCTCTGAGGCAGCTCTCCTCAGAGTGCTGATTCAAGTGTCCAGCTTCCTTCATTTCCATCCCAGCTATGGGAATCATCACTTTCTAGTCATCCAAAAGGGGGAGAAACATAAAGGATCACTCCTGGGAAATTTTTACAGACCAGGCCTAGAAGTCATGATAGTGCTTAGACACATGGCTATGCCTAACTGCAAGGGAGTCTAGGACATGTTGTCTAGCTGTGTGCCCAGGAAGGAGAGAATATGGATTTGGATTCAGCCATAATCCACTCTTCTGGTCATCAAATATCCATTTCATCCTTTTCACCATACATAGAATACAATCCTCTTTCTCCACCAAGAGAAACAACCTGAAGTCTTTTTTAGTCATCACACCAAGCTGAAAATCTAGGATCTCTGGGACAACCCAACCTCTGAGCCACCCAGGTGCCCCAAAGACTTTTCATAGTGTGCTTCCTGCCCATGCAAATTTGGAACTTTGAGGGTTGGTTTTATTCATTTTTTAAAAATGTTATTTAAATTCCAGTTAGTTAAGATACAGTGCAATATTAGTTTCAGGTGTACAATATAGTGATTCAACACTTCCATGCAATACCTGGTGCTCATTATAGCTTGATGACTGTTTTTTTTTGTTTGTTTGTTTGTTTAAGTTTCCTGTGTATACAAAAGCTTCTATAGACTAGGCTCTAGTTTCTTTGTTGATGCCACTCCCTCAAAATCTTGGATGTCTCTGATCTATTTGCTTTCAGAAAGACTCAGGTGCCAGTAACTACTCCCAAAGTTATTTTCTAGATGTAGGATATTGGGCATTCCATATTTTTATTGGCTAAATTTGACAATCATATCTAGGTTCAGTTCTAAAGACTATCTTACTTCTTTTCTTCTTTACTTCATAATTTACTCTTTCACCTAAAAAATGTTCGGTTACCTAAAGGTTTGGCAGAGAAGGGAATATCCTTAATCTAATTGCCACATAGCTGTTATTTTGTTAACTTAGTAGTCTTACTGAATCTTTGTCAATCAAGGCTTTTTCTATCTAATCTCTTCATTTTAGATTCCAGAAGCACAGGATTTTCCAGCCCTCTAAAGCTCATGATCTCTGGGTTGTCTTCATCCTCTCTAACCTCTGCTTGAATTGAATCCAGCTCAATTGTAGCCCATGTTTTTCTCTCTCAATAATAACTTCCTGGAGAGTAGAAAGTTAAACCTCAAGCACACTAGCACTCAAATTCTTTTCAAACACTTCCCTAGAACAGAGCTTCTTGAACAAAGTGTTCTATAACTTGGATAGTGTATTAAATCAAGTTCTCTGGAAGCAGACCCTTGAAATGATTCACGTACAAATGACTTATTAAGGAGTAACCAGGAGTGAGAGGAAAGCAGAATAATAATAGATATAATTTTAAGCAAATCACCAAGCTCACCCTCATCCCAAGGCAAAGAAGCTGGGTTTTCATACATACTCACCAGTCAGTCATTGGCTATGGGCTGCCCTTTGGGGATATGAACACCCATGTATTTCCAACTTTAAAAAAAAAAGATTTTATTTATTTATTCATGAAGGATACGCAGAGAGAGGCAGAGACATAGGCAGACATAGACAGAGGGAGAAGCAGGCTCCCCGCAAGGAGAGCCTGATGAGGGACTCAATCCTGGGACAGGGATCCCACCCTGAGCCAAAGACAGATGCTCAACCACTGAGCCACCCAGGCGTTCCTATTTCCAACTTTCTGATCAGTAGACAAAGGGCTGCAGTAGCCTGAGGGTAGTCCTCTGAAATAAGTCTCAGGTAAGAGCTGGCAAAGAAAAGATGATAGAAGCAGCAGTATTAGCACATGGAACCCCTATAAAGAATCTAAGGTGATCAGGCAGGCTGCCAACAGTGTTCACTAGTATGGGTGATGAATTACTTCTTTATTTTTACTACCCCCCCCCAACTGAAAGATAGCATTTATTTTTCTGCTTTTTTTTTTTTTTTTAAGATTTTATTTGTTTATTCATGAGAGACACACAGAGAAAGAGGCAGAGACACAGGCAGAGGGAGAAGCAGGCTCCATGCAGGGAGCCCAATGCACAAATTGATCCAGGATCAGGCCATGGGCTGAAGGCAGGTGCTAAACCACTGAGCCATCCAGGCGTCCCCTCAGTTTTGAACATAGGCAACAAATCTCAGTATTATTATCCATTCCTGTGAATCATAAGGCACACATATTTTCATATCATATTATAGTTGCACACATCTCAAGATACTGTTTACATTCATCCCTCAACATTACTTTGTTTTTTTTTTTTTAATTTTTTATTTATTTATGATAGTCACACAGAGAGAGAGAGAGAGAGAGAGAGAGAGAGAGAGAGGCAGAGATACAGGCAGAGGGAGAAGCAGGCTCCATGCACTGGGAGCCCGACGTGGGATTCGATCCCGGGTCTCCAGGATCGTGCCCTGGGGCCAAAGGCAGGCGCTAAACCGCTGCGCCACCCAGGGATCCCTCTCAACATTACTTTGAAATTAACATTAGGGATCCCTGGGTGGCGCAGCGGTTCGGCGCCTGCCTTTGGCCCGGGGTTCGATCCTGGAGACCCGGGATCGAATCCCACGTCGGGCTCCCTGCATGGAGCCTGCTTCTCCCTCTGCCTGTGTCTCTGCCTTTCTGTCTCTCTCTGTGTGACTATCATGAATAAATAAATAAAATCTTTAAAAAAAGAAAAAGAAAAAGAAATTAACATTAGTCCCAAGATCTATAGTCAGCAAACTGAAGACCCAAGAGAGCTGATGGTACAGTTCTAGTCTCAGTGTGATGGCCTTGATGTAGTTTTGAGATGTTGGTGAGGTCCAGAGACAACGGCCAAGAGGAATTCTTATTTTTTTTTTTTTAAGATTTTATTTATTTATTCATGAGAGGCACAGAGAGAGAAAGAGAGACAGACAGACAGACACAGGCAGAGGGAGAAGCAGGCTCCATGCAGGGAGCCTGATGTGGGACTCAATCCCGGGTCTCCAGGATCAGGTCCTGGGCTGAAGGCGGCACTAAACCCCTGAGCCACCCGGGCTGCCCACCAAGAAGGAATTCTTGAGACATTGTTGGTGCAAAAAGGTGATTTTATTAAAGCACAGGCCAGGACCCGTGCACAGAAAGAGCTGCTGCACTGGGGGGTGTGAGGAATGGCTGATTACACACTATGGAGTTTGCAGGAGGTAATGACAAAGGGAGGTGTCCATAGGACTTTCATATGCCCTCAGGACACTGGAGGCCTTGCTATTATTAAGCTAAGGTTTTGTTTTGTTTTGTTTCCTCTAGCAAAATAGTAACATTAAGATAATTGGAAGTTTCCTGGAGGAATGTCACACATACCCCACCCAGGAGTGGGGGAAAGGGGGAGGTTGCAGGGTGTCTGCTTCTGCTTTGCAACTCAGCTTGCTTTCTGCTGCCTCATCAGTTGGCAGTCTATGCAGGAGAGAAGGCATGATGATGGTATTAATTTCTTCTTTGTAATCTCTACCCCTGGAGAATTTTGTGGAAGGAAGACATATAGAAGGCAGTTTCCAAAATTCCTAACTCAGATTCTAGAAATTTCTAAAAATACCAGCACTCTTCTTAAAGCATGGACTGTGTCAAGTCTTGGTATACAAGAAAACCCCAATTACATCAAGCCTGCCTGAACAAGTCAGTCAAGGTATGTCTGACATGTTATATTGCAGTTGTCTATGGGAAAGACCATTCATCCTCTGATGGAAATAATGTTTTCCAGAATCTGAGGGTATTATCTGGAATGCCTTTCCATTCCTAGAAAAGAAACAAATAAAATTTTATTTAGGACAGATTGTTGATGTTCTATAAAAGTGGCAGATAGACATAAAAGATATTAGAAATTAGGACAAATTGCAGAAGTCCTATGAAAGAGACAGGTGTCAATATTGTGCTCTAGTGGTGGTGCCTTAAAAGTTATTGATGACCCTTTGATAGAAAATACCTTTATATCTGTGGTAAAGTATTTGTAGGTCCTTAAAAGTATTTGGACATTTTTTTTTCATTTTTAAAAATTATGATGATATATAATAAAATTCACCCTTTACTAAAACTGTACATTAATTATAGGTCTGTGAGTTTTGAGTCTCTTAACTACCACCAAAATTAAGATTGGAATGCTTCCATCTCCAAAAAAACCTGCCCTGTCCCTTTGTAGTCAATACTTGCCCCCAGCCCCAGTCTCTGGCATCCACTGATCTCTTTTCTGTCTTTCTGGTTTTATTTACCTTTTTCAGGATGTCACATTAATGGAATCATATAGTATGTAATTTTGTGAGTCTGACTTGTTTCACTTAAGAGAATGCTTTTGAGATTCATTCATGTTGTTGCATGTATTAGGATTTGGTACCCTAAAACTTAAAAAAAATTTTTTTTGAATATAAGGAATCATTAGACCTTTGGTCAAAAATTTTAAAACAAGACTCCAGAGAAAGGAGCATGCCCAAATTTAAAAATATTAAGACATCAGGGATCCCTGGGTGGCGCAGCAGTTTAGCGCCTGCCTTTGGCCCAGGGCGCAATCCTGGAGACCCGGGATCGAGTCCCACATCGGGCTCCCGGTGCATGGAGCCTGCTTCTTCCTCTGCCTGTGTCTCTGCCTCTCTCTCTCCCTCTCTCTCTCTCTCTCTCTCTCTGTGACTATCATAAATAAATAAAAATTAAAAAAAACAACTTTAAAAAAAATATTAAGACATCATAGACATTTAGAGCTGTTGCTCCAAGCATTTATCATCAATGGTTGCCACAGAAAAGTCGTCATCACAGACACTGCTCTCAATGAAGGGCAGAGATGAAAGCTAAAGCTGTGAAAACTACCTTCAAGACTTCTGGAATTAAAGAAGCGAATTTTTTTTTTTTTTTTTAGATTTTATTTATTTATGAGAGACACAGAGATAGAGGCAGAGACACAGGCAGAGGGAGAAGCTGGCTCCATGCGGGGATTGAGGGACTCAATCCCAGGACTCCAGGATCACAACCTGGGCCAAAGGCAGCTCTAAACCCCTTGGGCCACTGGGGCTGCCCTCTGCCAGTTATTTTAAAAAAGGAAAACTCCATAGGTTTCAGCATGCTATGGCCTGGCTCTCACACTGAAGGAATTTATTTTATACTTTTTCATTCTTGACCTATAAAAAGGTCATGGGGTATTAGAAAGGAAAATTCTCATTTACCTTTATAATCATGGGGAAAATTTTTGTATGGGCAATTAAGTGTCTATGTGGTAACATTTCTTTAAGAACTGCCTACTCTAAAATACCTTGGTCACAGATCTGACAATGACTTTGGATAAGATATTGTTTCAAAAAGTTCCCAGAGTGCAATTCTACTAGAGAACATATTGATAAATCTAGATCCATTAAAACATTAGCAATGATTAGTCTATCAGATCAATTTACAAGACAAATATCTCTGAAGTGCTGGGTTAAGAAAAGGGACCTTTGTGGAAGCTTTTGCTTCTTAGTGAGAAGCACCCAAAGAGGTGGGAGGAGATGCTAAAGACATCACATTTACTTCATGGTTTGGTTTAGAGATATTCCATTACTGAGGAAAAAAGGGCTCTACATAAGTTTTTTTTTTTTATTTAAGATTTTATTTATTTATTCATGAGTGACACACACAGAGAGAGAGGCAGAGAAGCAGGCAGAGGGAGTCAAGCTGCTGGGCACACCCTAATCGGAAATCAGCTCATAACGGTGTAACCCTGCTTTGTGATCCCAAAATGATCCCAATTTTGTTGGCAACATCCAAAGCATCATAGTCAGGAGCCAGTCGAACATATGCTTTCTTCTCTCCATCAGGCCTGATCAAGGTGTTGACCTTGGCCACATCAATGTCATAGAGCTTCTTCACAGCCTGTTTGATCTGGTGCTTATTGGCCTTGACATCCACAATGAACACAAGTGTGTTGTTGTCTTCTATTTTCTTCAAGGCTGACTCAGTAGTTAAGGGGAACTTGATGATGGCATAGTGATCAAGCTTTTTTTTTTTTTTTTTAAATATGATGAGCCACTGACGTTTACTGAGTACCTACTATTTTTTTTTTTTTTTAAAGATTTGTTTATTTATGATAGAGAGAGAGAGAGGCAGAGACACAGGAGGAGGGAGAAGCATGCGGGGAGCCCGACGCAGGGCTCGATCCTGGGACTCCAGGATTACGCCCTGGGCCGAAGGCAGGCACCAAACCGCTGAGCCATCCAGGGATCTCTCTATGTAAGGTTTATAAAGATTAGTATTATAAATGCTCTTTCTTGCAAGGAGATGGTATTTTAAGCTTGGATTGATTTTTTTCTGGTCTGTGAGGAATTTGAGTGGATGGAAAATACATCTTTTTAAATTCTTTTTTTCTAAATAACCATAGCCAAAAGATATTTTAGGCTCTGAATATTATTTTAATAAACAAATGGGTTAGAATGTAGTTTAAGTGAATTATTGATGTTAAGAAGACCACTTTTTCTTGTCTCTTTGACTGCCAAAAATTTTGAAGTCAAATTTGATTTTCAGAGAATGTGTATGTGTTCATTTTTTTGGTCCTGACTTTCCACTTCTATTTGTATATATTATTACTGTTATTTAATATGTTTTTGATATAAAGTGAATTTCTTCACTTAATAACAGAAATAAATGAATAAGAAAACAATGAATAAGTATATAAACAAAAAAAACATTGATCTGTATTTGTTGGGACAACTAGATGAGCACATGCAAAAGAATGAAGTTGGACCCTTTATCTCACACTATAGACAAAATGGATCAAAGACCTAAATATAAAAAAAAAAAAAAAAAAAAAAAGACCTAAATATACAATAAAACTATAAAACTTTTAGAAAAAACATAGAGGTACATCTTCATGACCATGAATTTGGCAATGGCTTCATAGATATGACACTAAAAACACATGCAACAAAAGAAAAGAAATAGATACATTGGACTTCATCAAAATTAGAAACTTCTGTGTATCAAAGGATACTACTGAAAAGAATGAAAAGACAACCCAGAAAAGGGGAGAAATATTTTTAAATCCTATACCTTACAAAGACTTGTACCCAGAGTATGTAAAGAGTATTTATGAGGCACCTGAGGGGCTCAGTCAGTTGAGCATCTGTCTTAGGCTCAGGTCGAGCCCCATGTTGAGCTCTCCAGTTGGTGGGGTGCCTGCTTCTCCCTCTCCCTCTGCCTGCGGCTCTGCCTGCTTGTGCTCTCTGTCAAATAAATAAATTTTAAAAATCTTAAAAAAAAAAAAGAATACTTACAACTCCAAAACTAAAGACAAACAACTTAAAACCGAAGAAAGGATTTTAATAGACATTTCTCCTCCAAAGAAGATAGACAAATGGTTATAAGTACATGAAAAGATTCTCAATGTCATTAGAATAATGCAAAACACAACCACATTGAGATATTACTTCAGACAACTTAGAAAACTTAGAGACAACAACAAAACAAAGAAAAATAACAAGTTTGGGTGAAGATGGGGAGAAATTGGAATCCTTATATATTGCTGATGGGAATGTAAAATGGTGTGACTTCTGTGGAAAACAGTTTGTCAGTTCACCAATAAGTTGAACATTGGATTACATGTGACACACCAATTCCACTCCTGGTTATATACCCAAAAGAATTGAAAACAGGCATTCAAATAAAAGCTTACACAAGAATGCTCTTGGTAGCACTATTCACAGCAATGAGAAGTAGAAGTAATCAAATGTTTATCAACTGATGAATAGATAAACTAAATATGGCATCTCCATGTAATGGAATACTATTTAGCCCTAAAAAGGAACAAAGTACTGACACATACTACAACATAGACCTTGAAAACGTTATACTAAGTCAAATAAGCCAGACACAAAAAGTCATATCTTGTATAATTTCATTTTTTTTTTTTTTTTTTTTTTAAATTTTTCTTTATTTATGATAGTCACAGAGAGAGAGAGAGAGGCAGAGACATAGGCAGAGGGAGAAGCAGGCTCCATGCACCGGGAGCCTGATGTGGGATTCGATCCCGGGTCTCCAGGATCGCGCCCTGGGCCAAAGGCAGGCGCCAAACCACTGCGCCACCCAGGGATCCCCTAATTTCATTTTTTTTTTGCTTAAATACAGATTTATTGCAAACCATATAATTTCATTTATATAAAATATCAAAAATAGGCAAATTTATGGAAATATAAAGCAGATTAGTGATTGTGAGGGGCTGAGGGGAACAAGGAATGGGGAGTGACTGCTTAATTGTACAGGTTTTCCTTTGTGTTGATGAAAATGTTCTGGAATTAGTAGTGATTATTGCATGATATTGTTAATGTATTTTTTTTTTAAGATTTTATTTATTTATTTATTTATTTATTTATTTATTTGAAAGAGAGAAAGAGAACACCAGTGGAGAGGAGGGACAGAGGGAGAGAGAGAGAGGGAGAAGCAGACTCCCCACTGAGCAGGAAGCCTGATGTAGGGCTTGATTCCTGGACCCCAGGATCATGACCTGAGCCAAAGGCAGATACTTAATGACTGAGCCACCCAGGCACCCCACATTGTGAATGTATTAAATGGCAGTGAATTGGGATGCCTGAGTGGCTCAGTGGCTGGGTATCTGCCTTTGGCTCAGGGTGTGGTCCCTTATCCGGGGATCAAGTCCCACATCAGGTTCCCCACAGGGAGCCTACTTTTCCCTCTGTGTATGTCTCTGACTCTCTCTCTGCCTCTCATGAATAAATAAAATCTTAAAAAATAAAAATAAAAAAAAATAAATGACACTGAATTGTATACTTTAAAATGGTTAAAATACATATGTATATGTACATTTATATATGTATGTATATTTACCAGAATAGAAAAAAGAATAATCTATATTAACTTGTGAAAGGTTGAACAAACTGGGACGTATTCACACACACAAAAATAACATACTGGGCAATAAAGTGGAATGAACCAATGTATGAAACAATATAGATTAATCTCAAGAGTATTTTACAATGTTAAAAAAAAAGCCATATCATTTGTAAGACATTCTAGGAAAAGAGAAACGATAGGTACAGAAATCAGATCAGCAGTTGCCAGGGCTTGGAGTCAGGGATTGGCAGCAAAGGGGAATGAGGGACTTGTTTGAAGTTGTAGACTATTTTTTATTTCTCTTGTGGTGGTAATTATTCTTTGAATTTATCACAGCTAATCAGGCTCTACATCCAAAAAGGATGAGTTTTGCCTTATATAAATTAAATATCATAAAGCTGACTTAAAATTTCAACATAGGGGAATTATACCAAGCTTTAATAGAGAGATTCAGAAAATTATAAAATAAATTTTCTTGAGCTAGGAAAAGAAAAATCAAGTGTAAAAAAAAAAAAAACAAAACAAGGAGCATCTGGGTGGCTCAGTGGTTGAGCATCTGCCTTTGGCTCAGGGTGTGATCCTGGAGTTCTGGGATCTAGGCCCACATCAGACTCCCTGCATGGAGCCTGCTCCTCCCTCTGCCTGTGTCTCTGCCTGTCTCATGAATAAATAAATAAAATCTTAAAAACAAAAACAAAAACAAAAGCAAAAACAGGGCACCTGGGTGGCTCAGTCAGTTAAGCGTTCAACTCTTGGTTTCTGCTCAGTTGGATTGAGCTCCTAGTTGGGCTCTGTGCTCAGCAGGGAATCTGCCAGAGATTCTCTCCCTCTCCATCTACCCCTCCCCCCAAAATAAATAAATCTGGGAGTGGAGCCTCCTTAAGATTCTCTCTCTCCCTCTCTTTTCCTTAACCCCCTCACTCTCTCCCTCTCCAGAAAAAAAACAAACCAAAACAAAACAAGAACAGTATTACTTTGGGTTTATCTAATGCCTTTCCTCTGGGAAATGAATGTATATATTTCTATTATCCTGACTCATCAGCCTCTAAGGTAATCTATTTAAAAATATGCATTCTAGGGATCTCTGGGTGGCGCAGCGGTTTGGCGCCTGCCTTTGGCCCAGGGCACGATCCTGGAGACCCGGGATCGAATCCCACGTCGGGCTCCCGGTGCATGGAGCCTGCTTCTCCCTCTCCCTCTGCCTGTGTCTCTGCCTCTCTCTCTCTGTGTGTGTGACTGTCATAAATAAATAAAAAATTAAAAAAAAAGATTTTATTTAAAAAAAAATGCATTCTAGGGACACCTGGATTGCTCAGCAGTTGAGTGTCTTGCCTTCCACTTGGAGCGTGATCCTGGATTGAGGCCACATCAGGCTCCTTGCATGGCATCTGCTTCTCCCTCTGCCTATGTCTCTGCCTCCCTCTCTCTGTGCCTCACATGAATAAATAAATAAAATCTTTTTTAAAATATGTATTTTAAAAAACTATGGAGTTTAAACATGAATCCTGAAGGCATTACAGATCACCATCCAGAAGTATTCCAAATAAAATTCCATTGACTAGGGTACTAAAAAGTAAGTCCTGGGATCCCTGGGTGGCTCGGTGGTTTGGGGCCTGCCTTTGGCCCAGGGCGCGATCCTGGAGTCCCGGGATCGAGTCCCGAGTCAGGCTCCCGGCATGGAGCCTGCTTCTCCCTCTGCCTGTGTCTCTGCCTCTCTCTCTTTCTATGTCTATCATGAATAAATAAAATCTTAAAAAAAAATAAATAAAAAGTAAGTCCTGCTGGTATAATATAAACCTCACTATTATATTTGAGGAACTCCTGTAAAAAAGATAATGTTCTTGTTGTCAGAAGGAGCACCTAATATTTTGAATTCACCTTAATAGGTGAACTGTAGTGAAGTCTGTTTGATTACCAAAGAACTAACCCTTAGGTATAGGCACTTTGTTTATAGCCAAACCTTGGAAGAAATAGGTATAGATGAGAACACCACAAACATCAAATGACTGTATTTAATTTTCATTTTGCCATGGATTTATTCATATGATCTGATTTCCCAATATTTATCTTGTTATTCTTGTAAAAATTGATGTCACAAACAAAATAATTAAATGCAGCCAGAAAACAAATAACTTTAAATTTTTTAAAAATTTAAATTCAATTTAATTAACATATGCCATATTATTAGTTTCAGAGGTAAAATTTAGTAATTTATCAGTTGCATAAAACACTCAGTGTTCAAGCACCCTCCACAAATACTATAACTTTAAAAAGACCTATTGTCTATTTTCTTTTTACTGAGATTCCTAAGTTTAGCTGTTATTTACTTTTTTTTTTTTTGAGATTTATTTATTTATCTATTTATGAGAGACACAGAGAGAGAGAGAGAAAGAGAGAGAGAGAGAGGCAGAGATACAGGCAGAGGGAGAAGCAGGCTCCATGCAGGGAGCCTGACGTGGGACTTGATCCTAGGCCTCCAGGATCAGGCCCTGGACTGAAAGTGGCACTAAACCGCTGAGCCACCCAGGCTGCCCCTAGCTGTTATTTCCAAACTAGCTTCTTACATCACTTATATGCATGATTGTAACCCCAGCTATCTAACTGGCTTTTCTAGTCTCTTTCTGGAGTTGTCAAAGGTCAGTAGCTCTTTTATGCCTGGCTACACCTTATCTGTATTAAATTAACCAATTTTCTTTTTCTTTTTTTTTTTTTTTTTAAGATTTTATTTATTTATTCCTGAGAGACACACACACACAGAGAGAGAGGCAGAGGGAGAAGCATCCGGTCTCCAGGATCAGGCCCTGGACCAAAGGTGGCGCTATACTGCTGAGCCACTGGAGCTGCCCATAAATTAACCAATTTTCTTTCTTTCTTTTTTTTTTTAAAAATTAACCAATTTTCAATGATAATGTTACAATATTGACTTTTACCCTTTGTTCATTTTACAGTAAAACTTCTAGGCTTTATTAACATACTATGGACATTCTCTAAGAGAGAATGAGGGAGAAAAATCTGTTCTCTATTTACATATATATTCTACGATGTGTTTGTTTCACACTTAGTAAGAAATGTAACATAAAGATCATGCATGATCATGGCTCATTATAGGATCTGTTCCTTGACCTTGATGGGATAGCAGGAAGACTGAACCATTTCTCTTCCAATCATTTCTCATAATTCGGTAGCCAGCTTAAGCTTCTTTACATGGCAGCCTTGTTCCAGAAAACAAGGGCAGAAGCAGCAAGCATCTATAGCATAGGCTCCAGAATCATATGTCATTTCCACTGTGTTCTATTGGTCACAGGCCTGTTCAAATCCTCAAGGGTACAATGATAGATTCTACCTTTAAAAAAAAAAAGATTTATTTATTTATTTATTCATAAGAGACAGAGGAGAGAGGCAGCGACATAGGCAAAAGGAGAAGCAGGCTCCCCCAAGGGAGCCAGATGCGGGACTTGATCCTGGACCCCAGGACCATACCCTGAGCGGAAGGCAGGCATCAACCGCTGAGCCACCCAGGCATCCCAAATTCTACCTTTTGTTGGAAGAAGAGGCAACACCATTTTGCTAAGGACTATGAAGACAGGGACTCATGATACTATGGGGGCCAATATTATAATGCTCTATGCTGTTGAGGAGTGCAATTTTGCTATATAGGGATTTGATCAAATAAAGAGAAAATAATCTCTAAAAATTGGCAGCTCTTTTTTCCTTTCATTTTTTTTTAAGGTTTTATTTACTTATTCATGAGAGATAAAGTGAGAGAGGCAGAGACATAGGCAGAGGGAGAAGCAGGTTCCCTGCAGGGAACCCATGTGGGACTCGATCCCAGGACCCCGGGATCACAACCTAAGCCAAAGACAGACGCTCAACCACTGAGCCATCCAGGTGTCACTCAATGTGAACCATATTAATAGCTTCACTTCTTACTTGTCCCCATACCTGCACATGCATATGATTATTTTCTTTATTTATGCTCCACTAAAGCTATAGTGAGTCACCATTGAGTCCTGTGTAGCAAATTCAGTTTTAAAGTATATTAACTCAGCTAAAGCTAAATTCCTAAAAAGACTGAAAATGGGGATGCTATTCAGGCATTCAGGTCATGCCTAGGTGGCTTAGTCAGTTAAACATCTGCCTTGGGCTCAGGTCATGATCCCAGGGTCCTGGGATGAAGCCCCGCATTGAGCTCCCCGCTCAGCGGAGAGTCTGCTTCTCCCTCTCCCTCTACCCCTCCCTTCACTCATGCTGTCTCTCTCTCAAATAAATTTTTATTTTCTTAAAAGATTTTATTTATTATTTATGAGAGAGAGAGAGAGAGGCAGAGACACAGGCAGAGGGAGAAGCAGGCTCCATGCAGGGAGCCTGATGTGGGACTCATCCTGGGACTCCAGGATTACACCCTGGGCCAAAGGCGGCGCTAAACCGCTGAGCCACCGGGGCCTCCCATCAATTAAATTTTTTTTTTTTTTATTTATGATAGTCACAGAGAGAGAGAGAGAGGCAGAGACATAGGCAGAGGGAGAAGCAGGCTCCATGCACCGGGAGCCCGACGTGGGATTCGATCCCGGGTCTCCAGGATCGCACCCTGGGCCAAAGGCAGGCACTAAACCGCTGCGCCACCCAGGGATCCCCCCATCAATTAAATTTTAAAAAAAATCTTAAAAAAAAAAAAGAAAGACTGAAAATGGTCTTTGATATTAAATAGTTATAAAATTATCTGGAAGTTTATAGGGTAAAAATGATTATAGGGAAGTAATAAACGTGGAATATAATAATGGAATATTTCTCTGGGTTCTGACTTCTTTTTCTCTCTTATGGTTTCTGTAGATTTTACTTTTCCTCCTATTTATTTCATCAATCGTAGGACAATAAGTATATGAGAACATAGGATTAATTTTAATTTCATCAACTATAAAACTTAAGCTTATACTTGGGTAATCTCTATGATTCTATTATTTTATTTGGCATCATGGGAAACATTTGTGACTCATTCAGGCTGGTTTTGAGTCCAATATTGACACCAAAGGATGTTTTGTGAGATTTTTTTTTCCTAACTTCAATTCTAGGAAGGTGGGAGGCCTGGGTGACTCAGCAGTTGCCTTCGGCTCAGAGCACGATCCCTGAGTTCCAGGATCAAGTCCCACATCGGGCTCCCTGCGAGGAGCCAGCTTCTCCCTCTGCATATGTCTCTGCCTTCTCTCTGTGTCTCTCATGAATAAATAATTTAAATCTTTTTAAAAAAATTACAGGAAGGTGATAGATACTAATTGTGAGATTCTAATTCTCTTAATAAGTCTTCACAATATCATGAAGTAGATTTTCTTTTAAGTTATTTGAGATAACTCGTTATAATAGTTTCTTTCATCAGCATCAAATATATCCCTGAGCTAACTTGAACTATTTTCATTGTACCTAGAAAGCTAAGTAGAAAGTTCACCTAGAAATTGGCAAGAATTCTGCATTTTTCTTTTCTTTTTGAACTCTGTGCCTGAAGTATAGGATTCCTGGGGATTGGACTCTCTGAACTATAAATGCTATTTGAAAGCTAATTAAAGGGAGAAAGCTGATCAAAGAGAAAAAAGTAACAAATTTTCCTAAGTGACATGAAGTGATAAGTATTCCTAAGATTTCTATGATACTACAATTATAATGCCAGAGTAGTACATTCTCTACCCAATGTGATTTCAGAGGTTTTAGAAAGATTTTCTAGTAAAATATGCTTACTTGCCCTTAACCAATGCCAGTAACAGATAAGACTGGAGACCTCCCCTTTTTGTCACTCTTTCTTAGAGTGCCACTGATGTAAAAGATCCAAATTGTTTTAGAAAATGTAATGAGGGGGATCCCTGGGTGGCTCAGCGGTTTGGCGCCTGTCTTTGGCCTGGGGCGTGATCCTGGAGTCCCTGCAGGGAGCCTGCTTTTCCCTCTGCCTGTGTTTCTGTCTCTCTCTGTGTCTCTCATGAATAAATAAATAAAATCTTAAAAAAAAAAAAGAAAATGCAATGAGTTGGGGTGCCTGGGTGGCTCAGTTGGTTAAACGTCTGCCTTGGGCTCAGGTCAGGATCCCAGGGTCCTGGAATTGAATCCTGCATTGGTCTCCTTGCTCAGTGGGGAGTCTGCATCTCCCCCTATTCTCACCCACCCCCATTCATGAATCTCTTTCTCTCTCTCTCTCTCACTCAGTCTCTTTCTCAAATAAATAAAATCTTTAAAAAAAAGATAAGAATAAAAAAATTAAAGACAAAAATGATAAGAAAATGCAATGAGTTGAGTTAAAATTCACATGAGAGTATGAAAGTGTGATATTATAATGCCTTTTTGATAAGGGGAATATGGAGCCTGGGAAGGTAACATATTAGTTTGTGTCATTTCTGGTAGTAAACTTCACTGTTTTATAAGCTTCATGGTGAAATGGTATTACCTTTCATTTGTTTAATATTTACTTTTCAAATGCTTCAAGGTGTGTCCTGGCCAAGTAGACCAAACTGGTAGGTGGAATAACGTCAGAGATCAGGACTCACAAGTATACCTCATTTGGTTCTAACTTCTATTTCACATCTACCTTTGGCTATCCCAGTCCAGATGTAGAGTATGTGTATAGCAGGTGGAGAAATTTCAGAAGAAAACCAGGCTTATTTTTCAGGATAGGAAAATAGGTTTTACCATTTTATCAAAAGGAGGGCTCTTGGTGACACCTGGAATATGTTCAGAAAATAAATGGATTTATCTCTGTTTAAGCCTTATTATATTAAGAAAATATTGTAGGGATACTGGGGTGATTCAGTCAGTTGAGCATTCAACTCCTAATTTCAGCTCAGGTGGTGGTCTTGGGGTGGTGGGATTGTGCCCCATGTGGGGCTCTATGCTCAGGGTGGAATCTGCTTGCTCTTCTCCCTCTGCTCCTCCTCTGCTTAGACTTTCTCTCTTTCTCAAATAAATAAATAAAATCTTAAAAAAAAGAAAATATTTTATGGGTCTCCTAGAAACCCCTAGAAAACACACCCTGCTAAAAAAGATGGAGCCCTTGATGCAAGGATTTGTAAACATACAAGAAAGAAGGAAAGGAAGAGAGATATAAAGAACAGATTAAAAAGTAGAGAAAGAAAAAAAGCAAATTAGTCAAAATTTGCTAGTCAAAATTAGTCAAAAGTTGAACTGTTAAATACAAGATCATTCGGCACAAAAATGCATATTTACATTAAAAAAAGGAACTTACTGGGGTGCCTGGGTGGATCAGTTGGTTAAGCCTTGGACTCTTTATTTTGGTTCAGGTCATGATCTCAGGGTCATGGAATCCAGCGCTGAGTCTAGCTCTACCCTCATTGTGGTCTGCTTGAGCTTCTCTCTCTCTCTCTCTCTCTTTCCCCCTGTACCTACCCTGCTTTCTTACACACACACACACACACACACACACACACACACACATACATTCTCTCTCTCTCTCAAAAAAAAGAACTTACTGAAATTAAAAGGCAAAGCCTTTAGGGAAATGTTCACCTGGGTTTTCAACCAATAAATAAAATCATAGAAAGCACTTAAGAATCAAGAGTCCTGATATTTAAAACTAGGCTCTTTTATTAACAACCTGAATGAAATTGAGCAATTTAATTAAACCTGATTATTTCCAATTTCCTCATAGAGTAAAAAGACTGAGTGATCTCTGACTCATTTAAGCGCTATTGTTCTGTGTTTTCAGTTATGGGTCATATCTTTATCTTGGAATCTTTGATATTGATTAAAGACAATCAATACCATCTTGACCGGTGTGGACATTTAGCAAAAGGACTTCTTGCATTTCACTACCGCAGACACAAATTAAGGAATAACAGTGAATCATACTGACCTATACGGGTGTCATATTATCTTTCTATGAAAAGATAATTCTTATGAAAAGTAAGAAAAGATTCTTATGAAAAGTAAGAATTAGATTTACTGTCTTTATTAGGACCGACTTTCCGCAGGCTGGCCTGAAGTGAGGCTTTTATAACCATGAGGTTTGTTACAGATAGCCTCTCACCTCCCTTTCTTCACCTCCTCCTACTCCTAATATTGCCTTTGGCCTGCCCCCAGCTGTTCCTGCTTTCACAATTACTCTGCAGCTGCCAACGCCCACCTAGCCTCCTCTTCCTCCCCTCTTCACGCCCCACCTTTGCCTTTACCCTTTAGTATAGTAGGTTATTTCATTATTAATATTTTGTCCTACTCACCCTCAAAAACCGATGTCCATTCTTAAAGTTCCTAATGCAGCAGATACATTGAGGAAAACTCTCTGACTGAAAGAGTCAATATTAAGTCTTTTTTTTTTTTAATTTTATTTATTCATGAGGGACAGAGAGAGAGGCAGAGACACAGGTAGAGGGAGAAGCAGGCTCCCTCTGGGGACCCTGATGCAGGACCCTGGGATCACACCCTGAGCCGAAGGCAGATGCTCAACTACTGAGCCACCCAGGTGCCCCAATATTAAGATATAAATTAATCCTCAACTCATTTCAGAAACACATAGTTGGTGGAATTTCAGATTCAGCAGCAAAATAAAAGAATTTTAGGGAATGGAGGGAAATT
This sequence comes from Canis lupus dingo, assembly GCF_003254725.2. Taxonomy (NCBI): domain Eukaryota; kingdom Metazoa; phylum Chordata; class Mammalia; order Carnivora; family Canidae; genus Canis; species Canis lupus. The sequence goes on along the minus strand of NC_064249.1, from coordinate 20,281,427 downwards.
TGGGAAAGTACAAGTGGCTGAAAGAGCCTTCTTTTTTTTTTTTTTTTTGAAAGAGCCTTCTTAATTGAAGCACGGTCCTAGGAGTAGGAGCAATAGAATCCACTGGGAGCTTGTTAGGAATGCAGAATCTCGGGCCCTCCCAGCTCTATGAGTCAGAATCTGCATTTCCAAGCAAAGAGGGAGAGGTGGTTAGTAGTTTGTCAGTACGGTACACTTTGAGAAACACTGGTTTACAGTATTCCACTGGTGAATACGTTCTCCCCTCTCTAGTGTCAAGTTGGCCAACTGTTGGTTGGTTTAAACATCCATTTGATGTTTCTAAGCAACCTTCCTTTTAATTATTATTATTTTTATTTTAAAAGATTTTATTTATTTGGCAGAGAGTGAGAGCACAGCAGGGGGAGTGGCAGGCAGAGGGAGAGAGAGAAGCAGGCTCCCCACTGAGCAGGGAGCCCAAAGTGGGGCTTGATTAAGGATCCTGAGATCAGGGAGCTCTATTACTGAAATTAAAAGGCCTAGGGTGTGATCCTGGAGTCCCGGGATTGGGTCCCGCATCCGGCTTCTTGCGTGGAGCCTGCTTCTCCCTCTCCCTGTGCCTCTGCATCTCTTTCTCTCTGCTCTCATGAATAAATGAATACAATCTTAAAAAAAAAAAAAAAAGGACCCTGAGATCATGATCTGAGCTGAAGGCAGATGCTTAACCCACTGAGCCACCCAGGCACACCTTCCTTCTGATTTTTGACCCAAGGATATTATTGTCACAAGATTCCATGGTTATCTAATATATTTGGAGAGGAGTGGACATTACCTAAAGCTCTCATTTAACACAGCATTGGAAACATAGCAATCAGAACTTAGGAAACCATGTAGGATACTCAGTTGGAATAATGAAAGTGGAAGCCTATGGTTGGCTAAAAGATTTCGACCTGTCCAGCAAGGCATCAAAACAAAGTTCATCTGGCTGGCTCAGTGGATAAAATATGTGACTCTTGACCTCAGGGTCGTGAGTTCAAGGACCACGTTGGGTGTAGAGATTACCCTAAAAAAAAAAAAAAAGAAGTATGCAAAAAAAAAATATATATATATATAGAAAAAAATATATATTATATATAAAGAAAGCACAGACTATGCTATGGTAACTTGATATATAATAGGGCTTTCAGTTGAGAAAAGATGTTCAATGGGACTTATTTTTAAAAATTTACCTCATATGGGATCCCTGGGTGGCGCAGCGGTTTGGCGCCTGCCTTTGGCCCAGGGCGCGATCCTGGAGACCCGGGATCGAATCCCACATCGGGCTCCCGGTGCATGGAGCCTGCTTCTCCCTCTGCCTGTGTCTCTGCGCCTCTCTCTCTCTCTGTGACTATCATAAATAAATAAAAATTAAAAAAAAAAAAAAGACTTATTTAAAAAAAAAAAAAAAAAAAAAAAAAAATAAAAATTTACCTCATATTGGGGTGCTAGCTGGCTGAGTCAGTAGAGAATGTGACTCTTGATTGTAGGATTGGGAGTTTGAGCCCCATGCATGCTGTAGAGTTTAGTTAAAATTTAAAAAAATTTAAATTCACCTCAAACAAAAATAAATTCCAAGTGGATGATTAAAGACTTAATTAAATGTGAGAAACAAAACTTGTAAAACTCCAAAAGAAATTACAGGAGAACGTCTCTGAGATTTTATGATGGAAGAATTTAAGACAAAATGCTCAAATCATTAAGGAAAATACTACTAACTCCTGTTCATCAAAATACAATATAAAAAGAGTGAAAAAGGCAAGAAACAATCAGAAGTGATATTTGTAATGTATATGATGACAATATATCATTACAAATGATATTTGTAATGTATATGACTGTATATGATATTTATAATGTATATGTAATGTATATGGAATGTGTATGAGTACATTTCAGTACTCACAATATTTTTTATTAGGTTTTTAATTTTAGTACTAGTATAATTAACATAAAGTGTTATATTAGTTTCAGGTGTATAGTACAGTGATTCCACAGTTCTGTGCATTACTCAGTGCTCATCATGGTATGTGGACTCTTTAATCCCCATCACCTCTTTCACATATGCCACCCACCTCCCCTCTGGTAACCATCAATTTGTTCTCTATAGTTAAGAATATGTTTATTGGTTTGTCTGCTTCCCCACACACACACTTTCGTTCATTTGTTTTGTTTCTTAAATTCCACAAATCTATGAAATCATATGGTATGTGCCTTTGTCTGACTTATTTTACTTAGCATTATACTCTGTAGCTCTACCCATGTTGTTGCAAATGGCAAGATTTCATTCTTTTTTAAGGCTGAATAATTCCATTCTGTGTGTGTGTGTGTGTGTGTGTGTATGTGTGTATAACCACATTTTTTTAAATCCATCTATCAATGGGTACCTGGGATGTTTTTATAGTTTGGCTATTGTAAAAATGCCACAATGAACATAGGGATGCATGCATGTGTTTTTTATATTTTGAGGGCAAATATCTAGTAGTGCAATTACTGGATCATAGGATAGTTCTCCATACTGTCTTCCACAGTGACTGTCCCAGTTTGCATTCCTCACCAACACTTATTGTTTCTCGTGTTTTTGATTTTGGTCATTCTGACAGGTGTGAGGTGACATCGCATTGTGGTTTTGATTTGCATTTCCCTAATGATGAGTGGTTGGGCATCTTTTCATGTGTCTGTTAGTCATCTGGATGTCTTCTTTGAAGAAATGTCTGTTCATGCCTGCCCACTTTTTAACTGGATTATATATTTTGGGGGTGTTGAATTCTTTAAGTTTTTTTTTTTTAATTTTATTTAATTATTCATGAGAGACACACAGAAAGAGAGGGAGAAGCAGGCTCCATGCAGGTAGCCTGATGTGGGACTCGATACCAGGACTACAGGATCATGCCCTGAGCCAAAGGCAGACACTCAGCTGCTGAGCCACCCAGTCATCCCAAATTCTTTAAGTTCTTTATGTATTTTGGATACTAATCTTTTATTGGATATGTAATTTGCAAATATCTTCTTCCATTCAGTAGATTGCCTTTTAGTTTTGTTGTTTCCAGTACTCATAATATTTTTAAGGCTTACAAAGAAAATCTAACAGAAATATAAACAGAAGCCTTAATGTTATTTTTAAAAAGATTTTATTTATTTATTCATGAGGAACACACAGAGAGAGAAGCAGAGACATAGGTAGAGGAAGAGGCAGGCTCCATGCAAGAAGCCCGATGCGGGAATGGATCCTGGGACTCTGGGATCATGCCCTGAGTCAAAATCAGACACTCAACTGCTGAGCCACCCAGGCATCCCAAGCCTTAATGTTATTATAGAAAAAACACAGATGACCACTAAATATATGAAAATGCTCAAATTCACTGGTAATTACAGAAATATAAGGTAAGCCACAATCATATTTCATATCTCAAAAACTAAAGGGTGATATGATGTAGAATGGGCATTCTCATTAACTACTAGTGTAAATTGGTACAATCACTTTGAAAGATAATTTGTTATTTTTCTGGTATTCTGTTGCTGCATACAAACCACCCAAAACTTAAAATAACATTCCAAAGTTCTATGGGTCTGCAAATTGGAAAGGTCTTGGCTGGGCAGCTCTGGAATTGTTCCTTCAGTTACAGTGGCACATTTGGGGACTGGGCTGCTGGGAGCTGACTAGGCTCTCTCTTCATGTTGCTCCTCATGATTTCCACACAAGAGTGGTAAGGTTGAGCTCAGAGCATGGTGACCTCTGGCTTCAGGGTGGCCAGAAGGCCTATAAGGAAGGTAATGTCTTTTTTTTTTTTAAGATTTTATTTATTTATTCATGAGAGACACAGAGAGAGAGAGAGAGAGAGAGGCAGAGACATAGGCTGAGACAGAAGCAGGCTCCATGCAGGGAGCCGGATGTGGGACTTGATCCTGGGACTCCAGGACCGCGCCCTGGGCCAAAGGCAGGCATCAAACCGCTGAACCACCCAGGGATCCCCTTAAGATTTTATTTTTAAGTAATCTCTACACCCAATGTGGAGCTCAAACTCCAAACCTTGAGATCAAGAGGTGCACACTCCACTGACTGAGCCAGCCAGATGCCCCAGATAAAAGATATTTTTGTGGGCATCTTTAGAAAATACTATCTGCCATAGGCACTATTTACTAAAATGGAAGACGTGTATACCTTATGACTGACAATTGTACTCCGGATATTTACCCTAGAGAAATTCTTTTCCATGTGAATCTGGAGACACATCACTTTATAATTATAGAGAGCTGAAAATAATCAAAATGTCCAGCAACTCTGGAAGGGATACATAAAAAAAGATATTTTTTGTCAGTAAAAATGAATGAATTTTAGTCACTCAGTTGACATGGACAAATCACAAGAACAATGTGGAACTTTAAAAGCAAATTCTAGAACACATATATATCATTTATATTACGGTCACAAACAAAGCTGTTTATGTTATTTTGTAATATTGTTTAGGAATATCTATGTGTTAAATCAGCAAATTACAGAGGAAAACAAGAGTGATTAACATAAAAGTCAAGATAGTGATTACAGGAATAGAAAACAAGTAGGAGAAACAATCTGGAAGGGGCATACTGGAAGCTTTAAGATTCTGGGATATTCCATTTCTTAAGTTAGTGGTAGTTACTTAGTGTTCAGTTTATTATTAGTCTTTTTCTTTTTTTTAAGATTTATTTATTTGAGAGAGAGAGTGAGCATGAGCAAGAGGGGAAGGAGAGGGAGAGAGAATCTCAAGCTGACCCTATGCTGAATGCCTTACTTGGGGATTGATCCTTTTTTTTTTTTTTTTTTGGTTTTATTTATTTATTCATGAAAGACACACACACACACACACACACAGAGGCAGAGACACAGGCAGAGGGAGAAGCAGGCTCCATGCAGGGAGCCCGATGTGGGACTTGATCCTGGGAATCTGGGATCACATCCTGAGCCAAAGGAAAACGCTCAATGACTGAGCCACCCAGGTGTTCCAGGGATTGATCTTATGACCTCATGAGATCATGACCTGAGCCAAAATCAAGAGTCAGGCTTTAATCTACTGTGCCACCCAGGTACCCCGGTTTATTATTAATCTTTAAAACATACACATATACTGAATATACTTTTGTAGTTATGATGATTCTCACAAAATTTGAAAAATATGCATTTATATAAGAATCTTTGTCGGGCAGCCCTGGTGGCTCAGCAGTTTGGTGCTGCCTTCAGCCCGGGACCTGATCCTGGAGACCTCATGAATAAATAAAATCTATTTTTAAAAATTAATTAATTATTTATTTATTTATTTATTTATTTATTTATTCATGATAGTCACAGAGAGAGAGAGAGAGAGGCAGAGACACAGGCAGAGGGAGAAGCAGGCTCCATGCAGGGAGCCTGCATGGCATCAGCCAAAAGTAGACAAGTGCAATATTTATTTATTTTTAATTTTTATTTATTTGTGATAGTCACAGAGAGAGAGAGAGAATGAGGCAGAGACACAGGCAGAGGGAGAAGCAGGCTCCACGCACCGGGAGCCCGACGTGGGATTTGATCCCGGGTCTCCAGGATCGCGCCCTGGGCCAAAGGCAGGCGCCAAACCGCTGCGCCACCCAGGGATCCCAACAAGTGCAATATTTAAATCGTCATTTTGACCTTTCACTTCTACACTCACATAAAAAGCAATAGCATTCATGTATTCTCCTATTTGATTCTTGTAAAAGTAGGAGGATGTGTTTTAATTGATAGTCTGTGTAAACTTGATTTATAACTTTTAAAGGATTAAACTTAAGGCACGTGGGCTTCAATTTGTTCCTTTGTCCTCAATCCCACAAATGTTACCGGTGGGTCTACAGACAGCTGCCTTGTTTATAGTTATCTATAAACTTTTTAACCACCTTCCCCAACTTCCCACATATACCACACACACACATACATACACACACATACACAATTCTGTGCTGCTTCTAAAAGACAGATATGGTCTTACTGATTGACTCCCCTGTATAGCGTCTATCACAGTGACTGTAGGCACCAATAAGTAGGTTTTGAATTTAACTGAATCACGTGTAGAGGAAGAAGGAGTTACACTTCAAGAGCTTTCTCTAGATGGTGGTTTAAGAAATCCCAAAAGAGGCAGGAATGATAGCTATGAAGAGTCAAGTCTCTTGTCCTCAGGACATGTAAAGCATAAACAATAGAGAACAAATTTACCCAATCCGCATCACTAATGTGAATACTTGGACACAATAATTCTATAGGTGAAAGGTTCACTGATTCAGAGTTGAGCTGGTCAATGAGTAGTAATGAGATAAATGTCTTCTTGGTATGCTGCTTTATTTTATTTTATTCTTTAGCAGTTCTTTTTTTTTTTTTTTTTAAGCTTTGATTTACTTATTCATGAGAGACACACACACAGAGAGAGAGAGAGGCAGAGACATAGGCAGAGACAGAAGCAAGCTCCATGCAGGGAGCCTGATGTGGGACTCTAACCAGGGACTCCAGGATCATGCCCTGGGCCACCCAGGGATCCCCAGGATTTTCATTTATTTATGTTCTATCTATAGTGATGATCTAAAGTATTAGTACACAGAATGTAGTCATATTAAAAGTGTATGCAAATTGAATGTGTTGAATATATTTTCATTAAGAAAGTAAATGTAGAGGCACCTGAGTGGCTTAGTCAATTAAGTGTCAGACTCTTGATCTCAACTCAGATCTTGATTTCAGGGTTGTGAGTTCACTTGATCCCAGGACTCCAGGATCACGCCCTGGGCCAAAGGCAGGTGCTCAACCGCTGAGCCACCAAGGGATCCCTAATATAGGTTTTAAAATCACACAGAAGGGATCGAGTCCCACATCAGGCTCCCTGCATGGAGCCTGCTTCTCCCTCTGCCTGTGTCTCTGCTCTCTCTCTGTGTCTCTCATGAATAAATAAATAAAATCTTAAAAAAAAATCACACAGAAAAATGTAATTAATGAATATTAATATTTTAAGTCAAAATTATGTGAATAAAGACAACTTTTAAAAATGTCTTTCTGAGGTGCCTGGGTGGCTCAGTCAGTTAAGCAACTGCTTCATTCTTTTTATGGCTCAGTAATATTCCATCATATGGATATACCATATTTTGTTTATCCATTCATTAGTTGGTGAACATTTAAGTTGTTTTCACTTTTTAGCTATTATGAACATTTTTGGACAAGTTTTTTATATACGTAGGTTTTCATTTCTCTTTGGTATATACCTAGGAGTAGAATTGCTGAGTCATATGGTAATTCTGTTACAGGATTTCATTCTGCTTCAGTGCCTGTGGTTCTTGGTCACACCACTTCAAAGAATGAAGAGGTAGACCAGACAGAGTGGTGAGCAGGAAAACAAAGTTTATTGACTGACAGTAAAGTGATAGTACACAGCTCCTAAAGAGGGAGGGGACCGAAGACAGTTGCCACCTGGAAGTTTCAAAGTCTAGGGGTTTTTATGGGCTGCTTGGTGGGCTGTTTAATCTGATTAACCCTCTGTGCATCTGTCATCCAATCAAGTTTTTGTCATCTGCCTATCACGTGGGAAAAGGGTGAAAGGCTCCTTCCAAGGTGGGTGTAAAATCCTTTTTAAGAGTGGTTTCCTGGGATGCCTGGGTAGCTCAGTGTTTGAGGGTCTGCCTTTAACTCAGGGCATGATCCTGGAGTTCTGGGATTGAGTCCTGCATCGGGCTCCCTGTGTGGAGCTTGCTTCTCCCTCTGCCTATGTCTCTGCCTCTCTCTGTGTGTCTCTCATGAATAAATAAATACAATCTTAAAAAAAAAAAGAAAAGAAAAGAAAAAGAAAAGTGGTTTCCTCCTGGGATCCCTGGGTGGCTCAGTTGTTGAGCATCTGCCTTTGGCTCAGGTCATGATCCTGGGGTCCTAGAATTGGTCCTGAGTTGGGCTGCCTGGAGGGAGCCTGCTTCTCTTTCTACCTATGTCTCTGTCTTTCTCTCTATGCCTCTCATGAGTAAATAAATACAGTCTTTAATGAAAAAAAAAAAAGTGGTTTCCTTTCAGGGCCGTGGCCCCTTGTCTCTGCCTTTCTTCTAACTATCCTTCATCAACTTTATGTTTGAGTCAGACTGTTTTGCAAAGGGCTACAGCATTTAAACATTTTTGCCTTGAAGTCTATTTTGTCTGATACTAACACAAACACTCCAGCTTGTTTTATGGTTGCTTTGTGTATGATATATCTTTTTCTGTTTTTTAAATTTCAATCTATATGTACCTCTGAATCTAAATAGTGTCTCCTACAGACAGCATACAGCTGGATCTAGTTTATTAATGTAATCTGACAATCTACCTTTTGATTGGATTGCTCAGTTCATTTGCATTTAATGTTACTACTATCCATGTTGTTGAACTTATATCTGCCATTTAAATTTTTCTTTTCTATGTCTCATGTCCTTTTTGTTCTCTTCTTCCTTTATTATTTTTTGTTTTCATTAAATGAATATTTTCTAGTATAACATTTAAATTCCTTTAATTATTTTTTCACTTTTTTGGGAGTTATAATGGTTTCTTTAGGGCTTAATGTATCATCTTAAATGATCATAATCTTTAGATTTATACCCACTTAATTTCAGTGAGATAACAAAAATCATCTGTGGTGATTCAGGACCTCTTGAGGGTATTTCTTCTTACATATATATCCCTTGAACTATTATGAATGTTTGCTTTGCTATTTTGATCTAGAGAGAATCGAGGGAATCAAGCTGGCTACCTATTTAACTGGGATAGATAGTGCCTCACCTTTTATACATAAACACTTCTGTTTGTAGAAAAACAAGGGATGATGACATATCATGCAAGATGACTGAAACACTAAGATAAACTATGAAATTGTGCCTGACCTCTATTTTGTTTGGGATCTGCCCACAATCTGGCGATTTATGCTTTCAGTTGGCTTCATTAATCCACTTGATGTATTTATCAGATGTCTTGCATACTGTGCTGGGTGCTTCTGGGATACATTAACAAAGCAGGATTTCAGCTTTCCCAGAGTTTTCAGGGACATATCAATCAAGGTCATTCCAATTTACACTCTTGCCTCATTGTCCTTAGCTTAGTCACAAAACTTTAACTCTGGTTGAGTCAAACTATGTTTTGCTACGCCTAAGTGCCAATGAGGAAATTACGCAAACTTGGAACGGGAGATTTATTGCTTGTTTGGTATCACTGAGGGAGATGTCAGTCTTTGAAGAATTAAGATGTTTATATTTTGTTTTATTTTTATTTATTTTTTTAGAGAGAGAGAATGAGCATGCACAAGTGAAAGAGTATGAGTGGGAAGGGCAGAGGGAGAGGGAGAGAGAATCTCAAGCAGACTCATGCCGAGTGTTAAGCCTGATGTAGGGCTCAATCCCACAACCCTGAGATCAATGACCCCAGCAGAAACCAAAAGTCAGACAGATGGTCATCTGACTGAGCACCCAGGCGCCCTAAGATGTTTGTATTTTAAAATCTGCTTTGGTTCCTATTTAGTTTTCCTTTCTGGTTTCCTGTAGAACCCAGTGCCTTCTTGTGATAGGGCTCAGTCCCAGGCTCAGTTCCAGGTTCAGTCCCAGGCTTCATTTCCTTCCCTGCATCACAATTTAGGTGCATCTCTGAGTGGTAGGACAGTAGATGGCTTTTACCTGTGTCCTTTTCTACATTTGATTTTATTTCCTTCAATGAGTATGCATGAGCTACACAACCAGAAAAAAACGTTAAAGCTATTTTATTCTGAAGCCAAAATAAAACTTGATTGCTTCTCGTTCAGTTCCTTTAGGTCTCAATTGGAAATGGATTATTCAGCTGCTATAGCAAGTGAAGCTATTCTTGCTCCATGTCCAGAATATATTTTCTTACCTTTTAATTTAGCTAACTCATTAACTTCGCCATTCAGTTTGCTAAGCTAGGTATCCTAGAGATATCCTTAACCCCCATAGCCAAACACTAACTCTGTCAATCGTCTTTTTAAATATCTCTCAAATATGCCCCCTTCTTCCCATCTCACTTGCTGCTGCATTTATCATTCCTCACTTATGTTACTGTACTGCCCTTCTAAGTGAGCTCTTTTCATCCAGTTGCATTTCCCTTTAGTCGAATCTCCTAAATAATGACTCTTCCCTACAGAACATCCCTCACTGGCTCCCCCACTGTCTGTGGGAGTCTAAGTCAGATTGTCCCAGCGTGGCATACAAACTTCTTAAGCCCTGACACCAGCTTTATTTCCTGCCACTTGTCAGTAAATAGCCTACACTTCAACAACACTCAAACTGCCCTCTTTCCTAGATGGTTCTGGCTCCCTCTTGTCTTCTTGGCCTTTGACTTTTTCTTTTGGTTGGATTTCTCTCTTTCTTTGCCTGCCAACTAAACTCCTCCCCCTACTGGTTGGAAAGCTGCAGTCAGCCCTCCTCCATTCACCCTTCCCTCTCCTAGAGTGGCAGGTGGCGATAACCATTCCGACTGCTCCCACTGTATCCAGAAGGTAACAACATCAACTATAATGGTAAATCTCAGCATAGAAAACAACTGTTAATATTTACTGAGTACTTCTATATGTCAGGGTCTGTGCTTTGGAGCTTCCTAGGTAATTAACAACTCATTAAATCCTCATAATGACCCTGTTAGGCAGGTCTTTTTATTACCTATTTTTATTATAACACGTGTCACATTGTCATTTGGGGTGGTGGTGGTGGGTACCTGGGTAGCTCAGTCAGTTAAGCGTCTGCCTATTCATGTCAGGATCCCCAGGTCCTGGGATGGAGCCCTGTGAAGGCTTCCTGCTCAGCAGGGAGTCTCTCTCTCCCTCTGCCCTTCTCTCTCACTCTCTCTTTCTCTCAAATGAATAAATAAAATCTTTGGATTTTGAGATACAGGTGGGGGGGGACAGGGCAGAGGAAGAGGTACAAAGAGACTCTATGTTGAGTGTGGAGTCTGATGTGGGGCTGGATCCCAGGACCCTGAGACCGTGACCTGAGGTGAAACCAAGAGCCAGTTGCTTTAACCAACTGAACCACTCAGGTGCCTCAGCACTTGTCCCACTGCCTTGAAATGGCTTAGTTATTATTTATCTTTATCTCCCTAATAGTTTATCTTATATCTCTAGCAACTAGAACAAGTTTTGTACACATTATTTGGAATATGGTAAAATCAACATTCACACTTAACCAAGCATTATTTTTATTTATTTTTTAAAGATTTTATTTATTTATTCATGAGTGACACAGAGAGAGAGATAGAGAGAGACACAGGCAGAGGGAGAAGCAGGCTCCCGGCGGGTAGCCCGATGTGGGATTTGATCTAGAAATCTGGGATCATGCCCTGAGCAGGAGGCAGATGCTCAACTGCTGAGCCACCCAGGGGTCTCATTAACCAAACTTTAATATCAAGGATTGAGTGATGTGAGATTTTCAGGCTAGGATTGGAAGAGGTTTGGAGTTTGGGCACAGGCTTTTAGGGTCCTTCCAATCAAATTAAATGGTCTTCTCCCTTGAACTAAATGGCATTGCCATCCACCCGCTTGCTTAAGAAAACAACCTGGGAGTCACCTTGTTTACTGTATTTCTTTACACCTGCATCTCAGGAAAACACCTTGAAATTTTTCTACTTCTATTTCCATAGCAACTACCCTAATGCAGATCACTATCATCTATCCCATAGATTTGCCCAGTAACTTCCTATCATTCTCTGGCTTTTTCCCGTTCCATTTCTGCTCCATTCCGAGTCGTTCTGTACAAGATAGATTGATTTAAAAAAGCAAGATTGGGGGGTGCCTGGGTGGTTCAGTCAGTTGAAGGTTGGATTCTTGGTTTTGGCTCAGGTCATAGTCTCAGAGTTGTGAGATTGAGCCCCATGCATTGGGGTTCATGATCAAAGGGGAGTCTGCTTGAGATTCTCTCCCTTTTCCTCTGCTCCTCCCTTGCTTGTGCTCTCTCTCTCTAAAATAAACAAATCTTAAAAAAAAAAAAAAAACCCTCCAGAACAATGGGGCACCTGGTGGCTCAGTTGGGTAAGTGTCAGACTCTTGATTTTTGCTCAGGCCATGATTTCAGGGTCATGAGATTGGGCCCCATGTTGGGTTCCTCACTGGGCATGGAGCCTGCTTAAGATTCTCTCTCCCTCTGCTCCCCCCAGCCTTGCACAAATGCTCTCTAAAAAAAAAAAAAAAAAAAAAAACATAAAAAAAAAAACAAGATAAAACTTAACAAAAAGTTCAAGCAGTGTGGTTACACTCCTACTTCACTCCAACCTTAGTCTCATACCATCTACAAATGTGCTTCAAGTCTCCTGGCCACTTGCTTGGCCTGTTCCTCAAATAAGCAAAATTACATCAGCATCAGCACCTTTGTACCCATTGTCCTCTGTCTAGAATGCTGTACTTCCCCACAGTTGGCATAGCTAGCTCCTTCACCTACTTTTTTCTTTTTAAAGATTTTGTTTTTATTATTTATTTGGGAGAGAGAGTGAGCTCTTCCTCTTTTTTTTTTTTTTTTAAGATTTTATTTATTCATGCGAGACACATAGAGAGGCGCAGAGATACAGGCAGAGGGAGAAGCAGGCTCCCTGCAAGGTGCCCGATGCACGTCCCGGGATCACGCCCTGAGCACGCCCCGAGCGGAAGGCAGATGCTCGACGGCTGGGCCACCCAGGCGTCCCAAGCTGATCCATTTGTTCAGGGCAGCTTGTCAGGGTGCTAGGTGGCAGGAGGAGGGTCGCAGTCATTAGGCGGGCTCTGAGTGTGACCCTCCAGTCTGCTGCTCTCACCGTTCCCTTTTCACCCACCTTTACCCTAAATTCGCTTGTTACATCTTTGCCTTCGCAAAATCTGATGAACTGTTGCATCTACGTCCTGAATCCCTCTGCACCATTATTTTTCCTTTGATTACGAAGCCTCCTTTTACATTTCTTAATTGCCCCATCCTTCTGCCGTCTCCTTATCCAGTCCGCGTGCGCCGAAGGGCACAGGCATTAAAGCATCCCCTGACGCAGGCCGCTGCCTAGTGCCTCAGTTCTGGTCCTCAGAGGGTCCGTGCAAACTTCCGAGATCCAGGGCTCTGGGGGGCGGCTTGGCGAGTCTCCGGAGGCGGCGCCACACACTCGCCCGGGCCCGGGGCTACCGGACTTGCAGGAAGTTTCCGTCTCCTCCCGCGCGCTCACGGGATCGCCGGCGCACGGCGGAAAGCGGGCTGCGGGGGCGAGCGGGTGGCGCCGCGCTCCGGGCGCCGGGGGCCAGGTGCGCGCTCGCCTCGCCGAGCCCCCGCGGGCCGGAAAGGGGCGGGGCGGCCGCGGGCGGTGGGCGGAGCCTGGCGGCGGCGCGGCCAATGAAGTCCCGAGCCGGCGCCGGCCGTGCGCGTGACGCTGCGTAGCGGGCTGCGAGGCCGGGGGCGGAGGGGCCGGCGAGCGCGGCGCTTTATCTTCGCCCGCGGCGGGGCCGGCTGCGTCGCTGGCCTTGGGCGCCCGGCGAGCCTCCCGCCGCCCAGCGTCCCCCCCCGCCGGCCGCGCCGGGAGCGCCCCCCGGCTTTGCCCTCCCCGCCGAGGCCCCCGCCGTCGCGCTCCGGCCCCAGGTAATGCCCGTGCGCCCCGACCCCCTCCTCGCCGGCAGCCTGCGCCCTCCCGCCCCGGCCGGAGCGGAAGGGGAAAGAAGCGGAGGCTGCCCCTCCGGCCCGGCCGGCCCGGCCTTGCCTTGCCCTGGGTCGGGGGGAGGCCCCGCGAGTCCCGGGCGGTTACGGGGAGGGGGAGGGCGGGAAAGTTAGCGTGGGGCGCCCTCGAGGCTGGCCGCCCTTTAAACCGCGGGGGTTTGGTCCGCGGCCCCCCAGATCCCGTGGCATCTCTCCAGCGGGTGCTTCCAGAAGTTCCAAATTACAAGACGTTTTCTTCTTTAAAAAGCGAAACCAAAGCATGCGCTCAGGCAACCGGGGATTGATTGAGGAACGACCAAGTGTGCGAAGGGGCAGGTAGCTGGCACCTGAAGACCTCGCTGTCCCCCTCTGGCTGGGCACCAGAGCCTCCCATCAAGCTCCTATTTTATCTTCGAATATGATGGCTCTACTTTCCTGCCGCTGCTACATATTCATAGCCACCCGGTTTCTCTGATACGTGTATTTAGAAGTTATTTGTAACCGAGAAACGACTTTAAACGCTCTTTTTTTTTTTCGTGTTTCTGTATAGATGAAGTTCACCGGTCACTTTCTAAGTCGCTGCCACCGTTGAAACTACTCTTTTTTTTTTTTTTTCCCCCGGAATACCTGCCTTTGACACAGAATTCAGCTTGAAGCGGGTCCCTCCCTGCCCCCCTCCCCCCCTTTACGTGGGTGATATCCACGAATGACTTGTTAGGGAAGTTTGTGTGTTGTCTAGAGGAGGGAATGGCTTCGGGGAGGAGCTCTGATACATTCAAGAGTAATCGTTTTAAAACGCACGTGTCTCAGTGCCTCACATGTTTAGAAACCTCAGACATTTCACATTCTTGGAGAATAAAGAGCCACTCTCCTTCATTTCATTTTGGGCCACTTTCCTCCCGGGTCTCTAGGCTCAAACCACGTTGGTTTTATTTTTTTTGTTCTAAGAAAGGCTCTTTACTCACTCTCGTGGTCTTAAGGGATTTCCTCCACCTCTAGTACACCATTCTCCCCTTTCCCCAAATCCAACACATGCCTCAAATATCACTAACGGAGACCCAATCTGTATCTCTGTTAAGCCCTCCTAGAACTCTATTTTCCCTAGCAGCAGTTTATCATCAGTTGTAATAAGTTTGTCACTTAGATGCTTTGTTTCTTTTGGCGTGTAGTGTACATTTCATGAAGCTGGGCCAGTGCATCCTGCCTATAACTTGATTACCAGAGTCTGGCCTAACACCTGGCACAGCAGAACGCAGGAGCTGGAGAACAGAGGAAGGAACTTTTTTGAATGGAAATGTTAACTAGGAAAGAGTGCCTGCCTGTTCCTTTTGGGAGGGAAATGGAAAAAGTTTTTAACAAAGGCCAGTTAACTTTTTTTTTAATCACATAGGATAAATGATGATTATATTGACCATATAAATGTGAATGAGAATTTGAATTCTTTAGCTAATTGACTTAATGACTCAATGATATATAAGTGTTGTGGGGTTGTTCCTCCCTTTTTCTTTTCTTTTCTTTTTCTTTTCCTTTCTTTCCTTTCCTTTCCTTTCCTTTCCTTTCCTTTCCTTTCCTTTCCTTTCCTTTCCTTTCCTTTCCTTTCAGTTTTCTTTTCTTTTCTTCTTTCTTTTCCTTTTCTCTCTCCCTTTCTTTCTCTTTCTCTCCAAGTGGGCACCCCTCAGGGAGCCCCATGTGGGACTCGATCCTGGGACTCCAGGATCACGCCCTGAGCTGAAGGCAGATGCTCAACCACTGAGCCACCCAAGCATCCCTCTTTTTTTTTTTTTTTTTTTAAATGACCTTACGTATTTATTCATGAGAGACACAGAGAGGCAGAGACAGGCAGAGGGAGAAGCAGGAGCCCGATGCAAGATTGGATCCCCATACCACTCTCTGAGCCAAAGGCAGACGCTCAACCTCTGAGTTCACTTAAGCATCCCTATAGGGTTGTTCTAGAGTACATCTTTGCTTGGAAGGGAGCGGGGAGAAACTATCTTTTGAATTGTAAGTTTATCTGCTGCTCTTCTTTTCCTCCACTGAATGTGAGGGGGACTTAGCAAAGTTGGTCACTGAGAGTAAGTTGGTTACTCGTTTTATAGAGTTCTGTTTTTATTTTTATTTTTTTAAGATTTTATTTATTTATGAGAGACCTAGAGAGGCAGAGACACAGGCAGAGGGAGAAGCAGGATCCATGCGGGGAGCCTGACATGGGACTGGATCCTGGGTCTCCAGGATCAGGCCCTGGGCTGAAGGTGATGCTAAACCGCTGAGCCACTCGGGCTGCCCGAGTTATAGGTTCTTTTGAAAGCTTTTTAAATAGGAACACTGCAGGTAGGCTAAAGTTGACATTCTTCCGAACAGGGTTCATTTGTTTCTCAAGTCAATTTTTGTGTTGGTTTCTGAAGGCAAATTAGATACTATCACACTGAACATTACAAAACCAATGCACAGATTGGATTCTTAAGAAATAGTTGCCCAATCTGTATTGTACTTTAAAATAGCTCTCTGGTCTGCTTTTTGTCACCTTGAGTGTAAATATTTCCATTGCAACTTAGTGGCCATGTGACTTTGTTTTTTTATTTTTTTTATTTTTTTTTTAAGATTTTATTTATTTATTCATGATAGTCACAGAGAGAGAGAGAGAGAGGCAGAGACACAGGCAGAGGGAGAAGCAGGCTCCATGCACCGGGAGCCCGATGTGGGACTCGATCCCGGGTCTCCAGGATCGCGCCCTGGGCCAAAGGCAGGCGCCAAACCGCTGCGCCACCCAGGGATCCCTTTTTTTTATTTTTTTTTTAAATTTTTTTTTTAAGATGGCCATGTGACTTTGAACAGGCTTCATAGCGTTTCCAAATCTTTTGCCTCTTTTAAAATGCAAATATTAAATGAGATATGTGGTGCACCTGCCCTGCTGTCCAGCACCGTAAATGTTACTGGCTTAGTAAACATTAGTTCCTGGTTCCTTTGTTGCTGGACCTCTTGAGAGACTAGTCTTATGATCACTGTTTTTACTTACTCAACTCATTTTGCAACCCAATCCAATATATTTCTTTCTCCTCCTTCCTGAACAAATTGTACAAATTTTAGCTATTAATGTCCCCAAATTGTGAAATACCCTAGGTCCCTCCCTCCTTTTTTAATTTCTGTTTTTTTTTTTTTTTTTGGTCTTACTTGAATTTTCCATGATATTGATCAGATTACTTTTGAGTCTTTTTTTTTTTTAATATAGATTTTTATTTCTTTATTAGAGAGTGAGAGCATGAGTAGGGGGGAGAAGGAGAAGCAGGCTCCCCGCTAAGCAGGGAGTCCTTCTGGACCCTTGACAGACTGAACCAACCAGGCACCCTTCTTGAATCTTTTAACTGGATTTCTAACATTGCTTGCTCTGGTCCTCCTCTAATCTCTCCTAGGCCTTGTTCCCCCCCCCCCCCCCCACTATTCTTTAAGTGCCTTGTAATATTGGGAAAATGACTTAACCTGTGAAATAGGAAAATAGTATCTCCTGCATAGGTAGTTGTGAGAATTGAATGAGTCATAGTAAGTACTAGGTAAATATTAGCTTTATTGTTTCCTATGGTCTCTGCCTGGGAGATTTCCTTCCTGTGTCTTGGTCTTAGCTGCTCCCACTCATGAATCCAGATCTTTGTCTCTAGTCCAGGCTTGTATGTTCATCTGTCTGCCTTTTCATCATTTGGCTGACCTACAGGCATATCATACTGAACTTACCTACTCCTTTCTCTTCTGTAATTTCTTAGCTTAATGGCACACCCGTGACCTTAGTCAGCTGAGTTAGGAAACTCTGGATCTCTATTTCTGGATGCCTTCTGGCTGTAGCCACCTGGATATCATATCATAAATATCACCTTGATGCTTGTACATTTATCTTATCTCTGATTTTTTTGTGAGATCATTTGTTTATATAGTAATAAAATAATCACATGCAAGGTGCCTGGGTGGCTCATTTGGTTAAGTATCTGCTTTCTGCTCAGGTCATGAGCCCAGGGTCCTGGAATAGGTCCCAAGTTGGGTTCCCTGCTCATTGGGGAACCTGCTTTTTCATTTGCCTCTTCCCCACCCCGCTCGTGCTCTCTTTTGTGCTCTCTCTTTCTCAAATAAAATGTTTAAGAAAAAAAAATTGCATGCCATTTGAGGCTTATTTCTCACCTTTATCTTTTTTATGTGTTTGCTTATTGTTCTTTTTGACAGTCCCTCATCCTCTACATTGTCTTATTAAAAGACAAATATTAAGTCATTCTCTTGTTTTTTTATGTATATATTTAAAGTGTTTTTTAAAAGGTTTTATTTATTCATGAGAGAGACAGAGGTAGAGACACAGACAGAGGGAGAAGCAGGCTTCCCTCATAGAGCTTGATGTGGGACTCGATCCCAGAGCCCCGGGATCATGCCCTGAGCCGAAGGCAGATGGTCAACCACTGAGCCGCCACCCAGGTGCCCCTGATTCCTACTTTTAAAGTTTTCTTTCTCTCCTGTCATCTAGAGTTATGCCTTTGGCAGTCACTGCGTTTTTCTGTTTGAAAATGCCAACAGGATTACCTACCTCATAGGGTTATTGTTAGGATTAAAGGAGGGAATGTACACAAATGTACACAAAGCTCTTATCAGAGAGTAGAGCAAATAGTTCCCAATAAAGGGAACTGGCTAACAATTCTTAATTTTTCTGATTATTTGGTGCTGTGTTAAAAAATAGAGCAGAAGGGAGAAAATGAAGACGGACCAGTTAGGTTACTACAGAGAGGGGACCACGGTTTAGACTCTGGTAAAGGTGGTGGGTGTGGTGAGAATACATCAGAAGTGGGGATTTATTTTGAAGGCAGAGTAAAATGGACTTGCTGTTGGATGGGATAAGGGGAAGTAGAGAATTAAGGATGACTCCTAGGTTTTGTTTAAAATCTGGGCAGAGTGACTGCTAGTCCCATTGAGATGGATAGGACCGTGAGAAGAATGGCATTGGTGGGAACATTAGTAGTTCAGTTGCTGGAAACCAGAATTATGGACATGGTACAGTTGTTGGTTAACAGTAAGTTCTAGGGGAAGGAACATAAGAAAAGCTTGTTGGAGACGGGAAGTCAGGGAGCTGGGAGGCCAGGGTATTGGATGGATCTTTGTACATGGATGTTGAAGGTAAAGAAACATGGAAAAGTTAGTGGTAGCGACCGAGGGGGAGTGAGATTCAGATGTTCCCTCATAATCTTATGATTTACATGATCAGAGGATTTGATCAAAATGAGGTGAGCCATTTTTTTTTTATTTTTTTATTTTTTTATTTTTTAAACTTTTTTTTTTTTTTTTTTTTTTTTTTAATTTTCATTTATTTATGGTAGAGAGAGAGAGAGAGAGAGGCAGAGAAGAGGGAGAAGCAGGCTCCATGCACCGGGATGCCCGATGTGGGATTCGATCCCAGGTCTCCAGGATCGCGCCCTGGGCCAAAGGCAGGCGCCAAACCGCTGCGCCACCCAGGGATCCCCCATTTTTTTTTTAAAGATTTATTTACGAGGTGGGGGGGAGGACAGGGCGGAGGAGGAGAGGGAGAGGGAGAGAGAACCCCAAGTAGATTCTGTACTGACTGCAGAATCTAATGCAGGGTTTGATTTCACAACCCTGAGATCCTGACCTAAGCTGAAACCAAGAATCAGATTCTTAACCAACTGTGCCACTCAGGTGCCCCAAGGTGAGCCATTTTTAGCCATTTGTCTTTCCTAATGTCTGTATGTATAATAATAATAAAACTTGCTAATATTTTCTTGGAAGCCACGTGGTATTTGAATTGCATTTGAAAAAGTATATAAATATGGCCCTTTATTTACCCCCCTCTAGTACTTCATAAAAGCAAACCCTAGAATTTGAGGGATGATATGGCTTAATGTTTGACTGTCATTTATAGCATATGGGAGGTAGATATGTAGGTATCAGATTACTTGGTTAATTTTGCAATCTTGGTTGTAAATAATAATGGCACTTCCGTGTATATTGTCTTCTATTGTTACAGCTCGGTGTCATTGTATTTATCTCCATGTTCTAGATGAGGAAACAGATTCAGAAGGTTGGAGGATTTACTGAGGACACGGTGATGTGATTGAGCAGGGGTGTAAACTATCTCTTAGTGTTTAGCTAACCAATCCTGTGCCCTTGCAGTTCTCATTTCCTGCTAAATAGAGGAAATTGAGGCCAAAGAAGTTAGTATGGACTATGACACAAAGATTTTGTTGTGTAGAGTTAACATTTTCTTCTTTGGCTCACTTCTAAAATAAGTAGCTTTAAGCTATGGCAGTGTAATTGTGCAGACTCAGTACTGGTGTTTTGGCTTTTGAAGTAAGGCTTTCTTGTCTAGACTGGGTTGTTGGCTCCTGGTCTCATAACCAAGAACTTTAATGTTTTCATTATTCTCTGGGGTACCCAGGCTTAATTTTTTGTTTGTTTGTTTTTTTTTTCTTTGCTTGTTAAATAGCATCTATTCGTCAAACTTGTTTTATGAAGTATTTTTTTCACTTTTTTTTTTTTAAAGATTTTATTCATTTATTCATAGAGACAGAGAGAGAGAGAGAGAGAGGCAGAGACACAGGCAGAGGGAGAAGCAGGCATCATACAGAGAGCCCGACGTGGGACTCCATCCAGGGTCTCCAGGATCATGCCCTGGGCTGCAGGCGGCACTAAACCGCTGCGCCACCGGGGCTGCCCTTTTTTTCACCTTTTTAAAAGTAGGCTCCACTCCTAACATGAAGCTCAGGGTGGGGCCTGAACTCACAACTCTGAGATCAAGACCTGAGCTGAGACCAAGCGTCAAACGCTTAACTGACTGAGCCACCCAGGCGCCCCGTTAATCAACATAAAATAATCAACAAGATTTAGTCTCAGAGCCAAAAGTAACAGTGTTTTAGTCAGCCTGTACAAGTTGCTTTATGTGATAAAATGTATAATTATTTAAATTATTGAAATATTTGAAGTTTTTGCATACCCTTAGAAGTCTAGGGGACCCTCCCCACCCCTGATTAAGAACACTTGTCATAGATCTTGTTGAGTAGGATGTATGTACTGTTAACAGTAAAGATGGTGTTCGTTGTCATCCTCCCAGCTTATGTTTGCCTCCTGATTCTCTATGTGAGAGAACTCTGTTAGAAAATTGGTTGTATTAACTGATAGGTCTGTATTAATGCATGCCTATCATGTTTCAGCTACTCCCCTACTAGATTTGAGGGTTTCAAAGAGAAAATATATTGTTCTTGTCTTGGGGAACCTTATGCTTCGTTTTAGAGGCAGACGGTGTTACTGAGTGTAGTGGTGTAATGGGATGTACAGAGTGCAATGGGGCCGCAGAGGGGGATGATGTGAGAGATGATGCCCTATCAAACCTTAGCACAGGAGATCATTCAAGGTGTCTGGTGATTACAGCCTAGGCTATGGAATCCCTGGGTCCGGTTTTGGATCTTAGTTCTGCTGTTGGAGAACTGTATGATTCAGGGCAAGTTAAATTCCCTCTAAACTATATTTTTTTCACCTGTAAAATGAGGATAATACCTGTCTTCGTATGGTTGTAAAGATTGAAAACAAAGGACTTAGCAGTACAGTGTCTGGCAGGCACACAGTAACTACTCATTAAGTCAAAGCTGTTATTACTGCTGTTTCTGCTGCTGATATTCTGACCCTTTGAAGGCTGAGTAGGGTTAGCTATATAAGGGGCAGGGGAGAAAGAGCTTTCTAGAGACAGGAAGGAATATTTGGGAAGACATGGTAACCAAAGACTGTATTGGGGAATGAAATAACATATTTGCTTTACAGATTATATTGAGATTAAAATACACATAAAGCACATAAACATGCACAAGTATAGTCGCCATCACATCTCTGTTTAGATGCAAAAAGTACAGTCCTTACTTTTTAATTGCTAGTTACCCTCTGTACAGTTCCTTCCTTTTTTGAAACATCTTGGTTCTTTTTGCATCTTTATGTTTTCTTCCCTGATCTCTACTTGCTGATGTCTTACTTGGAGGGCATCCCCTAGTTTTTTTTTTTTAAGATTTTATTTATTTGGGATCCCTGGGTGGCGCAGCGGTTTAGCGCCTGCCTTTGGCCCAGGGCGCGATCCTAGAGACCCGGGATCGAATCCCACGTCGGGCTCCTGGTGCATGGAGCCTGCTTCTCCCTCTGCCTCTGTCTCTGCCTCTCTCTCTCTCTCTCTGTGTGACTATCATAAATAAATAAAAAAAATTAAAAAAAAGATTTTATTTATTTATTCATGAGAGACACAGAGAGGCAGAGGCAGACACCCCACAGGAAGAGCCTGATGAGGAACTCAATCCTGGGACCGGGATCCCACCCTGAGCCAAAGACAGATGCTCAGCCACTGTTCGACTCAGGTGTCCTCCTCTCATCTTTTCTGTTGGAGAATTAAATGCTCTTCTGGCTTCCTCTGTCACTGTTACACAAAGCACTTTTATCAGTTGCCCTGACCTCTTTCCTAGGTTCCTCTGAATTGAATCTTATTGGTCTCCTAACATTTTGACTTGAGGTATTCATTTGCTGTTCCATAATAAGGTTCATTTGTTTGATTTCTGAAAAAATTAGAAGGGAAATGATCTAGATTACTCATTGTTACATTGCTAAGCAGTGATACTTAAGGAAACAATCAAATGCACCGTGTACTACATTTCATACTAGAAAGGACATTTTAACATAAAAATTTAGAAAGCCCATAATAATAGAATTGAAAAATACGTAGCTTTAAAAATAATGTAGTGAGTACTTCATTATTTTTCTTTTTGCTTCAGACTAATGAAAACATAATAAAACACTGCTTTGGAGTAAGTAAACCTTGTAGTGTGTTCATATCAATCTGCCAAAAATTTGACTGTGATCATATTTTTCCATGCTTAGAATGGCTCACCACTGCCTAACTGAAAAAAAGTCCTCCTTTCTTAGGCCTTTTCAGTTTAACTCTAGCTCTCCTTTCTAGTCTTTTCCCTCATCACATTTCTCTGTTAACAACTTAAAAAAAAAATTAAGAGAGTTAATGGTGTTTGTGGTTTGGATCTAGCCCAAGTTCAAATCTGGCCCTGTGTGGTCTTGGGCAAGTTACTGTCAAGAGAAGAAAAGCAGCCCTTGGCATCCCAGAGCTGTGCTGGTATCAGCTAGGCCTTGATGTTGCCATGAGCTAGCCTGGCACTTAGCCTCTGGGTCGTCTTGGTGTACTTGCATTGAACACAAACAATTGCACTGAGTATCAGCGTCAAGACCTGATGGATCAAGACCAAAACAGGAACATGCCGTACTCATGTCTTGACCTAGACAAAACGTGAACATGGTCCAAGTCATAAAATCTCCAATACCCCTCCCTACAGGCTATAATGTGAATGACTGTTGCTGTTATTTTGGTTACAGCTTCAGCCTCCCTATAGAGATTTGTTGATCTACCCAGTCAGAGAATTGTTCCTACTTTCTGGCTGCACTCAGGCCAGAGTAAACCTCTGCTTCTCTGGACTCTCCCAAAAACTCATCTAGCCAATTCCCAAATCTTGAATAAGTCATTTCTGATATTCTGAAATTCCCATTGTTTCCCTTGGCATGTGATCTAATAAACTAAACTTGTTCAGCTGTAGGTATGTTCCTGGTGTGTGGGTGGAGGGCATTGACAGTAAGTTGTTTGAGCCTTGATTTTTTTTTTTAACATGTGAACTGTGATTAATAACCTCTTTTTTGCAGTTATAAATGATTAGGTGAGAAAACTTAAAGTACCCAAGAGAGTCCTTGAGTTTTTAGCTACTCAACAAAAGCTTGTTTTCCTATTCTCTAGTAAAGTAGTCGGATCATTCCCCCTTCCCCTCTTGGGCTTGGAAGGACCTTGTTTAAACGCGTTCTCATCTGTGGGTGCTCTGTTCTTATCATTCAGGACTCCAAATACCTTCTTTTCTGTGATACCTTTATGTCTCCCCATGATCTCTTCTGTTTCCAAACTTCAGGTATTGTTTTTACCACTGACTTGACTGTTAATTGTACTCTACTTGTGACATTTTTGTACTTATCTTTTGTTATCTAGTTCTTTTTTAAAGATTTATTTATTAGAGAGTATGCATGAGTAGCAGAGGGAGAGTGAGTCTCCAGCTGCTCCATACTGATCATGGAGCCCCATGTGGGGCTTGATCTCTTGGATCTGAGATCATGACCTGAGCTTAAACCAAGAGGCATATGCTCAACCGACAGCACCACCCAGGTGCCCCTTGTTATAAAATTCTTTTTTTTTTTTTTTTTGGTTATGTAATTCTTAATTTTTTATATACTTATGTCTTGTTCAACTAAACTGTTCTTTAAGAATGGGACCTTTGTTTAGATAAGGACCATAGAAACCAGGTATTTTATAAAGAATAATTTCTTTGAATTTGTTATAGTATGTTGTATTCAGAAAATGCTTAAATAAGATTAAGGTAAAACAAAAGGAAGAAAATATGTCATTTTTCACCTCAAATATGGTGATAGTGTGACATTTGCCTAAGTCACATCTGCAAAGTGAAAGTGAAGGGGAGCAAAATATGCCACCCCAAAATGTGCCAGTTTGTCATATTGATTATTTTGAATCAAAGTTACTTAAGAACATCCAGTGCAAGGAGGACGCTCTGAGCCTCCTTTGTCTTCCTGAAAACAGGTAGAAAATCTCCCAGGTGAAACATACCCTCCCTAGCAGGCGGGTAGAAGACATCCCCTGTCATCAGACGTAAGGAATTTCAGGCTAAGAAGGCTGTTTAACAAGACTTATGACTTCTTCAGTAATTGACTACCCTAAGTCTAAACCCCTTTGTCTTAGCAGGTCTTCACACATATATTGTTTCTTTGTTTGAAAAGATATAGCATTGCCTGCTTTGGTTACTTCTTTATGTCCCATTATTTTTATGGTCTCTCTTACGAAATTAAATGTGTTTTTTCTCCTGTTAATCTGTCTTATGTCAGTATGATTACCAGATCAACCCAGAAATCTAGAAGGGAAGAAGGGAAAAGTTTCATCTCCAACAAAAGCTTTTCATGTCTTCCTTCCTAGACAGTACAATGGTGGGCGAAGAGAAGACGTCTCTAAGAAAACGGCTGTCAAAGTCCAGGGAAAATTCTGAGGAAAAGGAAGACCAGAGAAGCCCTTCAAAGGAGTCCCTAGAGACACCTAGCAATGGTGAGGCTTTTAATTTTTTTTTTCCAGCTATTTAAGTTTTATTAACCTTACTCAGTAAATATGTACGATGTGAAGTTATTTTTATAGTGAAGATTGCTGAGGATACTGCAGAGGACATGCTTCACTACCATTGACCTTGCTGGCAGGGGATGACTTCTTATCTACTGCCTTGATAACTCCAAGGACCACCGTTTGTCTCATGTCCTGCACAGCGAAACGGCCTAGAGAAGGTCTCCACACACATGGCCTTGCTGGGGACCGTGTACACAGTGGCCATATCACCAGGCTCCAGGGCTTTGGCTCGTCCTCCAGCCTCTTGCTTGAGAGCTGATCAGTCTTTTCCCCACAGTTTAGGAGATGTGAGCCTTAGGGCAGTCCTGCGCTCGGGCATGCCAGCATCCATCTGCCTGGGCTGCTTTAAGACTGTCACCTGTGCCATGGCGCTGCCAGCCTCAATGGGAACAATCATTCTTGCTGTCTCTGGCCACATCTGCACGAGGCACATCCTTCACGACGCATACTTCCCGCTGAAGTCCACATTGTCACCAGCAGGGCCTCCAACAGGCCTCGTGGTGCACCTCCACAGACCTGACCTCCGGTGAGGTTGGTGGGGACAAAGGTGACCACCGTCCCAGGTTTCAGGAAGCCAGTTCCACCTGGCCTCTAGGCACAGTGCCAGTACCTCTGATCTTGTACACATCTTGTTGACTGGATGGGAGAGTAGAGTCCAGAGACTTCCAGCAGAGTCACCTCAGTGACATTTCATTTGTCCTCCTGACCATCCAGCCAGGGCACATTGTTGCTGTACCAGCCTGAACTGGGCACAGAGGCTCTGGTGGTCAGGTTGTAGCCAGGCTTCCTGAGGTGGGTGCTCACTTCCTAATGATCTGGAAGTGCATGGCGCTGTCTGTAGGCCTGGCAAAGCCCCTCTCGTTGGCAGCCATAATGAGCCGCAAGCTTCTTCAGGCCCCACGTCTAGGCTCTGGTGTGTGCTCGAGGGTCTGCCTTTCTTGAAGCTGCCTGTTTTGAACTTGAGCATGCTGCTGCCATGATGAGCACAGTGCACTTGGCCTTGGATGTCCAGTGATCACATTCTTGATGAAGTCCCCAGGGCCTGGAGCATTGGTGGTGGTGACAGAATGTTTGCTAGTCTCAGACCGTCGGAGGGACACGTGAGTGGTGATGCTGCACTCTCCCTCCACTTTCAGCTTGTCCAGCACTTGGGCATATTTGAAGGAGCTCTTGCTCAAAGCTACTGCTTCCTCCTTGAACTTCTCAGTTTTTTAAATCCGTGCCTCCATGCTTATAGAAGAGCTAGATGTCTGGTGGTGGTGGACTTGCTGGAGTCTGTGTGGCTAATGATGAAAGGCAAAGACATTGAATAGGGGTGTTTGCCCGTGGTGATAAGTTCATTAGTCAGTGCTCTGAAGGAAAAGAAGCAAACTTGATTCAGAGATCAGCAAGAGCTACCACAGCTGTGAGAGAGACTTAATTTTTTTGAAGTGAGTGAATGAAATAAATTCAGTGTTTTAGAACAGGGATTGCCATCTCTTTAGCTCTCTATATTATAAGTGGGTATGCTGGTAAGTGCGAAGGTCCAGAGGTGAAAGATAAATTGACAAAGAGAATAGAAGAGAACATTTTGATTTAAGCACCAGTCACAGCCACACTATGCTGGTGACACTGGTGTGTAAATTGTTGCAGATGTCACAGAGGTAAGCTTTATTGATGTAAGTGGAATTTGCAGTGTCTACTTTAAGATTTATGTTACATAGAGTTTCCTATGTCTGGTAATAAAGAAATTAGAAAATAAGCCCTTTCTTGTTAATTAATTCCATGAACATTTTTTGGGTATCTACTGTGTTTTAGACGCCATTCATCCATTTATTCCTTGAATCACCTAACCTGTCAATAATTACTGGTGCCCTGCTAGGAGCTGGCGCCATTCCAGTGACCAGTACTGTGTGTTTGCCCTCATGGAGTTCCACGTTAGGTGAGTGAGAACCCCTCCCCCAATTAACATAATGAGATTATTATAAATAAGTGCTACTAATTACTCTTCAAAGAGGTAATGAGTATAATGAGAGTAATTAGCAGGTACCTAACTTAGTTCAGCACAGGGTTGTAAATCTTGGGGGGGAAGAGAGATTAGGAAGTTTTATTAGTTCTTCTATCCAAGTTTGCTTAACACACAAATACAAAGAGTATGACACAGTGCTTATTGTTAAGGTCAAGGCTTATGCTTAACATTGATAGATCTGTAAACACAGCTCCAACTGATGTCATCTGTTGCATCAGCCTATTTATTTTTGCAATGACATTTGTATAGGTCTGATTTCAAGGAGGATTTGAGATTTAAGCCTTGTTTGGTTAACAAATAGGGATATCAGACAGGTTGTCTTTGGCATTGTGAAACTTCTTTCATAATGAAAAGTTCTTTTGCTCTTCCTACTTAAGTCTAATTGTAAATACAGCAGCTGGATCCCACCAGGAATATACATGTTGCTGCTTACATTTGCATGATGAAGTTTATTGATTGTTAGGCTCTTCGTTAGCTATTTATGAAATATTTATATTGCATATGGCTAGTTTCAATGTGATATAAAAAGTGAAATTTGTGCACAAGGATGAGTCAGCATTGAGTAGTAACCTTCCCCTTCTATGATTCTGGGATGGTTGGTAATCCATGTTGTCTGCCTTGGAGACAGAAAAATCACTTTATTGAAAGAAAATATGATTTTTCTCTTAATGTTCCAATTTGTAAAAAGCTTTTAAATTACTCTTAATTTTTACATATTTTCATTGCCTCTTATTATCTTAATTCATTAAGTTTTAACATTCCAAGTTCTTTTTTTGTTAAAAAAAGATTTTATTTATTCATGAGAGACACACAGAGAGAGGCAGAGACATAGGCAGAGGGAGAAGTCCTGCAGGGAGCCTGATGTGGGACCAGATCCCAGGACCCTGGGATCACCTGAGCCAAAGGCAGATGCTCAACCACTGAGCCACCCAGGTGCCTCTAAACATTCTAAGTTCTTTTTTTTTTTTTTTTTAACATTCCAAGTTCTTTTTTTTTTTTTTTTTAATTTTTATTTACTTATGATAGTCACACAGAGAGAGAGAGGCAGAGACATAGGCAGAGGGAGAAGCAGGCTCCATGCACCAGGAGCCCAACGTGGGATTCGATTCCGGGTCTCCAGGATCGCGCCCTGGGCCAAAGGCAGGCGCTAAACTGCTGCGCCACCCAGGGATCCCTTAACATTCCAAGTTCTAATGCAGATATTAAATCGAATTGTTAGGATGTGTGGGTGGCTCCGTGGTTGAGCGTCTGCCTTTGGCTCAGGTTGTGATCCCAGGGTCCTGGGATTGTGTCCTGTATCAGGCTTCCTGCCAAGAACTTGCTTCTCTCTCTGCCTGTGTCTCTGGCTCTCTGTGTGTCTTTCATAAATAAATAAATAGAATCTATAAAAAAAAAAATTGTTTAGCTTAAAGCCAGAAGCATGACCTCCTTGGTTGTAAGGCTTATCTGAAAATAGAATGTGTTTCTCCACTTGTTTTGACTTTGTTCACTTTGGGGAATAAGCAGATGGGTAAAATGTGGCCTCTGAAAGCAAGCCATGCCAATCAGTATGTATGGCCCACTAACCAGGACTGAGGTCATCAGCACCACCTGGGAACTTGTTAGAAATGCCTCACCTCACCTTTACTGAGGATGATTTTATTTTAAAAAGTTTTGTAGGTGATATGTAGGTTCAAGTTTGAGGTACAATCTTGGACAGTTCTCAGTTGGTATGTACATTGGAATACTCCAGAAGAATGGAACCAGTAAGATATATATAGATACATAGATAGATTTATTATTAGGTATTGGCTCAGATGGAGGCTGAAGTCCCACAATCTTGCATCTACAGGTGGGAGTCCTACGGAAGCCAGTGTGTAGTTCAGTCCAAATCTGTAGTCTTCAGAGGCCTGCTAACCAGGGACCAGTGGCATAGCATACGTCTCACTCTGGGGCCTACGAATCCAGGAAGGAGATGAGTGTCCCATTTTAATCAAGAGTACAAATAATGCCCTTCTGCCACTTTTTTTCCTCAGGCCCTCCAGCACTGGGGAGGGTGATCTTCTTTACTCAGTCTGATTCAAATGCTTATCTCTTCTGGAAACACCCTTACACCTAGAAATTATGTTTTATCGGCTATCTGGGCATTCCTTAGCCCAGTCAGGTTGACACAAAATTAACTTGTAGAATGAAAAGAAATCACTCAACGAACAGAAACAGCTTATTGAACCCCATCCTGGACCTATTCAATCAGAATCTCAGGGGAAGGGTCCCAGGAATGTTAAGTTTGAAAAAGTTTGCTGGATAATATTGACTGGCATCGCTAGTTGAAACATACTGTTATCAAGAGCTCATATCTAACTGTCTTGTGATGTGTCATTTGACATAGCTCTAAGGATTTTTTCATTACACTTGTGTAATTCTTGAATTCTTTTTTTTTTTTTTTTAAAGATTTTAAAAATTTATTCATGAGAGACACAAGAGAGAGAGGCAGGGGGAGAGGAAGAGGGAGAAGCAGGCTCCATGCAGGGAGCCTGACGTTGGACTTGATTCCAGGTCTCCAGGATCATACCCTGGGCTGAAGGCGGTGCTAAACCGCTGAGCCACTTGGGCTGCCCTAATTCTTGAATTCTTATTCTGTGTTTCTTCATTCTAGTGAGCTGTCAATGTGATGATTTTATGTCCTAATTTGCTCAAGTTTAGTCTCACAGGTTACCTGTGTCCAACCTAATTCTTTCTAGTGGAGGTGTACCGGTTTGTTAAAGTGTCACCTGACTTTTGGGTTATTGAATTAATAGTGACCATCACAATGACTATAGTATTCACATTTTCACAAAAGTATCTTTACCCAGTGCCTAGTAAGTGAAATTATTAATTAGCTGTCTTGATTTTGTGGCATTTGTTTGAAACACCAGTTCTGAAGATAACTTCTTGTCTAAATTGAAAAAATGTTACCATTACCTGATTTTATTTTATTTTTTTTATTTTTTATTTTTTCGATTACCTGATTTTAAAAGTAATACATACTTATCTAAAGTTTTTATTTTGCCATCTTGTACCTGCAGTTAAATGTGTTCAGTTCAAAATATACAGAAAAGAATAAGCAAGCAGAAGTGACTCAAAATTCTGTCATGGAAAAATGGGTATATATTGTCCAGACATACATATTTCATTCCCATGAATTATTAACATTTTACACAGACAGAATAGTTTATAGGTTGTTCAGTAACTGGGGTCTCAAGAACCCCATGGTAGATTTCTTCCCATTGTCAAGTAGTAGATGAGTGGCTACAAAGCATTTTATTCTGTATGCATCATATTGTTTCCCTGATGAATTTATTTTTCTGGTATAAAGAAATGGTATTGGACATTTTTACATATTCCACAGATGCCTAAAGAAGAACTGCAGGGTCAAAGTTATTTTAAGAAAAATATTTTGATATATTGTCCTGGATTGCAGCATTTACCTTATACTATGTAAACTTATCCTTCTTTATTTTTGTTGTTACTATATTTAAATTTAAAAAATCTTATATCTCCGGACACCTGGGTGGCTCAGCAGGTGAGTGTCTGCCTTTGGCTCAGGGCGTGATCCCAGGATCTGGAATGAAGTCCCACATTGGGCTCCCTGTGGAGAACCTGCTTCTCCCTCTGCCTGTGTCTTTGCCCCTCTCTCTCTCTCTCTCATGAATAAATAAATAAATCTTAAAAAAAAATCTTATTTCTCAAAAAAAATCTTATTTCTCCCTTACTACCTCTTTTCATGACTGTATACCTGTTTTTTTTTTCTGATTTGCATTTCTTCTAATATTCTGATATTACAAGAACTAATAGAATAGTTCATTTCTAGGAGAAGTACATGGAAATGATGGCCCTGTATAACTTAAGAGGAAAAGCTAACACTTAGAGCCTTATCTAGACCCTGAATTAGCTCTGCCATTTACCAATTCTGTCTTTTTTTTTAAGATTTATTTATTTGAGGGAGAGAGAGTGAGCATGTACAAGAGAGGAGGGAGGGTCAGAGGAGGAGCTTGGTGCAGGGCTTGATCTCACAATCCTGAGATCATGACCTGAGCTGAAACCAAGAGTCAAATCCTCAACCAAGAGCCACCCAGGAGCCACACCAGTTCTGTCTTTATGCTGAATGTACAAACATGATTGAGTAGAGCTTGGTTTGGTCTAGGTTTTTTCTTTTTCTCCTCCTTGTTTTTATCTCCTTTTCCACCCATCCTTCATATGCCTCATGGCCCTTTCTTCTCTTTTTTCCCTTTTGAGTCTTCCAAGTTTTTTATTGATGTAGTTTCCTACCATTTTATGGTTATTTCTACCAGCATACCATTTTATGGTTATTAGAGTTCCAGCTTCTCCACATCTTCACCAATACTTAACTGTCTTTTGATGACAATATCCTAGTGAGTGGTTTTGAATTGTATTTACCTGAGGTCTAATGATACTGAATGTCTTTTCATATGCTTCCTGGCTATTTGCACTTTTTTTTTTAAGTTTTTATTTATTCATGAGAGACACACAGATAGACAGAGACACAGGCAGAAGGAGAAGCTGGCTCCCCACAAGGAGCCTGATGTGGAACTCAATCCTGGATCCTGGGATCATCCCTGAGCCAAAGGCAGATGCTCAAATGCTGAGCCTCCAGGTGCCTCTCTCTCTCTCTCTCTCTTTTTTTTTTTTTTTTTAGAAATATCTGTTTATATCCCTTGCCCATTTTTTAATTTGGCCTTTTATTACAGAGTTGTAAGAGTTACCCAGAATAAAAAGCTGGATTCTGGATACTAGACCCTTATCAGATACGTGATTTACAAATAATTTCTCCAATTTTGGGAGTTGTCTTTTCACTTTCTTGATGATATCCTCTCCAGTATAAAGTTTAAAAATGTTGATGAATCTGGGATGCCTGGATGGCTCAGTCGGTTGGGTGTCCAACTCTTGATTTCAGCACAGGTCATGACCTCTAGGTTGTGAGATGAGGCCGTGCATCGTCCTTGGTGCTGGGTGTGCAGTCTGCTTGAGATTCTCTCTCCCTCTCCCTTTGCCCCTCTCTTCCTTTCCACTCTCCCTCTCTAAATAAATAAATAAATAAAATCTTAAAAAATGTTGTATCCAATTAATTTATTTTAAAGATTTTATTTATTCATGAGAGACAGAGAGAGAGAGAGAGAGAGAGAGAGGGGCAGAGACACAGGCAGAGGGAGAAGCAGGCTCCTCACAGGGAGCCCGATGTGGGACTCAATCCTGGGACTCCAGGATCATGCCCTGGGCTGAAGGCAGGCGCCAAACCGCTCAGCCACCCAGGGATCCCCCAATTTATTTTTTTCTTTGGTTGCTTGTACATTAGGTGTCATGTTTAAGGAATCATTGCCTAACGCAAGATAATACAGATAATTAAAAATAATTGTATTTTTTATTATGGTACAATACACATAAAGTAAAATTTATCAGCTTAGCCATTTTTAAATCCACAGTTCAGTAGTAGTTCGTACATTGACATTGTATGGTCATCATCACCATACATCTCTAAAACTCATCATCCAAACCCTGGCAATCACCATTCTAGTTTATGTCTGTGTGATTTTGACTGTTCTGTGTTTCTTATGTAAGTGGAATCTCTTGGCAAAAGTGACTGGCTTTTGCCGCTGCGCCACTGGGGCTGCCCGAGCTGCCCCTTTTGAATCAGATAATTTTTCGCAGGACAGTTTTGAGGATTAAATGAGATAGTAGAATAAAATGGCACACAAGCACCCAATTCTCTCCCAGTGTTACTATGCTAGTATTAAAGCATAATGGTTAAGATACTACTTTTTGAGTTAGACATGCCTCATTTTGAGACCCATTTTCCTTATTTATTGGATTAAGATTAAATGAGATTCTTGCAGCAGGTTGGCACATAAATGCTAAATATTATATAAATAATACTACCAAACACAGGGCACCTGGGTAGCTCAGTGGTTGAGCATCTGCCTTCGGCTCAGGTTGTGATCCTGGGGTTCTGTGATCTTGTCCTGCATTGGGCTCCCCACGTGGAGCCTGCTTCTCCCTCTGCCTATGTCTCTGCCTCTCTCTCTCTGTCTCTCATGAATAAATTAAAATCTTAAAATTGGTATGAAATTTCAGTTATAAAAAATGAATATGCTATAGAGATCTGATGGACAGTATTGTGCTTACATAGTTAACAATACTGTACTTAAAAATTTAAGAGGGTACCTCTCATGTAAATTCCTCACTGTTTTTGATTTGCATTTCCCTGATGATGAGTGATATTGAGCATCTTTTCATGGGCTACTGGGCATTTATGTATCTTATTTAGAGAAATGTCTGTTAAGTCCTTTGCCTATTTAAAAATTGTTATATTTTAAATTTCTAATTGTGGTAAGAATATATCTGACAATATATCCCATTTTAACCATTTTTAAGTATACAGTTCAGTAGCATTAAGTGTATTCACATTGTTGTGCAACAGATCTCCAGAACTTTTTTATCTTGTAAAACTCAAACTATATCCATTAAATAACTTCATTTCCCTCAGTCCCTAGTAACCACCATTCTATGTTTTCTGTTTTTGTGAATTTGATGGTCTTTCCATTTATTTAGGTTGTCTTTAATTTCTTAAAACAGTATTTTGTAGTTTTTGGAATAGAAGTTTTGCATTTTTTGTTAAATTTATCCCTAAGTATATGTATTTTTTTGATGCTATTTTAAGTGGAGTATAAGTTTTTGTTTCTTTTTTTTCCCTGAAAGTAAATGGAATTCTTTTTCTTAGTTTCATTTTCTGATTGTTGCTATTGTATAGAAATGCAGCTGGCTTTGTATATTGATATTGTATCCTGTAGCCTTGCTCAATTCATTTATTAGCTCTACTAGTTTTTTGGGTGTGTGGTTTTGCAGTATTTATTATGTATGAGATCATGCCATCTGCAAAGAAGAGTTAGTTTTACTTCTTCATTTCCAGTGTTGCATGTTGTTTGATATTGTTGCCTACTTGGCACTTGCTAGGATTCCAGTACAATGTTGAATTGGCAAGAGTCAACAGACTTGTCCTGTTTCTGATCTTAGGGAATAAGCTTTCAGTCTTTCCATGAATTTTGATAGCTGTGGGTTTTTTTTTTTTTTTCTTTTATCAGGTGAGGAAATTTACTACCTTTCTTCTAATTTATAAGTAGTGCTTATTCTTGACTACCTTTTGTTGTTTTGTTCACTTTTATAACTTACCAATATGCTATTACTACTAAGTAATACTGGTTTTATCATGTGCAGGCACTATTTTAAGTGTCTTAAAAATAATAGTTCAGCTGATATGTTTCAGTTCTATTCAGTTTCACTATTTTTGATATATATATATATATCTGAATATTGGGAGAGCATGCCTTTTGTAACAGATTTTGAGAATCCTTTGACAAAAATATATGAAAAAAAGTTTTAAATATTTTTATTCTATAATCATTTTCCTTTGTTCAATATATGCATCTAACCATAAAACTGGCCAGTCCACAGAGCTTTAATCAACTGAATAGGTGGAGAGCACATTTTTTTTTTCATTGATGTAGAAGCAAAATGTCTTTACTTTAGAAAATGCAGTAAGCAAAAGTTTGTTTACAATTTTTCTTTGGGTACATTCCTAGAAATTATTTTAGTTGAAAGGAATACATATTTCTGAGGGTTTTTTGAGTACATATTGTCAAATCGCTCTCTGGAAATAATGTATTCCTAGTAGCAGTATGTGAATGCCTCTTACTTTAAATTTTTCCTGTCCTAGATGATGAACTTTAAAAATTTTTTTTGATGATACAAACTTTTGAATAAATTATATGGCATTTTGAGAGATGAAAAATTTCACTTGAAAAATGTTTTGTATGATGAGATATAACAATTGCCAGTGGCAAGAAATTTATAGAATATTAACTAGTACTTTTTTTTTTAAGATTTTATTTATTCTTGACAAAAGACACAGAGAAGCAGAGACATAGGCAGAGGGAGAAACAGGCTTTTTGTGAGGAGCCTGATGTAGAACTTGATCCCAGGACCCCAGGATCCAGCTGAAGGCAGACACTCAACCACTGAGCCACCCAGGTGCTCCTTAACTAGTACTTTTAAAGTAGCTTTTAAGGTCAAAAGAGTAAGTTTGAATATCTTAGTTCATTACATGAAGATTAGTCAAAAGAAATGGCAAATACTAGGATACCTGGGTGGCTTAGTTGGTTAAACATCTGCCTTCAGCTCAGATCATGATCCTAGGGTTCTGGGATTGAGTCCTGCATCTGGCTCCCTGCTCAGTGGGGAACCTGCCTCTCCCTCTCCCTCTGTCTGCTGCTTCCCCTGTTTGTGCTTTCTCTCTGTATCCAAAAAAATAAAAAAAAAGGAAAATACTAGCTGAGAGTTTTCTTTGACAGCTTCTTAATTAAAAAAAAAAAAAAAATGCTGAAAATATCCTGAAAAGTTTTCAATTTCTTTAAGAGGGCAAACAAGATATTAGTAATGATTATTTTCTGAGTTGTAATGTGTCTGAGGCAAATTTATGTTTGAGAAGAATTTCTAAAACTCATTTGAATGTAGTTTTGCCTGGGCATAATAGGTATATTCATTTTTATTTTTGTGTACTTATTTTTTTAAAGATTTTATTTATTTATTTGACAGCACAAGCAGGAGGAGTGGCAGAGGGAGAGGGAGAAGCAAGTTCCTTACTGAGTAGGAAGCCTGATATGGAGTTCCATTCCAGGACCCTGGTATCATGACCTGAGCTGAAGGCAGACGCTTAACTGATTGAGTCATCCACATGCCCCTGTTTTTTTTTGTTTTTTTTTTGTTTTTTTTTTTAAAGAGTTTATTCATATATTTGAAAGAGAGAAGTGTGCATGTGCTGGGCGGGGAGCAGAGGGAGAGGGACAAGCAGACTCCATGCTGAGTGCGTAGTGGGACACAACACTGATCCCATGGCCCCGAGATCATGACCCAAACCAAAATCAAGACTCAGATGCTCAGTGAACTGAGCCACACGTAGCACTCCGGTATATTCATTTTTGAATAATGGGATATGAAGTATAATTTGACTATTTTGAAAGAAAGCGAGGCCAATAATGGTCTTTTGCTTCTAATGATGTAGTTTTCCTGGTTTTATCTATGTTGCCAAGCCCCGGAACTGGAATAGAACTGCAAATTGTAACAACATATTGATGGGGAAAATATACAATTAACTGACAGTTTTTAAGATCTACTGGCTAGAAGTCTGTAGAGATGAAAAGTTCAAGGAATAACTTGCTTTTTTTTAATATTTTATTTTTAAGTAATCTCTACATAATTTTATAAGGCACTGTACCAAGTTTGCTAGTAGGGGGTTTGGTTGAATAAGATACTGAAACAGAAAACAGTCCCATGTTATAAATAACAGTTAAGTACATTAATAGTAACTAAATGGTATAAAGGACTTAACGCGGTTAGGGACAAGTCTTGCTGTAAAATGGAGGGAAATACCTCACAGAAGTAAAATTTGAGTTTAGCCTTCGGTTTTTTTGTTTTCTAAGATTTTATTTATTTATTCACGAGAAGCATAGAGAGGCAGAGACACAGGCAGAGGGAGAAGCAGGCTCCCTGGGATGAGCCCGATGCAAGACTTGATCCCTGGACACATGACTCCAGCCAAAGGCAGATAGATGCTCAACCACTGAGCCACCTAGGTTCCTTGAGTTTGGCCTTTGAAGAAAAGACTGGCAGAGGGTTTCAAGGCAGAAGAAAGGTAGGAGTTTGCAAAGGCATGGAGTTGAAGACTGAACTGTTAGGTGTTTGGTGTTTTTGTTTGCTTTTAGAAAGGATTGGTGGGGTGGGAGAGTTGGAGGGGGGGATAGTATAGATTAGTGGTTGGTTTCCATGGATATAAAGATAATTGGAAAGTCAGGAGGAAGTCAGAAAATGGAGTTTGAAGTCTTACTGTATATTTAGTTATTGATTGACTGCCTACCTGTGTGCATGATTATATTTATAAGCCTGTTAGTGCTTAGATTTTCCCTTATGCAAAACCAAGGAGAGCAAATAGCACTGGGTTTGTTAAGGTATTTTATTTTCTCACTGATGATACTGTGGACTTTTCTGTCTCAGATCCTAAGAAAGCTTTGTAATTACCTGCTCTATATTATACCAACTGAGAATTTTAATTTACATGGAATCTTGCTTTTTTTTTTTTTTTTTTTCAATTAGCTATAATTGCGCCTTGGATAAACCTCATTGGCTCTATGATACTGCCATGACGCAAAACTTGCACTTTTTTTTTTTTTTTAAGATTTTATTTATTTATTCATGAGAGAGACAGAGAGAGAGAGAGAGAAAGAAAGAGAGAGGCAGAGGCACAGGCAGAGGGAGAAACAGGTTCCATGCAGGGAACCTGACATGGGACTTGATCCTGGGTCTCTAGGATCATGCCCTGGGCTGAAGGCATCGCTAAACCGCTGAGCCACCCAGGCTGCCCTTGCACTTTTTTTTAAACCAGAAATTATCTCCTGATTTTTAAAATAAGATCATATGGCAGTGTAAAAGTTTAATGATAACCAGGCTAATTCTCTCATTGTGTATGGCAACCCACCCACACAGTTGATAACAGGTGTGGTGATAAAAGAAAAAGAAACCAAATTTAACTCTAGTTAAGTAATAGTTTCTAGATTATTTTCATTATAGAATAGAAACCTTTTATAGCTTTAAAACATTATAGACCAGTTGTAATTGGTTATGCCTATTTATTGCTTTTGTAGATTGCCCATAATATACCTTTAAGATCTCAATCTTTTGTCCCCATGCTAAATAATTCGGGACTAAACTGCAAAAAAAAGGAGGGGAGGGCTATCAGAAATAAAAGGTAGTTTGATTTCATTAAAAAACATTACTGGAATATGCTTAAAATTTTATTTATTTTTTATTTTTAAAAAAGATTAAATTTAAAGTAATATGAAAAATTCAAATGCTGGAGACAGTTATAAAGTAATAATTCTCTTTCCTTTAATCATTTTCTTCTTCCTGCATGTCAGGTCATATTTGGAATCTCTCCCATAATTTGCTTTTTCTAAACTTAGTGAATCTTAGATGTCTTTTTGTTCAGTATATGCACGTGTAAGTTTTTAAAAGTATCTATGTGGATATTTCTGTTGCACAAATGCTTGGTAATTTATTTAACTTATCCTTTATTATTGATGGGCATATCAGTTGTATCCAGCATTTCAATATTATAAATAGTGCTGTTTTAAATAAGATTTTATTTATTTAAGAAAGAGAGAAGGTGAGAGATAAGGCATGAATGAAGGGGTAGCGGCAGAAGGAGAGAGAAAAGCAGACTTCCCGCTAAGTGGGGAAGCCTGATGTGGATGGAGTTCTATCCCAGGACCCTGAGATCATGACCTGAGCTGAAAGCAGATACTGAACTGACTGAGCTACCCAGGTGCCCCTGCAGGAAGCATTCTTGAAAGAATATCATTGCTGAGTTGTGTTAGTGTGCTTGTAGGATACTTAAAAGTGAAATTTCTGGATCAAAGAGGTTTTTTATTCAAAATTTAGATGTGACTAAATTTTCTTTTTAAAAATGTTATAACAGGGACACCTGCTTTTGGTTAAGCATCTGTCTTTGGCCCAGATGATCCCAGGAACTTGGGATCAGGTCGGGCTCTCTGCTTGGTGGGGAGCCTGCTTCTCCTTCTCCCTTTGCCTGCCACTCTGCCTGCTTGTGCTCTTTCACTCTCTGTCAAACAAATACAATCTTTTAAAAAAATAAAATATTAATGTTATACCAGTTCCCATGTATGTTTTCCCATATAATTACCAATAGATCTTTACCGATCGTTTTTTTAAACTTTGCTAGTTTGATGAGTGACAAACACTATATAGCATGTAGCATAAATTTATCATAAATTATAAGTGAGGTAGAGAACTTTTTTCATGCATTTTTATTGACTTTCATGTTTTATTTAACTTTATTTTTTCTTTAAAAACTCTATTCATGGGGCACCTGGATGGCTCAGCAGTTTAGCGCCTGCCTTCAGCTCAGAGTGTGATCCTGGAGTCCTGGGATTGAGTCCCACATGGGGCTGCCTGCTTCTCTGCCTATGTCTCTGCCTTTCTCTGTGTATGTCTCATGAATAAATAAATAAAATCTTAAAAAAAACACAAAACCCCTATTCATATCCTTTGCCCATTTTTGTTAACTACCTAGTGGCTACTGTTTTTCTTCATTCATTCATATATTCATTTATTAAGATATTTTATTTATTTATTTGAGAGAGAGTGGATGGAGCGCATGAGTCGGTTAGGGACAGAGGCAGAGGAAGAAACAGATGCCTCCCTTAGCAGAGATCTCAATGCTGGCTGGTTTTAGGACCCTGGGGTC
Organism: Canis lupus dingo; assembly: GCF_003254725.2. Lineage (NCBI taxonomy): Eukaryota > Metazoa > Chordata > Mammalia > Carnivora > Canidae > Canis > Canis lupus. The sequence continues at coordinate 20,242,205 of NC_064249.1, read as the reverse complement.
ACAACCTGAGCTGAAGGCAGACATTTAACTGACTGAGCCACTCAGGTGCTCCATTTTTCTTCTTTTAAATAACTTACATTTTAAGGAAATCCTTTGGCTGTCATATACTATGAATATTTTTAAAACTAGCTACTTTTAAAACTAGCTACTTGTTTTTGGACAAGTAGCTACTTGTTTTTGGTTATGATGTGCCTTGCCATGTTTAGTTTTTATGTTATCAAGTATTCTTTTATTGGTTTTAGATTTCTTGTCATGCTTAGAAATCATCCAAGATTATTAAAAATGAAAACATGAATATTTACCTTATTTTAATTTTTTATATTTAAATATTTGATTCATCTGAAATTTATTTTGAATAATAAGTGAATTAGAGATCTAATTTTATAGTTTTACGAAATGGCTAGCCAATTTTTCAACATTATTAAATCACCTTTTCTGTATGAATATTTATATACTGATCATCATTTTTTTAAGATTTTTATTTATTTGAGAGAGAAAAAGCATGAGCGAGGAGTGGGGTGGGGTGACGGGGGCGGGGGTAGACAGAGAGGGAGAAGCAGACTCCCTGCAGAGCAGGGAGCCTGACATAGCACTCAATCCTAGAACCCTGGGACCATGACCTTAGCTGAAGACAGATGCCTAACTGACTGAACTATACAGGTGTCCATGATCCTCATTTCCAGTTCATATTTCATTTCTGTGTAGTTAGTACAGACATGTAATTGAGAATTTTTTGAGGTTAGTGGAGCATTAGGTGATAAGGGATAGGTAGATTATACTATCTTGTCTCCCTTTTTGCTTTTAAGATTGATAAATGATTGGGGTGCCTGGGCGGCTCAGTTGGTTGTGTCCAACTCTTGATTTTTGGCTCGGGTTGTGATTTCAGGGTTGTGGGATTGAGCCCTGTGTTGGCCTCCAGGCTCAGCGCAGAGGCTACTTGAGATTGTCTCTCCTTCTGCCCCTACCCCTCACTCAATGTCTCTTTCTCTCTCTCTCTCATAAATATAAGTAAATCATTAAAAAAAGATTGATACATGATTGATTCTTTCAAGGAATACTTCTAACCATAATCATCCTACTATGGACTTAAAGTGACTGTCATATACTCTTTTAGGTTACTTATCTGTGGAGAGCAAAGTGAAGCTGAGGTGAAGATCTAAAGCATAATCAATAGATTTTTTTAAAGAAAATAATCAGGATTTTAAAATGAGTTTGAATTTCTCTAGGCAATAAAACCTGCTAGTCAGTGCCTACGCACTAGCTAATTCTGTACTTGCCACGAAGAGACAAAGAAAGTATTTGTTAAAAGAACTGAAACTTGAAAAAAAAAAAAAAAAAAAAGAACTGAAACTTGAAAAACTGGTGATTAAGTCACTGCTTAGAACTTAGTCGTCTTTAGGAATGTAGTCACTATAAGTAGGCCTAGGATTTTTGTTTTTGTTTTTTTATTTTTAGTTTAAATTCTATTTTTTGTGCTGCTTGTTGCACAAAAAAGAAGACTGGTATTAGTTTAGGCTCTGTTACTTACTGGCCATGTAATGGTGGGCCAGATGTTTCTTTGAATTTTATCTGATTTTTAAAATTAAATGATAACCGTCTTATTGCACTGGGTTATATGAATAAATGGGATGATGTATGATTAATACTTCATAAATATTGAAGTTTACAGCACATTTAATAAGAATGAAGTTTTTAGAACTTTGGAGGTCATAGTGACCTCAGAAAGTAGAGTTGTAGGAACAAATTGGGAATGAATTCGTAGTGAGAACATGAAGATAGGAAATGTGAACCACTTTTCTAGAACATTTTGTATTAAAAGGAAAAGAAAGGGGATCCCTAGGTGGCTCAGTGGTTTGGCGCCTGCCTTTGGCCCAGGGCATGATCCTGGAGTCCCGGGATCGAGTCCCGCGTCAGGCTCCCGGCATGGAGCCTGCTTCTTCCTCCTCCTGTGTCTCTGCCTCTCTCTCTCTCTTTTTCTGTGTCTATCATAAATAAATCTTAAAAAAAAAAAAAGGAAAAGAATAGTATAGTTAGATCACAAATGGTAAGAGGTTCAATTGAAAGGGCTTTTCCAAAATTTCAATTATTTGTAATTTTGTTATCTCTGTACCATACTATTATGTAATTTCAAGAAAACTCTTGCTTTAATATTCCTCATCCCAAGCAATAAATTCTATGAAGTCACAGACTTGATACTCAGTTACATATTTTTTTAAAGTATTAAATAAATATTTAACACTTGGCAAATGTTTGTAAAGCCACAGATTTAATTTTGAGTATCATTGATATCATAATATCAGAAACAATTTTTAAAGAATAGGTTGCCTCTGAATGTGAACATGGATAATATAAATGGCTCAATGTGTTGAGAACAATTTGAACAATTTCTCTAAGGATATGGAAGGATCAAGGCAGTACTTTAAAAAGTTAATATTGAAAATGAGATGGCCTCTGCCTTCCTCTGACTTGGGAACAATGGAGAAGAGGATTGAAAATAGTAAAAATTAAGAAGGATAGAAGATGTTTAAGGAGTTAGTTCCTTGGGTGCTTAGGTAGCTCAGTCGGTTAAGCATCTATCTGCCTTCTACTTATGTCATGATCCCAAGGTCCTGGGATCAAGCAATGTATTGGGCCCCCTGGTGGGGTGGGGGAGGGGGTCTACTTCTCCACTTCTGCCTCTGCTCCCCCCCCCCCATGGTCTCTCTTGCTCACACTCTCTCTCAAATAAAAGCTTAATTAAAAAAAAAAAAAAAAAAAAAAAGTGAGTACCCAAGGTGATCTACTGAAGGTTGCTTGGTAAGCCTGGGGCTTGCAGAAGGTGGAAAATGTATGGAGTTAGAGCATGAGGATTGTGAGGATTGTTAAATTCATCAAGAGATGAAGGCAAAGATTTCTATTTATTTTTCTTTTTTCTTTCAAGATTTTATTTATTTATTCTTGAGAGACCAGAGAGAGGGGGTGGGGGTGGGATGGGGCAGAGACACAGGCAGAGGGAGAAGCAGGCTCCATGCAGGAAGCTCAACATGGGACTTGATCCCAGGTCTCCAAGATTATGCCCTGGCCTGAAGGCGGCGCTAAACCGCTGAGCCACCCAGGCTACCCAAGATTTCATTTTTTATTGCAGGACTGGTTAAGGCTTGACAGCAGTTTAGGTTGGGCCCATTTTCTTAATTATTTCTGTGGTACACAACGGTTTGAAATCAGAGCAAGCAAATAGCAGGCAGGATCTGGGATTGGGCTGTGATATGGTGGGTCCAGGAAATTGGTTGTAGTGATACAATGACAAGGGGTTAACAACTCTAGGCTGGGTAAGAAAATTGGTAAGGCAAACAAAATGAAAAGCAAAACAGTTTTCATCCGAAGAGGAGAAACGGTTACCCTATGTTTCTCTTTAGAGCAATGAAACTTTAATGAGAAATTCTCCAGCAGACTCTTTTTTTTTTTCCAGCAGACTCTTTATGTCTCTTTGGCTATCATTAGATTACAGGTTATGCTGGCTATTTTCCTTTTGTTCCTCTACTCTTTTACCCTGTTTTGTGCTCTAGGAGGCTGACTTTTTTATTTTATTTTATTTTATTTTTATTTTTATTATTTTTATTTTTATTATTTTTATTTTATTTATCTATTTATTTATTATGGTGAAAAAATTTATATTTAGATTTATAGCCGGCTGGACTCAGTTTAGATGATCCCAATTTTGTTGGCAACATCCAAAGCACCATAGTCAGGAGCCAGTCAAACATATGCTTTCTTCTCTCCATCAGGCCTGATCAAGGTGTTGACCTTGGCCACATCAATGTCAGAGCTTCTTCACAGCCTGTTTGATCTAGTGCTTATTGGCCTTGACATCCACAGTGAACACAAGTGTGTTGTCTTCTATTTTCTTCTCAGTAGTCAGGGGGAACTTGATGATGGCATAGTGATCAAGACTGGGGAAGAGGCAAAATGGTGTCACCTGGCTTGTTTCTCCTGGGGGCGCTCTTTTGAGGATATTTGGCGGCTGCCTTCAGAGAGGCAGGGTCTTGGGTCGTCGGAATGTAGGTGACGTACAAATCTTTGTGTGTGTGTGTGTGTGTGTGTGTGTGTGTGTGTGTGTGACTGCATGCCTTTCAGCACCGCTTTCTTTCAAAGCTTTTGCTTTGGCTTCAGCTTTGGGAGGGGCAGGGGCTTCCTTCTTTGACTTTGCGCCATCTTCGTGAAAGGCAAGGAAGCTGACTTTAATGGACTGTATCAGTATTCTGGGGGTGAGGAGAGACAGGGTGGGGGGGAGGGGGCTGGCAGAGAGAGTAAGGTGAGTGTATTTATAGGGTTGGTTTCTTCTGTGCTAAGTGATCATCACTCCTGTCTCCTACAGTTCTCCAAGGCATTGTCTTTGGGTTTCTCCAATCATTTCCCTCCCTTGCCCTTTGAGGCTTAAGGATGGGAATGGCTTTCCTGGTACTTGTTATTAGCCCTAGAATTCTACACCTAGAATTCTACACCATCCTTTGTTGCTTTTCTTAAACTCTGCCCACACTTATAGAAAGAAGCCTGATTAAACTCTTCTCGGTAAACTAGCTCTACTGGGTCATCTTTATGCTGCCTTTACTCTGGGAGATTCTCATGCCCATTTTTTTTTTAAAGATTTTATTTATTTATTCATGATAGAGAGAGAGAGAGAGAGAGAGAGAGAGAGGGGCAGACACAGAAGGAGGGAGAAGCAGGCTCCCAGCAAGGAACCCAATGTGGGACTTGATCCCAGGACTCTGGGATCACGCCCTGAGCCAAAGGTAGATGCTCAACCACTGAGCCACCCACTCACGCCCATTCTTTTTTTCTTTTTTCTTTTTTTTTTAAAGATTTTATTTATTTATAAATAAGAGAGAGATAGAGCTAGAGACACAGGCAGAGAGAGAGAAGCAGGCTCCATGCACGGAGCCCGATGTGGGACTCAATCCTGGGTCTCCGGGATCATACTGTAGGCCCAAGGCACGCGCCAAACTGATGAGCCACCCAGGCATCTCTCCCCCCCCCCCTCTTTTTTTTAAAAGCCACTCATGCCCATTCTTAAATGACTTTCTGGCAAGGGGAATGAAACACAGGCCCTTATTGGGGAAGTAGCCAACAACATTCACCATTATTATGTTAGCATATTCAAAGTCCTATACATACCATTTTGTTCATTTTGTCAGCCAAATTTACAGTAAATTAGCCATCTAGAACAGGAGTTGGCAACCACAGCCATGTTCATTCTTTTTTTTTTTAAAGATTTATTTATTATTTATTTATTTATTTATTTATTTATTTATTTATTTATTTATTTATGATAGACAGAGAGAGAGAGAGGCAGAGACACAGGAGGCGGGAGAAGCAGGCTCCATGCCAGGAGCCTGACGTGGGTGGGACTCGCCCCGGGCCAAAGGCAGGCGCCAAACCACTGAGCCACCCAGGGATCCCCACCATGTTCATTCTTTTGTTTGTAGTGAGTGGACCATATGGCCCGCATAGCCTGAAATATACTTGCTGTTTGGCCCATTATAGGTAAAATTTGCTGACCCCTGATTTTAGAACTACACCATTCAGTATGGGAGCCAGTGGACCTGTTAGACTTCAGTAGGTCCAGTTAAGCACTTGAAGTGTGGCTAGTTTGAAATGATATAACACTGTAATTATATAGTACATATCACATTTCAAGGACTCACTTGTATCTGTTTTATTTATTTGAGAGAGAAAGTATGTGTGTACCAGAGAGAGTGGGAAGGGGCAGAGGGAGAAGGAGAGAATGCCAAGCAAGCTTAGTGCTCTGCTCAGTGCTCGATCTCATGACCCTGAGATGATGATCTGAACTAAATCAAGAGCTGGATACTTAGCCTGCTGAGCTAGCCAGGCACTCCTCTTTTTACCTTTTTTTTTTTTTTTTTTAAGATTTTACTTATTTATTCATGAGAGACGCACAGAGAGGCAGAGACCTAGGTAGAGGGAGAAGTGGGCTCCCTGCAAGGAGCCCGATACAAGGCTTGATCCCAGCACTCCGGGATCATGACCTGAGCCGAAGGCAGATACTCAACTACTGAGCCACCCAGGTGCCTCTCTTTTTACTATTTATTTATTTATTTATTTATTTTTCCTCTCTTTTTACTTTTTAATGTGGGTCCCAGAAACTTGAAAATTACACATATAGTTCACATTATATTACTCTGGGACAGCACTGACCTGGAAAGTGGTCACTTAGCGACTAGATAAAAGCTAACCTTAGGCAAAAGCCTATTAAAATCAGTTTTGTAAAGCGAAGGAAGCATGGCACCTAGAGAGACATTTGACTCAGGTTCAAATCAAGTCCCAGAAAACCCAAGTTTTTACAAGTCTTTGTGCTCTTTCCTCTACCTGAAATAATCTTTCTAGCACCTGTTCGCTATGATTTTCCTTTATTCTCTGGGACTCATCTCAAATATTGACTTCCTCTCTAAAAGCTCCATCCACCCCACAGTCTCTATTTTTTGTAATGATCTATGTTTGCACATTTCTCCTGAGATCCTAAAGAAGGGTTTGGAATACATGTGTACTACCCTCTCTATATTGAGTACTCCGTGGGTTTTTATTTAATGAGTTAAATGTGTAATTGAATGAATAAATGAGTTATGAACTTAATGAGCTTGGTTATTTATCTTTCCCTTCTGGGTAACATTGGCAGTAGGTTTGGCAGAATAGTATAAATATGGGATTGTTCCAGGAAGCAGATTTGGTGCAAAGCCATGAAGAGGCAGCCCAATTTGAAAGGCGCAATCTTTGGAGTTGTTTAGTATAGTCCTGATTGTTCTCATTTCAGTTTTACTGAAAGGTTTTGCTATGATAGCACAGTATAATAAATAATCACTTTCATTCCACATACAAATTAGGTAAGATAGTTTTTTTTTAACATTTATAATTTTTTAAAGTTTTATTTATTTATTCATGAGAGACAGAGAGAGAGGCAGAGACACAGGCAGAGGGAGAAGGCAGGCTCCACTCAGGGAGCCTGACGCGGGACTTGATCCCAGGTCTCCAGGATCACGCCCTGGGCTGAAGGTGGTGCTAAACTGCTGAGCTACTCGGGCTGCCCCAGATACAGTTTTTTTTTAAAGGTGGCACAACATGTAATAATTTTAGAAAGCTTTTCATCAAAACTAGTTAAAACAGGGTGCTTGGATGGCTCAGTCAGGTTAAGCCTCTGAGTCTTGATTTTGGCTCAGGTCATGATCCTCAGGGTCATGAGATCAAGCCTGATTCTACCTCCATGCTCAGCAGAAGTCTGATTGGGATTTTCTCTCTCTCCCTCTGCTCCTGCCCACCCCACCTCATGCGCACATGCTCTCTCTCCCTCTCTCAAATCTTTAAAAACCTACTAAAGTGAGATTTTTGATGCTTCAAGGAATAATTTTTTTTTAAGATTTTATTTATTCAGAGAGATACAGAGAGGAGACATAGGCAGAGGGAGAAGCAGGTTCCATACAGGGAGCTCGATGTGGGACTTGATTCTGGAACTCCAGGATCACATCCTGAGCCAAAAGCAGATGCTTAACTGCTGAGCCACCCAGGCATCCCAAATTTTAAATATTCCAATTAAATATAGTAGACTTTAGACGAGTTAGGTAATGTTGACAACGGTAAATGATGCATGCCTGGTTTGTTGGGAGATCAGAGGGCTAGGAGAAAACAAACTGTAGAGTAGCTTTATTTTAATGGGTTTATCCTTGGGTCTACTAATTAAATATTATCAGTGATATTAGTACACCTAGGCAGATCTTTCAGAAATTGCATGACTCTCAGTCCTGGCTTATCACTGTTTCAGGGTCAACATTTTAGAAACTTAGAAACCTTGAGTTAACTTATGTGATTGGATGTCTGTTCTTTAAATAATTGGATGTTAGCTTTTAGGGCATTATTCTTTTGGCTTTTATGACATTTAATTTTTTAATTTTCAGGTAGTAAGAAAGTAAGTTTTCCTTTGAATATTGTATGAAATTAATTTTAAGGTAAAGGAAAATGAATTGGCTTTTAAATATATTTTTCTTCCACTATATATATATATAGCTTTGTAGTACTACTTTAAAAAATTTTTTTTTGTAACAGTGGTTATGTTATTTATGTTATTTATGAGTAGATTCCTTTTGGAAGTGAGGCACAAGTAGCGAGAATTAATCTTTTACAATCCTTCTTTTCCCATCTCCCCCATGATAATTGAATTAGTTGAAAGGAAGAAGCTTCAGTATTCATTTATTTATGAAATAAATAGCTTATATATGAAACCATGGTCTGATTGTAGATAACAGTACTAAAAACACGTGTTCTTACAGCTTATAGAAATAGCAAATTAATATTTCTCTTATTCTCATATTTCTTACCAGTTTGTGAATATCTTAGAAATATATTCTACTCATCCTCACTACCATTTGTTTTGGTTTTATGACCTCTTATGTGGATTTATTGCATTTCTCTCATACGTGGTCCTTCTCATCCTGCCGAGTGGGCTTTCCAATATCAAATCAGTTATTTTCTTGCTTAAAATTCTTAGTTTCCTCAGAGCCCTTGTTATAACACACACACGCTTTTTATGATGTGACCTTTAACCTCCTTCCCAGTTGTAAACTCGATCACTATCAACGGTTGAAGATACTATTCCACTCTGCTGACTTCTGTTTAGTAAGTCAGACACCCAGCATAATTCACTTCTCTTGTAGGTGATGTTTGTTTTCTGGCTACTTATAAAAGGTGTCTTTTAAAAATAAACCTGTGTGGGCAGCCCAGGTGGCTCAGTGGTTTAGCGCCTGCCTTCAGCCCAGGGCATGATCCTGGAGACCCGGGATCAAGTCCCATGTCAGGCTTCCTGCATGGAGCCTGCTTCTCCCTCTGCCTGTGTCTCTGACTCTTTCTCTCTCTCTCTCTGTGTCTCTCTTGAATAAATAAATAAGAAAGTAAAATCTTAAAAAAAACAAACAAACCAATAAACCTGTGTATTATAGTTTCACTATGACCTATCTAAGTGTAGATTTTTATTGGATGCCTGGGTGGCTCAGTCGGTTAAGCGTCTGCCTTTGGCTCAGGTCATGATCTCAGGGTCCTGGGATCAAGTCCCACATCGGGCTCCCTGCTCAGCGGGGAGTCTGCTTCTCCCTCTTCCTCTGCCCCTCCTCCCTGTTCATGCTCACTCTCAAGTAAATAAATAAAAATCTACACTTAAAGATTTTTATTTATTTTGTTTGGCCTTAACTTTATTTGAGGATTGGCATCTTTCAGCAATTGTGGAAACTTCTCAGCCATTACCACTTATTTTTATCTTTCATTATAGGATGCATTTTTTTAAAAAGATTTTATTTGTTTATTCATGAGAGACAGAGAGAGAGAGAGAGAGAGAGAGAGGCAGAGACACAGGCAGAGCGAGAAGCCGACTTCATGCAGGGAGCCTGACGTGGGACTCGATCCTGGGTCTCCAGGATCATGCCCTGGGCAGAAGGTGGCGCTAAACTGCTGGGCCACGGGGGCTGCCCATAGGATGCATTTTGGACCTTTTCATTTTCCATGCTTAATTTTCCAAGTGCAGTACTGTGAAAGGATGAAAATAGTCTAAAGATCCAATGGGGGATTAAATAAATTATATTTCAGCCATAAAAACAATAGTAAACCAATAAAAATGATATAGAGGAGTATGTAATGACATAGAAAGATATTCACAATATATTAAGTGAAAAAAGTGAGTTCCAAAACTATGAGTCCATTTTTATAATATGTACATTTATAATATGTGTGTTTGCCAAAGTAGAAGGACAAATTATATTTACCAAAATATTAATATTAGTTACTTGGTACCATAGGATAATAAGTGGTTCTGTTAGAGCTCTTTTTAGGGAGGGCATTGGGATATTAATTTTCTGAATGAAGATTACTTTTAGAATAGGGAGAGAGAGAGTTATTAAATTTAAGTTAGCCCAAATAATACCCCCAGAGTTCATTCTGGTGTTAAAAAACAAAAATTCAGCAGCATGAGGGCACCTGGATGGTTCAGTCAGTTAAGCAACCAACTGTTGGTTTTAGCTCAGATTATGATGTCAGGGTCTTCGAGCCCTGTGTTAGGCTCTAAGCTGAACTGCTTAAAGTGGAGTCTGTTTGGGACTCTGTCCCTCTGCCCTTGCCCACTACTTGCACTGCCTCTCGACAATATATAAATCTTTAACAGATTCTACTGGGAGAACTTGAAGATTTAATTGGCTTTGATTCATCCCATCTAGCAAGTAGAGGGGAGCTCAGAGTAGCTGTACAGGATGGAATGATTTTATAGGCAGAAACAGGGTAGAACAGTTCACAAAGAAAAGAAAGGATAGTTTCAGGCAAGACCACCTTCCCTTAAGTGAAAGGTCTTTTTAGGCTGGATTCTTATTTTCCTTTCGTGAGAGGAGTGGTGATAGAGAGGACCATGTGACAGGTAACCTCACTGACGCTGATCAGAAAATTCCTGATTGGTTAAAACTACATTTCTGGAAGTGGTAGCAACTTTAATTAGGGTAGGTTCCTTGTTTTGGTGACGTGTCCTATATGCAACTCCATTTTGGGCCTGTGGTTTTCTTTCTAAAGCAAAGTAAATATTTTGGGGAAATTACTTACAGTGTTGAGTGCCCTTCACTCTCCCTTGTAAGTATAATATTCTGTAGCAATTGTTAATACTGAAACAAAAATACTCAAGCAAATTTTGCCAAGAAGAATAGATGAGAAACAAATTCTCATTAAAAAAAAAAAACTACTAAAATGATAAGAAGTTAAGTTATAGTTTCTTACAAAGACCTCAAACTAGAAGTTGTAGTCTTCTGTTCCATGTGTTTCAGCTCCCAGTCTGCTCTATTCATTTATTTGTATGGAGGGTCTATACATGATGATGTCTGATGGGTTCCCATAGTATAATAGGTAACTTGACATTTCAATTAAAAAGATAAAATAACATTTGCTATTAGATTATAAAATTCCTTTTCTGGAAGAAGATACTGTAATATTTGAAGATATGCTTTGAAAAAAAAAGAAAATGAGAAAAATATAAAATGAAATATACCATTTCAAGATCAGTAAGTCTATATTGGACTTGAATGAATTCCAGTAGAACTCTAACTCAAAGAAAAATCTAACCTTATCAAAAAGTTCAATAAAAATTATTTGAGCAAGTAAAATGAGCAGTGTATGCAACTGTTAATGGGCATCAAATTAAATAGAATGGACATTAGCTTTTGCATTACTATTTGTACAATTATGTGAAAAGTATTGATTTAAGCTACGAATGTTTTGCTAAAGAAAATTTTTTAAAAAAGGTTTTTTTTTTGTTTAAAGAATTTTGTTTTCTTCAGATAGAAAGGATATGAGTTAGAAATTTTATCAAAAAGACTTTAAAAACTTTTAATAGGTAAAACCAAAAGCTAAAACCCAGCTAGACTCTTAGGCAAGGTATTATGTGTGAAGACAAATTCATGAATGAAGGCAAATTTCATTCAAAGTGAACTCTCCCCAGGACACCTGTGTGGCTCAGTGGTTGAGCATCTGGCTTTGGCTCAGGTCTTGATCCCGGAATCCCGGGATTGAGTCCCACATTGGGCTTCTTGCATGGAGCCTGCTTCTTCCTCTGTTTGTGTCTCTGCCCCCTCCCCCCCCCCCCCCCACCGGCTCTCATGAATAAATAAATAATATCTAAAAAAAAAAAAGACTCTTCCCATATTTTACTAAAAGGGCAGACAGCTGCTTGCTTAAATTACAATAGTACTATGATTCAGTACAAAAATAAGGAACTGTCTGCAAATCTGTGACAGTAATAAATCAAAATACCCAATGTATATGGGAGTCATACAGAGCAACAGATTCTAATTAAAAACAAATATTTTAATACCTTACAAATCAAATTTTCTTTAAAATCATGAAAAAGATGCTCCTATTAGTTAATAACTGACTCCAAACCTCAGTTGGTTAAATGTTAGGGAGCTACGTTAATGTGACTTATTACACAGAAAGGAATCTTTCAGAATAAGAAATTAGAATAAAATGAATTTTTGAATATTTTCATCACCCTCCTGCCCCCCCCCCCCCCAAAAAAAAAACAAAACCAAAAGCGAAAGCAACTCTCTACCCATTAGCAGTCATTCCACATTCCTCACACTCCTACCCCTGATCCCTGGGCAACCACCAGCCTTCTGTCTCTGTAGAGTTGTCTATTCTATTTCATGTACACGGAATCCTACAAATATGTAGTCTTTTGTGGCGTTCAGTTAGCTGTTTTCAAGTTTCATCCATATTAAAGCGTGCCTCAGTGTTTCCCTCTTGTTATTGCTAGATAATATTTTATTATATGGATCAGCCACGTTCTATTAATCTATCAGTTAATGGATATTGGAGTCGTTTTCACTTTCTGTTATTGTGAATATTGCAGCTATAAACATTCATATGAAGATTTTTGGCTGGACATGTTTCATTTCCCTTGTGTGTATATCTAGGACTGGGATTTCTTGGTCATGTGGTAGCTCTGTTAAACCTTTTGAGGACCTTGCTGACTTTTTTTTTTTTTCAGAGCATCATTTTACATTCCCACTAGCAATGTAGGAGGATTTTAATTTCTTCATGTCCTGGCCAACATTTTTTTTTTTTACTCCCTCCCCCTCCCCTGAAACAAACAAACAAACAAACAAACAAACAAACTCTCTTGTTTTATTCTTACCAAGCGGATACTGTTCTTCTAAATATTGTTGTTACAAGTGTTTATAAATACTTCTGTAATTGTGTTGCAGAAGAGCTATCACATCCAGTCCCTGAAATAACCCTTCTCAAATTTTCCTGCATGTATGACTCTTAACCCCCACCCCCAGCTTTATTTAAATCAAATTGACACATTAATATTGTATAAGTTTATGGTGTACAGTGGCCAACACTTGTTATTTTTGATTATAGGTCTAGTGGATGCAAAGTGCTGTTTCATCATGGTTATGATTTGTATTTCCCTGGTGGCCAGTGATGTGGAGCATTTTTCCATGTGGTATTGGCTATTTGTATATATTTTGGGGAGCATCGTCTGTTCAGATACTTCGCCTATGTTTAAATTGGATTACTTGTCTTTTTATTGAGTTATAAGGGTTCTTTATATATTTTAGAGTTCTCTGATCAGATTTGCAAATGTTTTTTTTTTTTTTTTTCCTTTGGGTGTCTTTTTACTTCCTCATGTTACCCTTTGCAGCAAAAACGTTTCAAAATAAATTTTGATGAAGTCCAGTATATTCAATTTTTCTGTTGCTTGTGTATTTTTGTAGTCACAGTTACAAGATCCATTTAGAGAATCTAATTTCTCATATGGTCAGAATTGGATCTTATAGCATCATATGGTTAATAAAATTGTGATTACCATGTGTACATAAATTTTTGTTTTCCTCTTAACATTTTCATGTTTAAATTTCCTTCTGTTGATACTACCCATGCTTCATTTTTTAAGAGTTGTGTTATTTTGTGATTGTACTATTTACATAGTCATCCTCTTTTGCTTGCTTTTCAACTTCATGATTTAAATAGTGCTAGTTAGTAGTTAAATCCATCAATTGAAGGTTACCTTTTTTTCTTTCCTTAGGTAGGATTGACATAAAACAGTTGATGGCAAAGAAGATACAGTTGACAGCAGAGGCAGAGGTAAGTGGCTTCCTGTCCTAGAAACAAAACTATAGAGTTAGGGTAAGGAGCTTTGTTTAGTAAAAATGTTAATGCTCAGTTGCTTAAAGAATAATTTACCTTTCTTATCAGTTGACACTGTCCTGCCACTTTGTCGTCCTACATTTATTTTATTTATTTATTTATTTTAAAGATTTATTTATTTATTTATGAGACACACACAGAGGAGACACAGGCAGAGTGAGAAGCAGGCTCCATGCAGGGAGCCCAATGTGGACCTCGATCCCAGGACTCCAGGATCACTCCCTGAGCCAAAGGCAGCCTCTCAACTGCTGAGCCACGCAGGTGTCCTGTCATCCTACATTTAAAACCAGATCGCTTTTTTCTCTCCCTTTCCATCGACTACACTCATTTTCTGACTTTTACCAGCAGAACTTGATTTTGGTGAACTGTGATATGGTTGAATGTGTCTGTATGAGTATCTGTGCAAGTGCTTTATGAAAGGATCTATCACCTATCATGGTTTATAGTGAATAATAGTAAATAATATGTCTGCAGTAAATCTAGAATTTGATTCCTGTTGTTAGGGAGTGCATGGCTTGAGCAGAAGTATGGAGGTAGAAAACTTAGACTGTCTGGGAAATGCTATTTTATTGGCATCTGTGTGTCTGTTGGGGCATGACAGAAAGAAAAATATAGTTGGAAAATGGACTAGATTGTAAAGCATTTTTTTCTCTACCTTCATGCCCTGTTCACAAAGCTCTTTTTACTTGAAACCTTCTCTAACTTCCTGTTTCACCAGTCAAAATACTGTATATCCTTCCAATTCTGGCTAAAATGTGACTGCTTCTGTAGTTTGCTAAATAGTAGCTTGAAGTGATGTCTTTATACTTCTAAGAACTTAGGGTATACTCTTAGTATATACTCTGTATTTATTACACAGTGTTTTGTTATGAATGAATCACGAAAATTCTTTTGGTGAACTTATAGGTGATTTGACTTAGGAATGTTTTAATTGACAATTTGATACCAAATGAGATTGAACATCTTGGCATTATTTATTACTTGGAACGTTTTTGAGGGAGATACACCAGGAATGCTATTTTGATAGCAAAGTTGATAATATGTAGAGTTTAGATACGAGACAAGATAGGAAGCTGTTGTAATTGCTTAATATTCTAGACTGGCTAACCAGGCAGGGAGGAGAAGGGAACTAACTACATTTAGAAGTCCTGTTATGGGCTAGGTCTTGTACTAGGTGCTTTGTATACATATACATATACATATACACATACATATGTGTATGTATGTGTATATGTATATGTATGTATATATTTTAAGATTTATTTATTTAAGAGAGAGCAAGTTAGAGTGAGCATGAGAAGGGGGAGGGTCAGGATCCTTTGGTGGCTCAGCGGTTTAGCGCCTGCCTTTGGCCCAGGGCGTGATCCTCGGGTCCTGGGATTGAGTCCCGCATCGGGCTCCCTGCGTGGAGCCTACTTCTCCTTCTGCCTATGTCTTTGCCTCTCTGTGTGTCTCTCATGAATACATGGAATCTTAAAAAAAAAAAAAAAAAAATAGAGGGAGGGTCAGAGAGAGAAGCAGACTCCCCACTGAGCAGGGAGTCTGACATGGGCTTGATCCCAGGACCCCTGGATCATGATCTGAGCTGAAGGCAGATGCCTAACCGACTAAGCTGTCCAGGTGCCCCTACATACATAATTTTATTAAATTCTCCCATTTACAAGAGCAATCTCTAAGTGGTTACATTTCATTGTTGTTTTTTATGGGTTATTTACTAATGTGAACAACTATGGAGGTTGACAGGTATGTGAATATTGTTCAGAGCCATGAAATTTACTTGTTCTTGTTTTTTAGAGAAGGGGAGGGGCAGAGGGAGAAGGAGAGAGACAGTCTTAAGTAAGCTCTGTGCAGATGTGGAGTCCAAGGCAGGGCTCAATCTTAAGACCCTGATGGGATGATGACTTGAGCAGAAATCAAGAGTTGGATGCTTAACCTGACAGAGCCACCTAGCTTCTCCTAGAAATAATTTTTAAAACAAATGAAAATCAAAACTCTTTCTAGTCATTTGTAATTTGGAGTCATGCTCTGACCCAGTTCACTCAACTACATTGGACCATCTTCACCTAATCTTAAAGGTGCGAACATGGGACTAGCTATCCCCAGGGTTCCCTTCAACTCTTAGTAGTTGGTGTCATTGAGTAGCTAACCTAAACTTTGCTCCTGATTCACTATATTCCTGGTATAAAGGAAATGGGTAACTCTTTCAGCTCCACAAAATTGGAGTTGTCAAGTAAAATATGTTTAGTTAAATTTGAATTTCAGATAAATAACTTTTTAGTCATTATGCAAAATATTCAAGATAGAATTAGACTAAAAAAAAGTCATTTATCAAATTCACATTTAACTAGGTGTCCGGGATGCCTGGGTGGCTCAGTGGTTGAGCGCCTGCCTTTGGCCCAGGGCATGATCCTGGAGACCTGGGATCGAGTCCCACATCAGGCTCCCTGCATGGAGCCTGCTTCTCTCTCTGCCTATGTCTCTGCCTGTGTATGTGTCTCTCATGAATAAAATAAATAAATAAATAAATAAAATAACTAGGTGTCCTACATACATATTTGCTAAACTGGCAACCAACAAAGAACTCTCTGAAGGTTAAGATGTATAGATAGAAGAGCTCATATTAAAGAAAGGTGTGAAAAAGTTGTCAAATACTGAGTAGGCTCTTTAGTCTGAAGGGTAGACAAACAAGGGGGGTGGAGATGATGATGATGAAATTAGTGGTTTGAACTGATTGAATATATTAAAGGTCACGATTAGGTCCAAATGCTATCATAAAAAAGTTTAAGTCTTTAATTAAAAAATCTGGTGCTAGTGAGATTATACAACTTATATAGACTTTATTCATGACCTTTTGAAGTCCTTAGAATTGTGTTGTAACAAGACTTAAAAGCTCTTGGAACAGTCCACGGGAAATTCAGGTGATTAAATCCCAAACAATTTACTATTATTTTATCTATTAACTTTAACATTTTGTTAATGAAATTATTTGAAACTATTTCTTTGGTTGCAAATAAAAGAAACCTACTTGAGCTTATTTAAGTATAAAAGGAAACATTTGAAAGATTTTAATGTAGCTCATTGAATCCTAGAAGTTGAACACTTACGCTTTGAAAATGGAAAGCCTTTAATAGCAAGAGTTCAGGTATTTCTGAATTTTTCAGTTAATCAGGTTTTCAGTCCCTCATTTTAAGCTTAGAGTTTCAGAGTTATGAGAGAGAAAATTGGATTTTGGCCAGAAGGGCAGGGCCACACAGTACAGCTCTGGTCTAGACACCAGGCTCCTGTCCTTGAAGCAAGCACTTTTCCAGAGAAAAGTGAATGTGAGAAGAGGTAAAAGGGAGTACTATCAATATTTGTAGAACTTTTATTAATGCACACAACTTTATAGAGGGAATACTAGGTCTAATGTGAGGAATGAATAATTACTTCCTATTTCTGTTTCTTAAAAGCATTTATTGCGACATAGTTCATTTCCTTCTGGTGTAGCATTTAAAATACTGTCTTACACGTCAGTACCTTATGCTGTTGCCTAACTATTAAATCAGCAAACTGTAATGAGTAAGGCTCAGATGTCATGTCTGCATGATATGAAGAGGACTTCTCTTTATGGTTTATTGCTCAATCAAGTAACCTCTTTAAAACAGTATTTGGGGGACGCCTGGGTGGCTCAGCGGTTTAGAGCCTGCTTTCGGCCCAGGGCGTGATCCTAGAGTCCTGGAATCAAGTCCTACATCGGGCTTCCTGCCCGGAGCCTGCTTTTCCCTCTGCCTATCTCTGTCTCTGTGTCTCTGTCTCTCTCTGTGTGTCTCTCATGAATTAAAAAAAAGAAAATCTTTAAAACAGTATTTGGATAATGCCAATCTATTTCATTTATTGGCAGACTGCTGGAGAGATAAGCCTAAGTCTTTTCTGCCAAGAAATTCTTTGGTTATTGTATATGTTGAAGTTAGGTTGTGCTGTAGTAGATAAACTCACATAATTGTGTCTTGAACAATAGATATGTATTGCTGTCTCTTGTAAATGATCTAGAAGTGGGAAATCTAGAACAGTCATGGTGACTCTGTGGCCCTGCAGAACCTGGTCCCTTCTACCTCTGTGCTTTACATTTTGTAGGCTGTGATCCTCCTTTTCATTGTACAGATGACTTACAGCCATTTCATCTGAGTTTCAAGGAGCAGATTGAGTTAGGAAAAGAAGTGAGTTGACAATTGACAGCCTTTACTACTGTCCATTCTGCTTTCCTGCTCTCAGTCTTCTGATAAGTCTTCTTTTGGCTGTGTCAATGGGACTGTATCCTTCTGATATTTCCCTTTCTGCCTTTTTTCATTTTGCATAGATAGATAGATAGATAGATAGATAGATAGATAGATAGATAGATAGATATAGATACATAGATAGATAGATATATCTGTCTCCAGTCTCCTTCCATGAACCTTGGGAAAATCAGTTTATTGTTCTTTATGATTTCATCACTTACAAAATGCAAAAAGGTGCCTCTCCTATTGCCCTCTTAGGAATGATCAGTAGTAACTAGCTCCATAAATTACCTACTTGATTCCTTTGTCAGGCACTATGTAAGGTGCTGGGATTCTTAAGAAGTCATGGTTTCCATCCTCATGCCAGCTAAGAACACCATGTATAATATGGATAAACAAGAGGAAACAACTGAATTAGATACTTTGAACATGTTCTTTGAAAACTGTGAAGTGATGTTAGTGTAAGTGTTTGTAATAAGAAATTACATAATTTTAGAAATGCATTGAAGACCTTACAGGTGGTAGTTACCCTTTATTTTATGTTTTTTTTTTAAACATTTTATTTATTTATTCATAGAGACAGAGAGAGAGAGATGCAGAGACACAGGCAGAGGGAGAAGCAGGCTCCATGCAGGGATTCCGATGTGGGACTCAATCCTGGGTCTCTGGGATCATGCCCTGGACTGAAGGTGGCGCTAAACCCGCTGAGCCACCAGGGCTGCCCCCTTTATTTTATGTTAATGAGAATCCAAAACATCAAAACTAGTCCAATGTTAATACTCTGCATATTGCTGATTGAGGAACATTTTGGTTTTGCCCCCACCCCCAGTATTTTGTTTTCCTTCTTCCCTCATAGACACAGATCCACATAGACAGTGTAGATATATGTCGACATGTACATCATAGGTATGTCGGCAAAATCAGCTTCAGTTTATATGTTCAGTTATATATTTTTAAGCATTATTTTGTGGGTTTTTTGTGTTAAAAGATTCTTTGAAAATGTGATATTAAAATGATATCACAATCATTTTATGAATATTATTTGTTAACTACTAGGAATGTATTTTTACTAGTCTCTGGTTTTCTAGCATTTAACAATGGCTGAATGAGGGAGATTGGTAGAGATGATGAGAAATGGCAAATATATCAATTAGATAAGATGAGGGAGCTGGGAGCTCTCTGAGTAAATGAAGATAAATAAATGTGTTTTGGGGCAGCCCCGGTGGTTCAGCGGTTTAGCGCCGCCTTCAGTCCAGGGTGTGATCCTGGAGACCTGGGATCAAGCCCCGCATCAGGCTCCCTGTATGGAGCCTGCTTCTCCCTCTGCCTGTGTCTCTGCTTCTCTCTCTCTCTCTCTGTCTCTGTGTCTCTCATGAATAAATTAAAAAAAAAAAAATTAAAAAAAAATAAATGTGTTTTGGCTCAGTTTGAATTGGTAATAATATGATGTCAGGAATATCATAGTCTAAGTTAAGTTGAGAGACAGCTCGGGATGAATTTTATTTTAAATAAAAAGGGCTTATAATTTAGAGCTCTGATTTCATTAGTTGCCAGATTATCAAAACCTTTGGCTTTGTATATTAAAGATTATGCAATAGTTATACTCAAGATTTCTAAACAGGTTTTTTGTTAATACTGAGGAAGAATTTATTACAATGCACTATTTATGACTGTTAATCTCTTTTACATGATGTAGTCAAATGAAATGTTTGTGAGAGGACTAATGTATTAGATTACCTGCTATTTTCAGGCTACATGTACATTTTTTACTCTTTTTTTTAGGTTTTGCTTTTTTGGCTTATGGTACTACTAATCATATAGAAAATAAATATTTTAAAAAAGATTTTATTTATTCGTTCATGAGAGACATCAAGAGAGGCAGAGACACAGGCAGAGGGAGAAGCAGGCTCCATGCAGGGAGCCCGCTGTGGGACTTAATCCCGGGACTCCAGGATCACGCCCTGGGCCAAAGGCAGGCGCTCAACTGCTGAGCCACCCAGCTGTCCCCAGAAAATATTTTAGATCAAGTACAGTGGAAAGCAATATAATGTTACATGAACTCTGAGTCCTGTAGACTCAGGGTTCTAATCGTAATTCTGCTTGCAAGTTCTTTGTGAGACCTTGGGCAAGTCACATTACTTGATTTGTTCAAGTTTAGATCTCAGTAAAATACGAATTATGTTGTCTATTTCACAAAGATTGTTTTAAAACCAGAACTAACATATAAAAGCCCCCAACACAGTATTTGGCATATAGCAGTCACAGACATTGGATAAATCACAACCATTACCAACAATAGCAACGATAGTGATTTTTAGTTCCTTTTCCTTCCTAGCTTTTATTTTATTTTATTTTTAATTTTTATTTATTTATGATAGAGAGAGAGAGAGAGGCAGAGACACAGGCAGAGGGAGAAGCAGGTTCCATGCACCAGGAGCCCGACGTGGGATTCGATCCCGGGTCTCCAGGATCGCGCCCTGGGCCAAAGGCAGGCGCCAAACCGCTGCACCACCCAGGGATCCCATCCTTCCTAGCTTTTAGAAAGAAACCAGGGCTAGGAAGCTCTTTTAGACAAGTACTTTCTGCTTTGTGATAGACATTGAGTAAAGTCAGCGGTGGTGTGAGTAGGAGTTTCAGTGCCAGAGGTTTCAAAAGCTGTTTGGAAATAGACTTAACGGTGGTGTGAGTAGGAGTTTCAGTGCCAGAGGTTTCAAAAGCTGTTTGGAAATAGACTTAACGCCTACAGTCTTGCCAGTTGCTTTGCTGAGAGCTAGATTTTCAGTGGTTAACAAAAAGACATGCTGTTTAAAGTCAGGTGGTGGAGGCAGACCTTAAGACATCACAGAACAGAAATATATGGATTTTCAGATTGTATTAAGTGCAATGAAAAGCAAATAAGATGCAGTAGCTTTAAAGTGAATTATTAGGGGAAACCTCTCTTTCTTTCTCTTTTTTTAAAGATTTTATTTATTCTTGAGAGACATAGAGAAAGAGGCAGAGATATAGGCAGAGGGAGAAGCAGGCTCCCTGCAGGGAGTCTGATTTGGGACTCGATCCCAGGACCCTGGGATCATGGCCTGAGCCAAAGACAGACGCTACACGCTGAGGCACCCAGGTGCTCCAGGGGAAACTTCTCTTGAGTTAATTAAGTTTAAAACCTAAACATTGTATTACGTATTCTGTTTTGTTACCTGTTTTGCCCAAAAAGGTCTGGTTTCTGGTTCCATGCCAGTGTGAGGTTAGAAGATTCTCTGTCATTAGCTCACGGACTAGCAGTGATAGGACATAGTACAGTCAGAATATAATTTTTCATACACCGCACTCAGTACACGTTTTCAGTTTGTGTTTCTTTCTGTCTACTTTTTTTTTCATGCTTCTGTGCCTTTGAAAGGATGATTTTTTAATCTATTCATAAATGACCCTGCTCTTTCCTCATTTTTAGGACTCCGGTCAAGGTAACCTCTACTTGGAAAGCTCTTTTGAAGATTTCTTTCTAAAATGCAAAACATGTTTTTAAAACTTGTGTTTAAACCATCATTGGTTTCCAGTTGCCCTTAGGAGAAAATGAAAAGTTCTTAAAGTGGCCTAAAGGTCTGTCGTGCTCTATCTATTCCGTTTGCTTCTTCAGCCTCATCTCTGATTACTTGTGAGTGTCTTCACTAAGTTTTCGGACCATAGGATCTTTGCTTCATGGTGCTTGTTTCCCATTCTTAGAATATTAGAGGTTGTCCACTTCAGCTGTTTCTTTCAGAGGGGAGAGGGGTAGGGGGATGGGCAAAATGGGTGAAAAGGAGAAGGAGCTGCGGGCTTCCAGTTTGTGGAATAAGTCAGGGGAATAAAAGGCACAGGGTAGAGAATATTATAGTCTGTGGTATATTGTAAAAGTGTTACATAGTGACAGATGGTAGCGACCCTTGTGAGGGTAGCATAACATACGGAGTTGTTGAATTGGAGTTGTTGAATTGCTATGTTGTCCACCCCAAAGTAATGTAACATTATGTGTGAACTATACTCAAATAAAAATTTTTTTTAAAAAATGACGTTTCTCAGGATGCCTGGGTGGCTCAGATGGTTAAGTGTCTGCCTTCAGTTCAGGTTGTGATCTCAGGGTCCTGGGATTGAGCCCCAAGTCAGGCGCCCTGCTCATTGGGGCGTCTGCTTGTCCTTCCCCACTGTCAGGGCTTAACTTGCCCTGTCTCACTCTCTCAAATGAGTAAATCTTTTTAAAAAATGACGTTTCTTGGGATGCCTGGTGTGTTATTCGGTTGGGTGTCCGACTCTTGATTTTGGCTCAGCTCATGTTTCAGGGTTGAGTGAATAAGCCCTGCACCAGAGGTTTCTTTGAGCTTTAAAATATAGGGATTAGGCACCTTGCTTTTCTTAATTTCTTTGGTCGTCCTTCTGTCTATCTGTCAGCATGCTTGGACAGTCGTAATCCATGGGCTGAATGAATTAATAGAAATGAGCTTGAGAAGTTAAGCAAATTAGAAAGCCTGTTAACACTTCAACCGCCTTTTCAGGTTCTGATATCAATTAGGTTATTCAGACTTATAGTGCTCTCATTGTGAAGTTTTAATTTTTTCTTTTTAAGATTTTATTTTTTTTGAGAGAGCACGAGAGAACACAAGCAGGGGGAGGGGAGGAGGGAGAAGCAGACTCCCTGGTGAGCAGGGAGCTTGACCATCTCAGGACCCCAAGATTGTGACCTGAACCATCCCAGGACACTAAGATCATGACCTGAGCCAAAGGCGGATGCTTAACCTACTAAGCCACTGAGGTGCCCCTGTGAAGTCTAATTAATGACCGTTTCATATTATGGAAGAACTCTGAAAGCAGAGTAGAGGACTGTTTGTGTAGTATTTTTCTATATTTCCTCGTTTAAGGGGGAGTGACAGTAATAAGCAGTCACTGTTTATTTTCATCAGTATTTGGATACATGAAAGGAGGAGGCTAAGAAAACTTGGTGCCCACAATAAGGTTCTTCCTTGTGTCCTGGTGGCAGCGGCTTCTGTGCACTTTAATTCCTCAGAAAAAGAGAAATCTCAGCATTAAGAAATGAATATTAGGCATCTGGGTAGTATAATGCCATGGACAGGAATGTGGTCAGTTTGAATAGTTATCTTTTAATAGTTGCATTGCAGTGACTTGGAGCATTATGCTAAGCGAAATAAGTTAGAGAAAGATATTCCATTTATGAATTTAAGAAACAAAACGAACAAAGGGGAAAAAGAGAGAAGCAAACCAAGAAACAGATTCTTAACTATAGCGAACACACTGATGGTTACCAGAGGGAAAATGGGAGAGGGGTTGGTTTAAATAGGTGAGGGAGGGATCCCTGGGTGGCGCAACGGTTTGGCGCCTGCCTTTGGCCTGGGGCGCGATCCTGGAGACCCGGGATCGAGTCCCACGTCGGGCTCCCATGCATAGAGCCTGCTTCTCCCTCTGCCTGTGTCTCTGCCTCTCTCTCTCTCTCTCTCTCTCTCTCTCTCTCTCTGTGACTATCATAAATAAATAAAAAAAAAAAAGGTGATGGAGATTAAGGAGGGTACTTGATGAGCACCAGGTGATGTATGGAAATATTGAATCATTATATTGTACACCTGAAACTAGTTAACTGGAATTTAAAATCTATAAAAAATAGTTATAGCATGGTTTTTATTGTACCTTGTTTTTTTCTTCATTGGTTAGCTCTCACTGGGTTGGAGCAACAAGTATCTATAGGGTGATAACTGTCAGATACTGCCCTGGGCGTTTTTTGCAGGGGATTTATTTTGGGGCTTTTCTTAAAATTCCCACAACAGTTTATTTAGTAAGTTAGATGTTATTTGTCTCAATGTTGCACATGAGTAACTGCTCTTAAAAGTGATATAGCTTGTCTGGCCACACTCAAGCGGTGGAGTAGAATTTGATTCCAGGTCAAAACTAAAAACTTGTATTTCTTGTATTTCTTTCACTACTTTATTACTCAGCATTAAAGACATCATTTTCCTCCCCGCATATAAACTTTGCTACAGGAAAAGGAAACACAAATTAATCATATTAAAATGAGTCCCTTTTTAGCTCAGCATCCCCCAGAAGTATTCTGTCCGGGGTGTGAGAGGTTGTGATCATAGATAGCGGGTGGAGGCAGTTGTGAAAGACTTGACATCTACGCCACCTTTTACTGGCCCTCCCACTATTAAGATACCTGTGAACTTAAATTTAAAAAAATAGTAAAAATAGAAAATCACACACACATATACACACACACAAATAACATAGATTTCTTCAAATACTAGCATTACTCAGTATTAATTGAGGGGAGAGGGGCCTTACATGACAGGGTGGGGAAATGTTGGCAAGGGCGGGTGGACATCTAGGTTCCCACACCAGTCTACTTCTGGTTCTTGCATCAGTGACCAGCCAGGCTATGTAACTTTATATCCTTAAACCTCTGACCCCCAGCTTTCTAAAAGGTACTCCATAGAATGCTACATTAAAAAAGAAAAAAAGAGAGATACTTGTGACTTTTATTCTTTTACTTTCTCTCTTCCCTTTCTCCATTCTCATGTCATTCTGCCACTTTTGTGGTGTTCTCTGCACCATTAATAATTTATGTCTTTGCTCACTGATGGACGGTGAGCTCAGAGCAGGGCTGTGTGTATCTTGTTCACCACCCTAGGTGCTGAATCAAAGTACTCCCTGTCATCCAGGTCTGCTTAGTTCCTGGGATTGGATAGTGGGTTGGGTAACAAAGGATACTCTTTATTTCTGGAGTGACTGGAAGAGAAGAAAAGGTAGGAGTTTTGGAGTATGGAGAAGAAGGAAGGGAAATAGAGGGAAGGGGAAAAGAAAAGGATATGGTTGATAAGGGAGGGTGGGGGTGGGGAGGTTGTTGTAGGTTTTCTCACTATAGGACTGGAAGCTGCAAGCTCTGGAGTGTAAGGCAAAGGCTTGTATGCAGGTGAGTTGTGTGTAAGGCCAAGAGCTTGTGCCAGAGGATACTGACTGTGCTCTCTTTACCTTGAGTGGATTTTAACAGCTTTTACTGACACTTACATAACATTTATTATGATTTTTTCTTCATGCTTCTCTTCTACTTAAGTCAATAGTTAATTGGGAAGGAGACTGATTGCAGAGTATGAGGAATCCTAGCTAAAATAAAGAGGTTTGACTTCTTTGCCACATCTTAAGACTCTAGGCCTCTTTTATAATGCTGAGTAAAATTTCAGTGGACTGATAGGAGTAGGGAGCAAAGTGTTAAGACCTTACATGGTGTTGCGCCCTCCCCCATCACCTTTCCTTCTTTACTTTTTATTATTTTTAAACTTTTAAAAAGCAGGCGCTATGTCCAGTGTGGGGCTTGAACACGACCTTGAGATCAAAAGTCACTTGCTCTGCCAACTGAGCCAACCAGGTGTCCTACTCCCTCCTCCTTTTCTGACAGCTCTTACCACTCCTCTTCAGCTATGACTTCCCTGCTTCCTTACTGTTTCTCAAAACTGCCCAGGGTTCCTGCCTCAGGGCTTTTTACACTTCATGCTTTTTTTCTGTCTGCTACTTTTCCCACAGATATCCATCCACTAACTTGCCCTCTTACCTTCTTCAAATCTCCAGTGTCAAGCTCCAGTGTCTTTGAGGCTTTCCTTGACCTCTGTGAAAAACACCTTCCCCCGCCCCCTACACCTCTGCCCTATTTCTTTCTGTAACATCAGATGGCATTCTATCTGTCCTGTCTACCCTCACTGGAATTTTAAGTTTCATGAAGACTGGGACTTGGTTTATATCTTTAGTGCCTAGAACAGTGCCCAGAATAAGCGCTTCTCTTCTGTAGGGAACAACATTTTTGTAACAGGCTGGGGAAAAAAAACTTTATCAATCTGTCCAAATCTAGAGATTAGAGAAAGCACCTCTTTTTTTTTTTTTTTTTTTTTTTTTTGGTTTTGTTTTTTGTTGTTGTAGTATCCTTTTTTTTTTTTTTTTTAAGATTATATTTATTTATTCATGAAAGACACAGATTGAGAGAGGCAGACACACAGGCAGAGGGAGAAGCAGGCTCCATACAGGGAGCCTGATGTGGGACTCAGTCCCAGGTCTCCAGGATCAGGCCCTGGGCCAAAGGCAGGCAGGCACTCAACCGCTGAGCCACCCAGGCGTCCCTGGAGAAGTATCCTACTCAAAAATGTCAAAATGTGAGGATAGACGTATAATTGAAATGAACAGATAAAAGAACTAAAATAAGGTGTTGCTAGGTAACCTTAATCTGAAAAAATAGGGCAACCTGGGTGGCTCAGTGGTTTAGCACCGCCTTTGGCCTAGGATGTGATCCTGGAGACCTGGGATCGAGTCCCATGTCAGGCTCACTGCTTGGAGCCTGCTTTCTCCCTCTGCCTGTATCTGTGCCTCTCTCTCTCTCTCTGTGTGTGTCTCAGGAATAAATTTAAAAAAATAAGAAAAAATAATTCTATAAAAACTATTTCTTCTAGGGAACATAGATCCTCTATATTTTGTCCTTAAAACCAACCTGTGTTGTTCACATTTCCTTTTTTGGCTAATACTTTCCCATCACTGCTTTTCATCATATTTGTCTCTACTGCTTTCCACTTAATTCTTTCTGTGTTTTTGAGGTTTCAGCTCAACTCCTAGCTCAAAAAAGATACTTCTAGTCATCACCTAGTTGCTTTCTTTGTTTGCTAATCTCCTGAATATTGCTCAAGTGACACTTAGGTAGTCTACTGTGTATTGTTTATATGTGTATATCTTGTATTTTCCATCTGTCTGCCTTTTTGTGAGAGCTAGGATTGTATTGTAATCTCACTTCCCAGGACCCAAACTGCAAACAGCAGTTTTGATGCAGATTGACTGGATTTGAGGACTAGAGGGGGTCCCACAGGACCAGCCAAGAGGGTCCTTGGCTTTGTGCAGAATAGAAATCAAACATCAGTCAAAGAGTAAGTGAGAGCCGAAGTTTATCGAAAACACAGAGGATGTAGATACTGACAGTGTCTGGAAGACTTGGAAAGAAAAGAGGAGTGAGTCTTGTCTTTGATTGGGGTCTGGGGCTTTTATGGAGGATTGTGGTCTGGTGACATATCTTCTCAGGCATTCAGGAACACACGTTTGGGTGACTTAGAACACCTATGCCCTGGAGTCCAGGGGTCTTGGAAAACTGTTCATGATAGGTTCATGATGACCTTGCCTGGTCACTCCTTAATTGTTAATCTATTGTGCTGGAAAACTCCAAAGAAATCATTGACTCCTTGACCTATACAAGAAGGACATACATTATTTGTTTTATAAGGCGTGTGTATAAAGTGGGGGTGTAGGTCCTAGCAAGAATAGAAGCAGGAGAAAGCAACAAGGGAGTTTTTCATGGGGTTCTTTAGTTTCTGGTCTCAGTTGCAGAAGCCTTCATGTAGTTTCATTAGATATATTAGTATTTTTAGGCTTTACTTTAAAAGACTTAGTCGAACTCTTGGTATAACAGAACCTAGTGAAAGGCTACTTCCGATATTTTAGGTTCAGTCTAAACAGAGAAACAAGCATTTATTTCTTGAAACTTTTGTGAGACTTTGTTTTGCTTTATGCAGATGAGTCCTACCAATTTAAAAATACTCAAATATACAATTTGAATACCTATAGTAGGTGGCCTGTTAAGACCTGAAGAAATACTGTTTTGCTTCACATTTAAAAGAAACTGTGGCTGTATAAGTTTTAAGATGTTAAAAATAGTTTGGGACCAAAATATATAACTATGTTATGAAAGTGTATATGTGTTATATTTAGATAACTCTACAGCTGTGGAGTAGAATAAACATTATTGTATAAATGTTGGTATCATTCAGAAATGACAGGACCTAAAATATAAATGGTGGGTACTTGGGAGTGCAGGATTGGCAAGAGAAGAAAAGGGACTTGAATTATATAATGGTGATAGAATGCTGATGTTTTACTTTTTGTTCTTTGCCAGATAAAAATTGGAAGAGAAATAGACTGTCATTTTCACCATTTCTTTTACCTTGTTTTTATATATCTTTTTGTAGGAGTTCATTTAGTAGGGGATTCTTTGACATTTTGATTTATGCATAAAAGGGTCTAAATTTTTAAAAAGACATAAGTCATGGTGCTTTCTCAATAGCTATTTCTGAAACCATAGCTCAGCTCTAGAAATCATTTTGCTGTTTTAACTTACTGAATTAACATGGATTTCTTTTTTTTTTAAATAATAAATTTATTTTTATTGGTGTTCAATTTGCCAACATACAGAATAACACCCAGTGCTCATCCCGTCAAGTGCCCCCCTCAGTGCCCATCACCCATTCACCTCAACACCCCGCCCTCCTCCCCTTCCACCACCCCTAGTTCGTTTCCCAGAGTTAGGAGTCTTCATGTTCTGTCTCCCTTTCTGATATTTCCTACCCATTTCTTCTCCCTTTCCTTCTATTCCCTTTCACTATTATTTATATTCCCCAAATGAATGAGACCATATAATGTTTGTCCTTCTCCAATGGACTTATTTCACTCAGCATAATACCCTCCAGTTCCATCCACATTGAAGCAAATGGTGGGTGTTTGTCATTTCTAATGGCTGAGTAATATTCCATTGTATACATATACCACATCTTCTTTATCCATTCATCTTTCGATGGACACCGAGGCTCCTTCCACAGTTTGGCTATTGTGGACATTGCTGCTATAAACATCGGGGTGCAGGTGTCCCGGCATTTCATTGCATCTGCATCTTTGGGGTAAATCCCCAGCAGTGCAATTGCTGGGTCGTAGGGCAGGTCTATTTTGAGGAACCTCCACACAGTTTTCCAGAGTGGCTGCACCAGTTCACATTCCCACCAACAGTGTAAGAGGGTTCCCTTTTCTCCGCATCCTCTCCAACATTTGTTGTTTCCTGCCTTGTTAATTTTCCCCATTCTCACTGGTGTGAGATGGTGCCTCATTGTGGTTTTGATTTGTATTTCCCTGATGGCAAGTGATGCAGAGCATTTTCTCATCTGCTTGTTGGCCATGTCTGTGTCTTTCTCTGAGATTTCTGTTCATGTCTTTTGCCCATTTCATGGTTGGATTGTTTGTTTCTTTGGTGTTGAGTTTAATAAGTTCTTTATAGATCTTGGAAACTAGCCCTTTATCTGATACGTCATTGCAAAAATTCTCAACAAGATATTAGCCAATAGGATATAACAGTACATTAAGAAGATTATTCACCATGACCAAGTAGGATTTATTCCCAGGACACAAGGCTGGTTCAACACTCGTAAAACAATCAGTGTGATTCATCATATCAGCAAGAGAAAAACCAAGAACCATATGATCCTCTCAATAGATGCAGAGAAAGCATTTGACAAAATACAGCATCCATTCCTGATCAAAACTCTTCAGAGTGTAGGAATAGAGAGAACATTCCTCAACATCTTAAAAGCCATCTACGAAAAGCCCACAGCAAATATCATTCTCAATGGGGAAGCACTGGGAACCTTTCCCCTAAGATCAGGAACAAGACAGGGATGTCCACTCTCACCACTGCTATTCAACATAGTACTGGAAGTCCTAGCCTCAACAATCAGACAACAAAAATACATTAAAGGCATTCAAATTGGCAAAGAAGTCAAACTCTCCCTCTTTGCTGATGACATGATTTCTTTCGATCCAGCTCTATTTAAGAGAATCCTTTGGAAAAATATTAATAACCTGCAAGCATATATTAGTTCCTATTTTTTTTTATTTGTTCTAAAATTCTAGGAATTGAAGCCATTTTTTATGAAGGAAGTTGGAAGTCACTTTGATGATTTTGTGACCAATCTCATTGAAAAATCAACATCATTAGACAATGGTGGGTGTGCTATCACAAGCTTTTCTGTTCTTGAAGGGGAGAACAACCACAGAGCTAAGTAAGTATGAATTGCATTAGTTTCTTTTAGTGCCTACATACGTGTACTCTGATAATGCTCAGTGATCAGAATCTGAACTGCAGTAAAAATGCCTGGATTCACATCCTGGCACCACTTTTTATTAGCTCTGTGTTGCCTTGGGCAGATTCACCACTTGAAAGGAGGGTTTCTTCATTTTAATATGAAGATTATAACAAGCCTGTACCTCATTTAAGACGGTGCTGACTTATAAAAGAGCTGACACTTGCTGAGTGCTATACATTTAAACCAATGACCCGGTGACGTAGGTATGGTAACAGTCTGCTTGCGACAGATTAGGATACCAAAGCGTGGGACAGTTACCTGTCCAAGATTACACAGTGGGTATTGGAATCCAGAACCTTGCTCTGAAGCCCATGCTCTTTGCCTCATCATTATAGTGCCTCTCTATTGCACTCTATACAACACTTGTAATAAAGCACATATATGTTTGTAATTGGTCAGGCATCCAGAAAAACAGAGGGAAAGCTGTCAGAGGCTGATGTGTACCAATTTGCCATTCTGTGCTCTCCTCACTTTTATGCCCTGATGGTCTCTGGTAGTAATTCCTGTTTTGGAAGACTGTTTGGACCACTAATAGTTGACAAGTGTGGGTGGTCATGCAGAAAACCCTAAAGAAGATGATAATGCTAGATGTTTAAAATGTGAGATTTTAGTAACTGGAGGTAACCTTTAAGATCGGGAGGCTGTTGGGGATTGTTAGAAGTCCTTTAACATTAAGGAGATTATCATAAATTCTAGTGCCGTTTTAGAGGACAGACCAGTAACAACATGTGAACTGGAATATGGCTAGAGGACTACCTACGACTTTAGGGATGCTTAGGAGAGGGATGAGTGATTGTCAGTGTGTGATGCCAGGAATGCATTTCTGTAGGAGCTGGGCCTTTGAGTGCTGCTTGGTGAGAGGTGTGCCTGACATCTCTTCCTACCCAGATATGCATGTATCTACCTCATAGCATTGTTCAGGAGTAAATGAGATAATGCACATAAAACCCTTCACATAGAACCTGGGTCATAGTGAGAAGGTGCTTTATTAATGTTATATGCTGTAGTTGTTAATATTCTTTCTCTTACTCATAGGTTTAAATTTCTTAAAATACTTGAAGTATTTATATATTTTTTTAATTATTTGCTCTTCCTAGAGATTTGAGAGCACCTCCAGAACATGGAAAGATTTTTGTTGTGAGGCAATCTCTGTTAGAGTGAGTATTTTTAGTTTGCTTTTATTAATTATTAGTTTGAATTAAAAATTGTTCTGATTATTAAAATCACTGCTTAATCTGTGTGTTTTTTTTTTTTAAATGATTTTATTTATTTATTCATGAGAGACACACAGAGAGGCAGAGACATAGGCAAAGGGATAAACAGGCTCTCTGTGGGAAGCCTGATGCAAGACTCGATCCCAGGACCCTGGGATCACAACCTGAGCCAAAGGCAGACACTTTAGTCACTGAGTCATGAGGCATACTAATCTATGCATGTTTAATGAGTTTGTTCTGAATTCATATAAATCATCAGTTTTGATACATGTACATTCACCATCTCTTGCTCCTTCTTTGTGATGTTCTGGTTCTTTGGTGTCAAAGGAGGAGTTAGAGGTTAGTATGGTTATGTGCCTTCTGATAAATTCCTTGAAGTTGCGACTAGGGAATTGATTACCTAAAAAGCTAGAACAAAATTTTTCTCATTAGGTAAACCCCTTCACAAGAGTTTTGGTGTTGCTGCCTTCTTGGTATTTTATGTATTTTCCATCTCTTCTTTGGCTCCCCAGCTTCGAAGCTTGATAGTTTTCTCAGATTTACTTATTTTAGATTGTATGAATTCTATGAAAAAACTTAGGCAATGTAAATTAATTACGATCTCATTTGTGAACTGAAAAAGGTGTGCTTTGGGTAGGTAATGAATATTTCTTTTGTAATGTTCTTTGAGTAGATCATTTATTTGCTCAGTCATTCATTAGAATACTGCAGTAATTTCATCTGCATTAGGATAGGTCATCTGAAATAATTGGGCTGGTGAAAAACTATCTCAAATATTTTAATGTGCTTTTTAAAAAAATACACCTTATATTTATCAAAATTCACTGAGCCAACTTGATTTATATTTAATGAGAAGGCCACAGTTCTCTAAACATGTTACAATATGTAGAATACAGTTTTAGTGTTTTGCCACACTATTTGAAGAAATCTAACTTTTATTTATTTTTCTTTTATTAAATTAAAAAAAAAGATTTTATTTATTTGTCAGAGAGAGTGACAGAGAACACAAGTGGGGGGAGAAACAGGCAGAGGGAGGAAACAGGCTCTCCACTGAGCAGGGAGCCTGTTGGAAGACTCCATCCCAGGACCCCAGGATCATGACCTGAGCCAAAGACATCTAGATGCCCTACAGACTGAGCCACTCAGGCACCCTGAAATTTAACTTTTAAAATCTGTATCTGTGGGGAAACACAGGCTTTTCATATAAAAGGGAAAAATATTTTGAAAATTATAATTAAGATTTTAATGATAGAATTGTACCTTATGAAAAAATTATAGTATACTTCAATTACAAAACTTTTCAAAGCTTAGAGAGCATGTGACTGCTTGTGTGAGTGGGGGGAGGGGTTTCAGAAGTTTAACATTCTGTGATTACTGTTAGAGATGTTTACTTATAATTACTATTTGAGAGTGGATTTAGTATCTGCTGAACTGCCTTAAAGTCTTATATATGGTGTTTTAAAATTAAATATAGATAATTAACTTTATTTGTTTGAACTGCATTTACAGTGAGCTGTTTGAGGTGGACCACATCAGAACAATATATCACATGTTTATTGCCCTCCTCATTCTCTTTATCCTCAGCACACTTGTAGTAGATTACATTGATGAAGGAAGGTAAGACAGGAAATAAAATGTTTGGCTAGTTGATGCATGATGTTGGGAGTTTTCACTGTATTTTAATTTTGGTCAATTTTGGTGATTTGGGTAAATTTGATTCAGAAAATCCCAAAGCAGCAGATTGGAGGGTGAGATTCCTCTCTCTCCCAAAAAGCCCAACTAAAAGGAGTATTAGAAGTTTCATTACTTTCGTTTTAAAAATCGTCTATTTTAGTAGTTTCTAGGTAACTTTCCTAAAGAATTTTGTATATATGATTTATCAATTTTCCTACTATGGTATGCATTTCAGGTTGTTACCAGAAATAAGTAATTTATTGGAATTTAATGCTTGAAAAACTTTTTTAGATTTATTTTTTAGAGAGAGCGCTCTGGGTGTGCATGAGTGAGGGATGGGGCAGGGGAGAGAGAGAATCTCAAACAGATTTCCCACTGACTTGGGAGTCTGACTTGGGGCTAATCCCAGGACCCCAAGATCATGACCTGAGCTGAAAGCGTCAGACACCCAGATGACTGAGCCACTCAGGGGCACTTTTCTTTTTAATATAGAAATGAAATTGTAACTTTAAAAATGACAGTGTGGTAATCATACATTGAATTACGTGCATTATTAGAAAATTACATTTTGAGATAATGGTATGATAGTATATTAATAGATTTTTGAATTATGCCTATTTACTTTTGAAAAATCATCTTTTGGACATAATAGTTATTGCTATTTGAATACTTTATGTATTTTTTTAAAAACGATTTTATTTATTCATGAGAGACAGAGAGAGAGAGAGGCAGAGACACAGGCAGAGGGAGAGGCAGGCTCCATGCAAGGAGCCTGATGTGGGACTTGATCCCAGGTCCCCAGGATCAGGCCCTGGACTGAAAGCGGGCACTAAACCACTGAGCCACCCGGGCTGCCCTGTATTTTTTTTTTTTTTTTTTTAAGATTTTGTGTATTCATGAGAGACACACAGAGAGAGAGGCAGAGACAGACAGAGGGAGAAGCAGGCTCCATGCAGAGAGCTGGCTGTGGGACTCGATCCTGGGACTCTGGGATCACGCCCCGAGCCAAAGGCAGACGCTCAACCACTGAGCCACCCAGGCGTCCCTGAATACTTTATGTATTAACTTTAGAATATCTTAGAGCTTAAAATTAATGTTAGAATCTAATCACTGTGAAGTTTAAAGTTTTAAACTTTTATTTTAGGTTATCTTGGGTATCTTATGGTCAAAGATTATTATCTTAGGGGCTTTTAGATTTACTCTTGGGATATATTGTGAAGCAGAGGCCTAGAAGCACCTTGCCTCTTGCACAACTATTACCCTCATGACCATAACAGATTAATATCGTGTTGTGTTTCCTAAGGTTGAGAGTTTGAGGTCTGAAAGTTTTGAGTTCTATGAGTCAGTGCCTATTAAAAATTCACTTCTGTGCTCTTTCTCTGTGCTTTTTCTCCCTAGGCTGGTGCTTGAGTTCAATCTCATGTCTTATGCTTTTGGCAAACTTCCAGTTGCTATGTGGACATGGTGGGCCATGTTCTTGAGTACACTTGCAGTTCCATATTTCCTCTTTCAACGTTGGGCCAGAGGCTACAGCAAGAGTTCTCATCCAGTGGTCCATTCTCTATTCCATTGCTTCCTTTTCATGGTCTTTCAGATTGGAGTTCTAGGTTTGGGACCAACATATGTTGTCTTAGCATATACATTACCACCAGCTTCCCGGTGCATTGTTATACTTGAACAGGTAAGGTTTTGAGTGTTGCCCAGTACCATGCTATGTTTAGTTAAAATAATAATATTGATATTCTATTAGTTTTAGTTGTATTAGCTTGATAGATTGTGCTATTACTTATAAAATTAAAGTGTTAAACTCAATCATCTCATGTCTTAAAATTCATACTAGCTTCAGTGTTCTGAGTCTTGGTAATGAAAGTATATTGAGTTGTTTAGGAAGAATTCAGATCTTGTTCTTGAATGCTTTGTAGAAGTCATTTAAATTATAAAATAATTTTGTAATTAAAAATTCTACCTTTGAGGTATCAGATTGATTGGTTTGTCATATAAACTCTTCGCATCTGAGTAAAGATTTGTTTATACACCCTTCAGAATTTTCTGACTTACACTGGCTGTTAATGCTCTGTGTGACTAATGGGAAGGAATGTTTCAGGAGATTTTCTTTGAACAGGTTTTTAATTTTTTACTGTAATATGCCTATAATACATAATGCTGTTAGATGCAAAATAATTTGAATAATAACATGTCCTTCTTTACAGTTTTTCATTTGCCTTATTCCATAAACATGAACTTGAGTTGGTATATGCAAAATTAGGAAGTTCTCTGTATGATTTAATCTAGTGCTATTCTGGGGTTGCTTATAGGAGACAAGACAATGGTAGAAAATTCATCTTTTTTTCCCCCCTCCTTTTGTAGATTCGTTTCATAATGAAGGCCCATTCATTTGTCAGAGAGAATGTGCCTCGGGTACTAAATTCAGCTAAGGAGAAATCAAGTATGTAATTTTGTTAGGTCAAGGATTATTCAATAGAGTATTTCAACCTTTGGTATTTAGGGGGATGGCATTTTACATTCCATAGACATTGTGTTTGATTTTAAATATATAGGATCCATATTGATTTGGAAAACTATCTCAGTGTTTCCTGATTGTTCCTCTTTTGCTTTTGTACCTACCATTTACAAATACTGATCACCAGAGTCTTCAACTTTGTCTTATTTTTATAGAATGTTACTCATTATACCCATTTGTGCTTACTCTTTGAGTTGCTACTTCAGACCCTGGGAGGTATTTCTAAGTCACAGGATTAACTTCGTTTAGAGAGACTGGTAATATTGAATAAATAGAAGTCACTTTGGGAGATCAGGGAGAAATGACATGAGCTAAGTAAGAGAGGTCATTTTATTCTTCACTATTGTGTGCTTTCTTATTTCTGCCTTTTAGTTTTGCCAAGAGAAATATCAGAAGAGTATCTGATATAACCAGAGTTTTCCTTTTCCAGAGACTATTCCAGTACCCACAGTCAATCAGTACTTGTACTTCCTGTTTGCTCCGACCCTCATCTACCGTGACAACTATCCTAGGTAATTGTACTGTGGGGTGGAAATGTGGCTAGTGAGGTGGGATAGGTAGTCAGGCTCCAGTTTATGTAGGGTTACAAAG
This sequence comes from Canis lupus dingo, assembly GCF_003254725.2. Classification (NCBI taxonomy): domain Eukaryota; kingdom Metazoa; phylum Chordata; class Mammalia; order Carnivora; family Canidae; genus Canis; species Canis lupus. The sequence continues at coordinate 20,206,270 of NC_064249.1, read as the reverse complement.
AATGTAAAATGAGTTTTAACTTTCTTGCTGGCCCTGGGAAGCCCCAAATGGTGATGCTAACAATCCAATTTGATTATGGGAATTGTTGACAGAATTATACAGGCATTCCATATTGCCAAAAGTGGTATTCTGGGTGGGAAAGTACTTTGAGGCTCTTTATTAAAGTTCAGTTACTTTATTTAGAAAACTTATTTTGTTTCTTCCTTTTTAGGACTCCCAGTGTAAGATGGGGTTATGTTGCTATGCAGTTTTTACAGGTGAATTTTTTCTTTAATCACTTAAGGTTTGTTGATGAGTGGGACATGCGGATTCAAATTTACAATAATAATTTAATCTGTTGAAAGTGTTAGTAAATCCATGTCTGCTGGGGACTTTAGACCTTTTTCTGAAATCTTAAACTATTTACCAGTACAGTAAATGGTATTTGTCTTGCCAACATCAAAAGTAATTTCCTTCAGTAGAAGAATTTAATTAAAGTCATTCCATTTGGTTACTGTAGTAGAGCTTTACATTAATTTCTGCCTCTTCTTACAGTTTTTTATTTTGGAATATATATGTATGGGTATGGTCTGACATGTTCCCCATCTTCCCCCCCAGCCCTGCTCCATCAGATTCAGAAATTCCAGAAGATCCCTTTTTTTAAATTGAATACTCATTTATGAAATAAGTTCTTTTATCCTGGGTTTCATGTAGCAGGAAAAGGAGGTTCCAAGAGTCTGATTTTTTTTGGTATGCCAGTTGGTAAAGGGTTGGGGAAAGGTATGCTAGAAACAAGGCTGGTGTAATACCTCTGAGGGATTGTGGTTTGGCACTCTTGTGCTAGTGTTCAAGAGAATACCTATGTGAATGTTAGTCTAAGGGTCACATATCTATCTTCTTTTGAAGGAAGAACAGTCACCATCTTTTCTTATATTAAGCCATCATTATGATAATCATATCTCCGTTCCATTTCAGGTTTTTGGTTGCTTTTTTTATGTGTACTACATCTTTGAAAGGCTCTGCGCCCCCTTGTTTCGGAATATCAAACAGGAGCCCTTCAGCGCTCGCGTTCTGGTCCTATGTGTATTTAACTCCATCTTGCCAGGTAACATGGGTACTGGTTCATTTGGCCATTCATGAAGTTGTAAGGAAAAAGAGAGCTGTTGCATATGCACACCTTTGATTTTCCTGCTTTTGCTCTGAAGTCATCTGTACATCTTTACTCATCTCAGCTTCTTTCCATCTGCTTCATAAGTGAGTATACTTGTAGTTTCAGCCCCATCTTTCTGTTTGTCTTCTGACTTTCAAGTTTTGTTTTCTGTGACTATAGATAGTCCATATTCATGCATGATCTTCCTGTTCACTATTCAGTTCATTGTAATTTTGCTTCTAATCTGACCAGGACACTGTTGTGGCCCTTACTGAATTCACTCGTAACCTCCTGATTCTAAATCCAATAGATAGGTTAGCCCTTATTCTGTTTCACCTCCACAAAGCATTGTCTGGATGCTGTTGACCACGTTTTAAAATCTCTGTCTTGCTACTCATTCTCCTTTTTGGCCATACCTCCATCTCCTAACTTCATTCATTCCATTTACTGTTTTCTAGAGATACATGAGTACCTATTATGTGCCAGGAACTGAGGACGTAGCAGTGAATAGGACATATATGCTCTTTACTCTCTGGAGGCTTGTAGTTTAATTATATTTAGTTTCCTTTACTTACTTTTTTTTTTGCCTGTCAAATGTTGATCATGGTTTCTGTTACCTTCTTTATTCCTATAACCTCTCTCCCAGACTCATAGGTTACCCTCCCTGCCCTTCCCCAAGATTTACTCCAATAAATTATTTTATCTGTTCCTCTAATCGAATATGTATCAAATGCATATCTTCCTCAATAGGATGCAAATTCCTTGAGATCAAAGATTGTGTCTTACAGCCAGCCAGTCAGTCTTTCCAGTATTGTCTAATACATAGTAGATGCTCCATAAATATTTTTATATATTTTTTGAATAAGCAGGTGAATGAAGGGGATACGCATAAAAATGGATATTTTACAATATAGTACAATATACACTACTTAAGTAGGACAAAGTGCTGATGAACTTTGTATTATATTGGACATGACATTTAATCTTGGGTATTGAAAAATAGGTGTTTGGCAGAGTAGTGAGTGGAAACATGCTTCTAGATAGTGGGATGGAAGCAAAGGCATAGAATATTTTAGAGTGGCAGAAGTCCAGTCATGGATGATGTTTACAGTACTGGGCATAAAGTCAAAGATAAGTTAGCCTTGTCACTATGGACATTTTGGGCTGGAAAACTGTTTTGGGGGCTTTTATCTGTATTATAGGATATTTAGCGAAATCTCGCCTCTAAAAACTAAATACCAGTAGTACAACCCTTACCCCTTGAGCTGTGACAACGAAAAATGTCTCCAGAATTGTCAGATGTTCTGTAAGGGGCAAAACCTCCCACAGCTTTAAGCAACTGGTTTAAAAGAATGCATGAGGGCTAGATTTTAAAGGGACCTGGGAACCAAGTTACGCGATACATCTAGGCAATTCTATTAAAAACGGGCTGGGTCATTTGTTACCTATAAAACCCACTTGGATGTTAGTGCTTTCCAAAACTAAAATAACTTTCAAAAGAACATGGTGTCATCTCTTGAACAAATAAGCTGGAACAGTAACTTCTATTTCACAGAATAAATCCAGCTAAGCAAATGATGACATAAAATTAATTGCTTGGTATGTGAGCTATTTGGAAAAACTCCTAGTTTTGTTAATCTTATTTTTAGGTGTGCTGATGCTGTTCCTAATGTTTTTTGCCTTTTTGCACTGCTGGCTCAATGCCTTTGCTGAGATGTTACGGTTTGGTGACAGGATGTTTTATAAGGTAATGTATCCTTGGATCCCTCTTTCTTTTCACATTTTACTTATGCACTTATGTCCTCATTGTTAACTATTTGAGTGGTGTTGGCTACTAGCTTTTTAACATAAACATTGTGAGATTCTTTTTCCGTAAGTTTTACCAACATTAAGTCTGAGATTCTTTTTTTTTTTTTTTTTAAGTCAGATTTTGGTGTCGATATTCTTAGCCACAGCTTCACAGCCTTATTTTCTACCTCTAATATCAGCTCCCTTAATAAAGCATGTGGTTTCTACTAGATGCTGTGTTGGTGGGGAGAGCATGTGTCCAGAGAGCATCATGAAACTTCATGAAACTTTGCTGATCGTTCATTTGAAATTGGCGGTCTGGTGCTGTAGGAGTGATCTTAGTAAATCATTTAAGACTGTTACATAGAGGCACCTGAGTGGTTCAGTTGGGTAAAACGTCTGCCTTTGGTTCAGGTCATGATTCTGGGGTCCTGGGATTGAGCCCCCGTGTTGGGCTCTCTGCATAGTGGGCAGCCTGCTTTGCCTTCTCCCTCTGCCTGTTGCTCTGCCTGCTTGTGGTCTCTTTCTCTCTCAAATGATAAATAAAATCTTTTTTAAAAAAGACTATTGAATAGTTCCTAAAGGAAATAACTTTTCCCTCCTTTATTTTTGAAAGGCATTAGTTACATTTAAAATAGTATTCTCACATTTGACAAAGTTGAAATTAAGTTCTAGACAAGAGCCAAGGTGTTGACGGTGTTCTATGATCCTGCCTAAAGCCCGCTAGAGTTTTGTTTGTGTAGTTCTGGCAACAGCCGAAGCCTTCCACTTCTTTCTCAAAGAAACGGGGTTGTGGGTTGCACTCTCTTGATTCCATTGATCTGATCTTAAAGTAGGGAGAAAGATATTACAGGTAACCATTGTCTCCTTGTACAATGTAAATTTTGTCATTATGGTACCAGCAGGATAGCTCCTGGGGCTATCACACTAAGTCTATAGGACCATAGAATTCTCTCCCTGTGTTTTAGCCAGGTAAGGGGATTTACTGATTGCTATTTAGATGAACCTTATATTTAATGACTCTATATGTTCTGTATCTTCTGTCATAACTCTTTTGATAATGAGACAAAATGAAGTTAAGGACTTCATCTATAGAACTAAAATTAGGGACGTCTGGGTGGCTCAGTGGTTGAATGTCTGCCTTTGACCCAGGGCGTGATCCTGGGATCTGGGGATCGAGTCCCGCCTCGGGCTCCCTGAAGAGAGTCTGCTTCTCCTTCTGCCTGTGTCTCTGCCTCTCTCTCTGTGTCTCTCATGAAGAAATAAATAAAATCTTAAAAAAAAAGGAATTAAAATTAATGTTATATATTGAGCTGAGCACTAGTGAACAAAATGCCTTTCAAGATTTTTCTGACATTAGTGTATGGACTAACAAATTATCATAATAACACACTCTGGATATTATGTTGTATGTATTTGTTCTTTAGGAATATGCAGGGGATTTTGCTTTGGTTCTCTGTGTATATGTGTATGTATATGTATCTGTGTAGTTTTAAACCTTTGCTTTTTTTTCTTCAGGATTGGTGGAACTCTACGTCATACTCTAATTATTACAGGACCTGGAACGTGGTGGTTCATGACTGGCTGTATTACTATGCTTACAAGGACTTTCTCTGGGTAAGCAGCAAGATTTAGTTGATGTTCAAGAAATGGTAGATTCTTTTCCAGAAAGTATTATTATCATCTAGAAGTGGTCTTTACTTCTCTGTGGGCCATTTATATTCAAGAAACCTTATGCTTTGAACAATACTGCTTAGAGACCAGTATGTACAATTAACTAGATCTAATACCATGGTTTTGCTCTGTGTTTTTTTTTTTTTTTTTTTATAAATTTTTATTTATTTATGATAGTCACACAGAGAGAGAGTGAGAGGCAGAGACACAGGCAGAGGGAGAAGCAGGCTCCATGCACCGGGAGCCCCACGTGGGATTCAATCCCGGGTCTCGAGGATCGCGCCCTGGGCCAAAGGCAGGCGCCAAACCGCTGCGCCACCCAGGGATCCCTCTGGGTTTTGTTTTACATGATTTTGAAGTAAGAATGCATTGAGGCATTTAGAGAAGTTGAAATGATCCACCAATAATGGGTCATTTCTTATGAATCTCATTGCCAACAATTAAGCTCCCTCTAACTTTTATTTTTTTATTTTTTGTTTTCTTGCTAATGTAGGGAAACACTTATGTTGGATTTATTTCTCTCCAATTGATGATATGTGTCTTTGGGATATTCTTTAGAATGTATTTAGACTGATGAAATGTAATCTTGAATGTCATTATCGATTATCCCTGGTATCTCTGGATTGCAGATTTTAGTAAGTAAGTCACTATTTGGCTAAGTGACAGCAGGTCATAGTACAAATAGCACTATAGTCAAGTGTTCTTTCATTCATAAGTGTAGTGTCACTTATGGACAAAGCATGGCATTTCTTTCTAAATCATAGTGAAAATGGAGAGGACGCCTACCTTATCTACCATACAATGTTACTCTAAGGGTTGAATGTCCATTTATATATAAAAATTATGTTTTGTCCACTGTAGTGACTTACAAATACAGGTTGCAAATATGTTTTTTAAAATATGCCCACTTCTTTTTTTTTTAAGATTTTATTTATTTATTCATGAAAAACAGAGAGACAGAGAGGTAGAGACACAGGCAGAGGGAGAAGCAGGCTCCATGCTGGGAGCCTGATGTGGGACTCGATCCCGGGTCTCCAGGATCATGCCCTGGGCTGAAGGCGGCGCTAAACTGCTGAGCTACCCGGGCTGCCCTAAATAGGCCTAGTTCTTTGAACATTTATGGTTTTGACAGTGCCTCATTTTAGTAAAATAAGGATTTTTTTAAAATAAGGATTTTAAAGCATAGATATTTATTGTAATTATTCACTACATTTGGATTAATCCAAGGAATAGATTGAAAAAGTCAAATATAGACATAATTAAATAGATGCCTTTAGCATGTGATAATTATAAGTCTTGTAATACATTTGACTCTTGAACAAGGTGGATAGGGGTGCTGATCCTCCCACACAAAAATCTGCATATAATTTTTTGACTCCCTTGAAGCTTAACTACTAATCATTTGTTATTGACTGGAAACCTTACTGATAACATAAATAGTTGGTTAACATGCATTTTGTACGTTATAGGTATTATATGCTGTATTATTACAATAAAGTAAGCTAGAGAAAAGAAAATGTTATTAAGAATATCATAAAGAATAAAAAGGATATCATAAGGAAATAACATCTGTACTATGCTGTATTAATTGAATAAGAGGACCCAGCAGTTCAAACCCATGTTGTTCAAGGGTCAGCTGTATATATTTTGAGCTTAATTACTTTTTTAAAAATTACTTTTTCATATTCTCCTTTTACCCTAGTTTTTCACTAAGAGATTCAAATCGGCTGCCATGTTAGCTGTCTTTGCTGTGTCTGCTGTAGTGCATGAGTATGCCCTAGCTGTTTGCTTGAACTTTTTCTATCCAGTGCTTTTCGTGCTGTTCATGTTCTTTGGAAGTAAGTATCTTGGCACGCTGGGAGTTGTGAGTATCAAGCTAAAAGAGAAATTTAGGAAATAAAGTCTAAGGGTAGAAAACTAGATCGTAGCAATACCATTTCAAGGCAGTGTTCATCAGACGGTTAGCATTGATTTTGAGTAATGAAATACACTGTCGCAGGATGCTCACCCTTTGAAGTAGAGTAGCCTCTTGAAGACTAATGTTAACAGTGATTTGGGAGGCCATGGAGACTATAAACAACGTCTGCATAAACTCTGTCAGGGTTCACCCCTGAATAATGTGGACCCTTCTTTGGGTGGTGGAGGGAAGGACAAGTTAAAATATGAATGATTCCATGAAATGTATTTTCACCTGTTCTGAATAGTCTGTAATTTCCAGCTAATTACTGATTAATAAATTCTAACACTGAAGCTTCAGTTTTACTTGCAGAACCAACAGCCAACTGTGTGTCCACAGTTGATGCTAATTGTGATACTTACATGATTACAGCACATAATTGGAGGCCCCCTGTTTCCTGGTGGATGTTTTGATAAGTATATATTTTTTATCATTATAATTTCAGTGGCTTTCAACTTCATTGTCAATGATAGTCGGAAAAGGCCTATTTGGAATGTTATGATGTGGACTTCTCTTTTCGCTGGCCATGGAGTCATCCTGTGCTTTTATTCCCAAGAGTGGTATGCACGGCAACACTGTCCTCTAAAAAATGTGAGTCCTCAGGCAGACTAGAGTGTCCCCAATTATGAGGGTTGGTAGGCAACATTAAAGAGAAGAGTAGTGCAGATGATGCTGAATTAATTAATTAATATTAAGGGGATGGAAAATGAGGAGTAAAAGGATTAGCTCATTTTCTTTGAGAGTCTTTGAGAGTTTTATGTACATTGAATGCTTCTAGCTTCTAGCTTCTAGTTCTTGGTTTTCTCTCTCACCCCCTCCCCCTGCCCACCTACCCTACTTCACTGCTTTTTCTTTAGCATCTTCTAACTTCCTTTCTGTGTCCTGAAAATGTAGGTGTTCTGCAGGGTCTTCTCAGTAGCACTGCATATCCCCCCTGCCCACCACCTACATATATACATCTCTCACCTCTTCCTTCCCAGAGCAATAAACTCTGCGAAAATGTCCTGCTATACTCATATGCCTAGGATTCCATTCCCCTTGATTCTTTGTTGTTGTTGTTTGTAATTATGTAAGAGTCTCATTTTTAAATCTTTCACTTTTATAGCTGCATATGGATAACTCGCAAATAGTTAGGGGGTGCCTTCTTGATACATCTGCCTGAGTATTTCTCGTAGGTACCTGTAACTGAAGATGCCTGTAATCAAATTAATCAGTTTCTCTCCCAAAGCTTTTCCTCCTATCTGTCCTGTTTTTCTTATGCTGCCCTCATGCCCCCCTCCTTATTTCTTACTTAATGCCCTTTGTGCATCTGAACCAGTGGGTTTGGTCTGTCTGGTGATGCTGCCCTCTGCACTCTGATTCCACCTGCCAGATTTTATTTTCTCAGAAACCACTTTGGATGCAACATCTTCCAGCTTTTTCAAATTCTTGCTTCAGTCTTTTCCTATTTCTGAACTTTCATAATGCTTCATCTGTTCTCATGTAATTTATTAATTTTAAACTTTTTATTACAGTAATTTGTATATATATCTTATCATCCTTACCTATCAAAAATTAGGTTTTAGGCCACTAATAGGTTTCTGCAAGATACAGAAAAAAGGTAGTGCCTGCTTGGAATTTGGTCAGAAGTCCATGTAATTGATAGAGAGAGTGTACTGGACTTGAAAAGCTTTGTGTAAAACTTCTAAATCATATAACCCATGCTGTAGATAAACATAATGAACATCTTTTAAATTAGTGAGCCTGCTTATAGCCTAAGTTACAGAAATGCTGGGAGGAATTGTAGGTGTGCAGTGTTTAACATCCACTCCCTCTTCCCACTCCGACGCCTTGTGCACTTGGTGCGTGCAAATAAACTACTCTTCCTTTCTTTTTTTTTCCCATCGAAGCCCACATTTCTGGATTATATCCGGCCACGTTCCTGGACTTGTCGTTATGTGTTTTAGAAGCTTGGACTCTGATTCATTCCTTGACATTGAAGATGGCTACTCTTCGTGATCTGGGGCCAGCATCCGTTTCCAGCTGTTCCTGAAGTTATCTGTGGTATTTGGATCACTCCACACTTATGGATGGCTCGCTCCACTCCTAGGTCAGCTGAGATGTTGGGAGTTTACTGGATCTTGTGCACTTAAAGCAGTACTTTTTTTTTTTTTTTTCATTTTTGCCTTTTTGGGAGAAGGGAGACTTGTAGCTGACATAATGACAGTTTTGCTCGGTTTCTGTTTTTTGACTCCATCTAAACATCGAGACTAAACATCATGTTTCCTTAGCCACTGAATTAGCCAAAACACTTAGGAAGAAATCAAATATTTTGGGCTTTAGAAATTTTTTTCAGGCACACTGTTGGAATGTATGCTAATTAGCTGTGTACTTAGGGAAAGAAATAAGGTGGAACGTTTTGCTATTTCTAGTAGAGCAAAAACCTCTAGTTTCCAAAGATAATCTCGTTATACATTCTAATTGTATTTTTCTTTTGAGAAAAGTTCAGTTCTACTCAGTTTTTACCTTTTCTTTATGAAGTATAGGTCATGGTTTCTGTGAAGCAGAATTACACCTTTCACCTTGAGTTTACATCCAAAATATTACATATTGAGGGAACAGAAGTAGGAAGGGAAAAAGAAAGAAGTGGCACCAGACAAAAAAAAGACAGTTTCTTTTATAACTTCCAAAGTAATTTTTAAAAAAGATTTGCTGAGTCAATCATGTGTTTAAATTATTTTATCTTGGAACCTCTGTGGAAGGCAACATTTTTAAATTTAAACTTTAATAACTTTTGGGAAGTTATGCAGTACCCTTTCTTTGTTAAATACTGACTTGCAATATTTTGCAGACTAGTAAGTCTGTAACATATAAGTATTAGTCACCTCCATTAATATTAAAGTGATTTTTAAAGATACAGAAGCTGGCTTCTGCACTGCTCTATTATTACACTTTCAATGGTAGTATACTTTAGATGAAACGAATTAATCATTTTCAAGAAAATGTACTCTATTATGTGATGTTTCCATGTTATAAGATGCCCATTTCTAATACAGTGTGGTGTGCAGGAATTATTTTGTTTATATGTTTGAGGAATGATTAATTGTTTGTAAAGACCGAGTATTTGGAATGGGATATGAAAGTGGCTGAATCTTCCACTCAAAGAAATGAGACTTAAAGAATTACCCAAAAGATGATTTTTATTTGGAGTAGCCAACTTGAGAAGCTGTGTTGGTATTCTAATAGCCTTACTGACTATCCAAAAAGTTTTGGGACATCTCTTTGGGATTCTTTTAAAGTCAGTTTGAGTGTCACAAGAAGGTGAATGGAGTTTTTAGTATGAACAACTTAATTTGGACAAGTACCCAGCCTCTTTACCTGTTTTATTCCAGTACCTCTGATCCAGATGAGTTTATGCAGTTTTCAGATATCTAATCTAATTTTAACAGACAAATGTGTGTGTTATCAGGACATTTTTAAAAAAGTAGTGCACATGTTCCCAAGCAGTAATTGTATGGTGGTGACATAATTGTGATGGGGCCATCACCTCCAAACAAGACTGCTTTAATAAACCTTTTAATCTCTGGGATTTTTATGAAAGATTAAAATGAGTCACTTGAATTTATAACTACATTTTAAATATAATGAGGGAGTTAAGAAAATCAGATTGGTCTAAAGCCTTGTGTATGAGTAAGTCATCAAATGAAGGCAGAGAATGGAACGCTTAGATCTGTATTTCTGTTGAAATTCAGCTGTAAATGTAACATTCTCATTGCTTATTCACTTTGTTGCTCTGTACTGATTCTGAATATTATATTTATTGGATTGAACGTTTTTTGTTTCCAGCTCTCATCTTCCCTTTATTAGTGATTTTATTTTTCTGTCCAAGACCTTGAGGTGACAACAAAAAACATGTTTAAAACTAAAGACTCTTTAGAACAGGTAAGACTGCCCTAAGAAATTTTCACAAAACGCTTGGAGTAGTAGCTACTTTTGAGAAACTAGTTTGATAGCCATGGTCTTAACTGTTAGCTGCTCTTGGCAAATGTCTGTTTATTTGAACCACTACTTGCACTCCTAAATAAATTAAAACTTCTCATGTGTTTCAGGAAGATTTATTGATTTTTCCTCTTTTGCTAATAGGGGTGAAAATTAGTTACAGGAGGATACTTTGTTCCTTTTGAAAAGGAAAGAGTTTAAAACTTCTTTCCTACAAGAACTATTAGTGATAGTACCTTTATTGTGGGTATTTTCTCTAGGACAACGGTTAAATCTCAAATTTTGTTATAAATCTGTTAGATGCTTTCATTCTCAGTCCTGGATAGTGAAGGAAAAGGGAGTGGTCTGTTTGTTTTTGGTGGCTTAATCTCCTGCAGTTGCCTAAGGGAAGTTGCTTGCTTTATGTTAGAATTAATAATTAGAAAATTGAGGCTCCTTTTAACCTTTCAGTAACTACTTTTTGCTTTTGGAAGCATGAGGAGTGCGGAAAATGTTTTTTCCTTTCAGTTTGTAGGGTAAGAGTGAGGGACGTTGGCAGGTAAAGAAGGTACATTGTGTAAATATTCTCTAATTGCAAATGCAGATTATGTTGTACAAGTCATTCATTTAGTGTAGGCAGTTTCCAATGAATTTTAAAATTATACTTGCCTGAAGAATGGAATCCTGAAAACCTAAAAGAACATTATGTATAAGGTTGGTCATGTGGGTTATGCAGCCCCAAAAGGTATACACTTTATGAATTGAGATCTTTTATGCAAAAAGATATGTTTGTTTTGTGTGATCATGAGTAATTTTAAGTCCAGTTCATTGTTTTGTATGGGGAAAAATAATGAAGGTAAAGGAACATAACTGTAGTAACCAGTGGCCTGATGTACGAAGTTTCAGTTATGAAACCATTAAAATTGTTACACTTAATCCTAGCATGCAAAACAGATAAAATATAGCTGCCACTGGTTGAGACTGGGATGCAGGGCTGGAGTCCTGTTGTTTGGGACACCCATTGTCTCCTACCCCCAAATATCCAGTTAGAAAACCACTGGTGCAGCAAAAAGGAATGTGATGTTTGACAAAGATAGCCCCATCCTACTGGCAGTGTGACAGTGGGCACGGTTGCTTCATTTATCAGAGCCACAGTTTTCCTCATCTGTAAAATGGGGCAAGAGCTACCTCATAGGGTTGTTGCAAAACACTAGCCCTGGCGGAAAACGGGCCTCATTATCTTCTTACTTTCCATAAATTCTAAACCTGAATCCTCATCATCTCGTTGGAATCTTTTAAAAATGCGAATGTTTTCAAATGCTGCACATTCCTGAGAATATGTGCTTTTAAATAGACTCTGTATGATGTGAATCCCCGTCCTACTTTGACGGATACAATAAGCACTCCCATAATGGAACTGACAAGAATTTAACAAGAGTTTTAAAGGCACTCATGTTTCCACCTCCAAAATTAGTTTCTTCATCTGTTTAGCATAAAGGTAAGCTGCTAAAAAGAAAAGCATCTCTGCTTTCACCTAGGTATTTTACTGTTAGAACTACTGTGTACCTTGTAGTTAAATTTTAGAATTTATGGAGAGGAAGGAAACTAACGAAGTCTTACTTTTTGCCAGTGTAAAGAATGCTTATAATCTTGGAAGGCAAAATTCTTAATGGAAGATAGTTCATTCTTTTGTTAATAACGTGTAATGGACTCGCTTACTAATCTTGTGCAAAATTTATGTGACATATATATAGTTTATATAATACAGTTTACATATACGTGCGTATATACTATCAGAAAGATCTGTCTTGGATATTGTTTTATGTATCTTATCTCTAGGCTTTATGTTTATGGCTCAAAAATTGAAACTGGGACATAACGGTTTTGAGGAATAAAGTGAGTATTATTAGTAAAGCTGATAAGCATTTGAGTATTCGAACATCACTAAAATTTCTATCAGGTAATAGAATTTTGGAACCCAGTTTATAAAGGAGGTAAAACACAACTTCAACTCTGGTTGAAACAGGAGAATGGAGTCCTTCCTGCTTGGTCTGCCCATGCTCTTTCTCATCCTAAATTTAATGTCCTGTTTGTACAATTTTACAGTTTTATCATTATTGATGTTCAATCTATATAATCTTCAAAGCCCTTAATAAAGTTTTTTTTTTTTCTGTAAAGCATAAAGACTTTTTAATAGCTAATTTGGATTTGAGAAAAAGAAAGGGTTAATCTCAGAAGTGATACAGTTTAAAAACTAGAACTGCCTCTTCTGTATTCCTTTTTCCTTTCTTCCTTATTTCAACATTATATTCACTATTTCTGCTTCCCATATGCCCTTCCCAAGGGAGTGCTAACCTTTAAGCTAGCAGATACTCCACTGTGTTTTTGGTGTTCGTTTGTTTTAATGACATGGTAGGTGTTCTTATTGTTTTAAATAACTGAGACATGAGGCAGTTTGTGCATGCAAGCAGTTAGGGATATAATTTGAATTCCCATGTGCGCATGTGCCAATTCTTGGGTGAGATGAGAGCTCCAACTCCAGCTCTACCATTTGGGCCAGTGTGACAGCCTCCTTCCCATGTTTACACTTATCTAGCTTGCGCTTTAAATCCATCGTGTTCTGAACGCAGCTGAAAGTTCATGGAGATCTGAGGTGGTTTTAAAAGTTTTTCTATAATTAAAGATGTTTTTTTCTAAGTCACTTGTGTCTGCTCTTTTCCTGAATTCTACTCAGGAGTCTCCCCTGAACGCCCTGCCCTGTTTGTATAATCACTGGTACTCTCACTTTGTTCAGTATGCATTGTCTTAAGATTAACTTAAAAATCTACATAGAAAATGGCAAAATATTGCATATGTGAAGAATGTGGTAAATAAATATATTTGGAAAGAACCTAGTCTCTCTTGTTTTTAAAAGCATTTTAATTTTACTCAATGTCTAAGTATTTCATAATTACAGATGTTTTTCATCTTAGTGTCAGGCAGCTTTATGTGCTGAATACAGCCAAAGAGAAGGTAAGTAACAAAAACTTTCTTATCCGGAATGACGGAGAGGGAGCCATGTTACAAATTAATAAATGATAGAGGCCAGTTGTGACACTGATACTTTGAGCCTCCTCTCATTATTGTGGTCATTATTTGTTGCCTGACTCCTGCAGTTTGCCTGTTAAAACTTGTGAATGGCTATTTCTGAAAAATGTACCCACCTCCTCCCCTAATGGGTAGACACGGACTTAGTTTTCTAATGGATGGTAGAAAATCTGTTGGTCAAGAAATGTGCCTTTTCAGATAAGACTTGGGGAAACTGATTTTGTTGACGCAAGAAACTGATTTCCTTCCTCCAAAGAATCTCCTCGTAATAGGAACCCATTATGAGTAGGATTTGACATCACAACATTCTTTGCATAGATGCATCCTCGTTCTAATAGCCAGGAAGTCCTCTCTTCTTCCATGCTCTAGCTCTAGCCACCTCTTCTGCAGGGCCAGAGGAGTGGGAAGGGGGAGATTGCTTCAGAAATAAGATGTGCCCCTCCCTGTTTCTTGGATCAAGTGAGTATTCTTTGGGCATACTCGGGCAAAGCCACAGTGTGGCAGTTTTCCTTGATGATTTACTCAAGTTGAGGGTCCTGACCTTTTAGGCTCAGCTTGCATTTGGACTCCAGTGAACAAAGTTCATGAATATGATGAAAAAAACTGGAATACCAGTTTATAAATAGATTGAGAAGTCACACAGAGAATGGCATACTCAGGTTGGCATGCTTGCTGACTGAATTTGCTTTGTAGAAGCCCATTTTATGATGAGAAAGATGAATTTATTCTAGATTGCATCAACGCCACATTCCAGGTGTGCGGTGTGAACGAAACCAAAATTCTATTTCTTCCTGTAGGCATACCCATGTGGAATCAGAAGAAGGGTACTTAATAATGACAGAACTAAGATAGGCTGAGGCATCATTTCAGTTTTAGGAATGTCCTTCTGTGGAAGCAACACAAGAAGTTACTCTTCCCCTGAGAGGCACTTCCTTGGGCGGTGCCTAGATTTCTTTGTCTCCTTCACCACATTTATTGATACCTTCATTCTTTAACTACATTAAGTGCAAACGCAGGCCTGCTTCCCACTCAGACTCCTTTAGGAAGCTATGCATGTTATATGGAAGTGCCCACACACGTAAAAACTGATGTGGTAGGGGCCGGCTGGGTAGCTCAGTCAGTTAGGCGTCCAGACTCTTGATTTCAGCTCAGGTCATGATCTCAGGGCCATGAGATTGAGCCCTGCATAGGGCTCTCCCCTACTGACCCTCCCCAGCTTGTTCTTTCTTTCTCTGTCAAAAGCCTTGAATTGGTAAAAAGAGGATTGGTGCAAACATACTCCATGTGTTTTTTTTCCTAGCTCAGGGCATGTTTGGTGATCACACTGAAACTCTTCTTAGATACTGTCCAGTCGAAGCCAGAGGACCCCACTGCTGGGTGGGTGGTGTTAAGCTGCCACAGGAGTTAGTCCATGCCAACAAGCTCAGTTAGCCTTGTTTATAACTACAGCTGGGATTTTTACTATTATGAGGTTTTTATTTAGGAAAGTTATTACTTGCTCATTTTGGATTTTGCTATGATATTTTCCATTGAAGACCTCAATAATGCTTAACTTCTTTCCACCTTAGGGATCCCTTGTGATCTTTCAAAATTATGAGAGGAGTTTCCCCCGAGTAGCAATTATATTCTTCAATAGCTATGGCCTTACTGTAATATTTTTAAGTGCTCCTCTGTTTTTGTGCTTACTGCTTCACATACTTCTACAACTTAAATGCAGACCTTTGCTTGGGAAACAGTATATATAATCACACCATACACAGGATAGAAAATGAGAAGTAACTTTTGACGCCTTTTTCTTCATACCACACATTCTACAGATTTTTACTTTATGTGTCTCTTGAATCTGTTCACTTGTCCTCATCTGTTCTATCAATGCCTTACTTTTTAAAAACTAGGTTAAGAATATGAAGGAGTTACCTTGTTCTTCCAGTACCCAAAAGCTTAATAAACTGTGTAAGCTGAACGTTGGAATGTTAGGATTTCTGAAGTTCAGTCTTCTGGTTTTGGTTCCAAACTAGAATGGAAGTGAGGAAGGAGGAAAGCAAACTGGAGAAAATGACCTTCCACCTGCTTGTGCATTGCTTTTGCCCTTTACTTGTTTATTTGCCAGTCCTTAGAGGGAAATACATGTGTGCTATTTATGAGTGCTCTGTGTCTATTGTGATTCTTGGAAAATTGAGAGAAAAATAGATGGGATAGGGCTAAAGGCTAAAATGCTCAGACAGCCAAGATGTTTCACTAGGGAGAATTAAAAGGAGCCACTGAGCTTATGTGTGTATGATTGTGTTTTAAAGATCTATTTTAGAGGGAGAGTGTGGGGAGGGACAGAAGGAGAGAATCTTAAAGCAGACTCCCCCCGACTGCAGAGCTCACTAGGGGCTCCATCCAACCATCCATAAAACCATGACCTGAGCTGAAACCAAGAGCTGGATGCATACCTGACTGAGCCACTCAGGCACTGTGTTGAGACTGTTGTTTTTATTTTCAACACTGCTCATATTTTTAATTGCAATTATCCTGAAAACCAGAAACCAAATCCATCAGCTCAGGAGCAGAACTGTCCAGTTGATTTTCAAACACCACTCAGCAAAGGTGTTTGGGTCAGACAGTGTGGTTAGGTACTAAGGAACAGGACAGTAGATCGAGTTATTTTCCCTTCTAAAATATATTTGCCAGACTAGAGTCATTTAGACACTGGAATTCCACCAGTACTATTTAGCATTAAAGACCCCATTTTTTTTTTAAGGTAGCGGTATTAGGGAATTTATAATATTGCTAGAATTCTAAGGAAGTGTAGTTATTGAAATTTTGAGAGCGAGCAGAGCAGTGCCTAGATTTGTGTCTCCTTTACATTTACGGATCCTTTCATTAGCGACACTAAGCAGAGGCCAAGGGAGAAGCAGGCTCCCCGCTGAGTAGGGAGCCTTCTGGGAGCTCCACCCCAGGACCCCGAGGTCATGACCCGAGCAGAAACCAGGCCCCCAACCACTGAGCCACGGAGCCGCCCCAAGGCTCCATCTTCATAGAAAACAACCACCGGTGGCGATAAGGGAAGGGAATTCTTCTCCAAGCGAATGCGTTTATCCCCTTCTTTCCTGAGAACGGGTTCTTGACGGGATGAGCACTGGGTATTATTCTGTATGTTGGCAAATTGAACACCAATAAAAAATTTATTAAAAAAAAAAAAAAAGAACAGGTTCTTAGGAAGCCCCAACATTTTTGCTTGGCTCGGCTCCGCCCAAATCGCAATCTCCTTCCCTGCCTCCAGCCAAAAAAAAAAAAAAAAAAAAAGCCACGCCGACCTAAGAATGCCTTGAGCGTGCAGCCGGGTGGGGTCGGGGTCGCGCGTCCGTCCGGAGGAAGACGATCGCAAGGTCAAGGTCAGGGGCAGCATCCGCATCAGCCTCAACCGACAGGCTCTGGGTTCCTATGGTTACGTGGTTTCGCCCTGCATTTGGCTTTTAGGAAAATATGAAAAACGAAAAAGCAAGTTGGGAGAGAACGATGCAAGCACGGTTGTCTTAGGGGAGGCTGGCTCCCACCTGGCGGCGCCTCGGGTGGGGGCCGCGCGGGGGCGGGGGGGCACCCCGGGCACCGCTGGCGCCTGCGCACTGGCCACGACCTGCGGGCGGGAGCGCCGCGGTGTAGACATATCCGCGCTCCTGCTGTGAGAGCAACCCGATTAAATATTTGTGTTCTCCGTGGCTGCCGAACCTACGCTGCGGGTAAAACCGCCGCATCCCCGAGGGCCGGCATGGCTGCCTCGCGGTCTCCCTCCGCCGCCGGCACCGCGGGAGACAGCCCCCGGCGAGGGCCGCGAGAGCTCGGGGTCCTGCGTTTCTATGGCGACACACGGCGCTTCCCACGCCTGCGGTGCCGCGGCGGCGCGGCCTCGGCCTCGGCCTCGGCCTCGGCCTCGGTGCGTCCCAGGGCCCCGCGCGTCGGGGGGCGGGGCGGGCGGCTCCTTCCGGGGCGGGGCTCCGGCGCGCCCCGCCCCCCGCCGCGGCAGGTGACCCGAGGGCGCGCGGGCTCCTGGCGCGGGAAGCGGCGCTGCTGGAGGAGTTAGGAGCCCGGCCGTGACGCCGCGCCCCGTGGGTCTCTCTCTCCTGTTGCTGCAGGACGCGCGGCAGCGTTGCCAAATGCGAGGACACCGCTGGCTTGTTTCTAAGTTGACTTTCCGGAGCGATATTTCAAGTGACTAAAGAGTGGTGGGAGACCTTGATGGTTATGTCTCTTCCGAAGACGCCCTCCACGTTCCTAACCTCCGTGCCCGCACCTGAGGGCAAAACGTTAAAGGTGTCTGCCTCCAAGGAGGAGACGGGTAAGGTTCCTCACAGATCCCGCACGCCGACAGGGATCGTGGCCCTCGGTGGAACTCACGGCCCCGGTTCCCCTGAATCCCAGATTCCAGGATGCCGTCATTACTTTAGTTTTTACACTACACTTGTTTCAGTAAAATCAAAAGCCATTCCTTTTATAGTTCTTTTGAGCCAGAGGCCTGCCTCACCACTACACCTAAAGACTTTTTTTCAAAGGATGTTGAGTTCTATATTGCTATGACTTTTTATTTTTTATTTTATTTTATATTTTTTTATTTTTAAGGATTTTATTTATTCATGAGATACAAAGAGAGGGAGAGAGAGGCAGACACAGGCAGAGGGAGAAGCAGGCTCCATGCAGGGAGCCTGACGCGGGACTCGATCCCGGGACTCCAGGATCACGCCCCGGGCTGAAGGCGGTGCTAAACCGCTGAGCCACTCAGAGATCCCCAGCTATGACTTTTTTAAAAAGATTCAGTTATTTATTTTAGAGAGAGAAAGAGGAGGGTGAGGGGAGCAACAGAAAGAGAGGAAGAAAACCCAAGCATACTCCCCGGCCAAGTGCAGAGTGCGAGGGAGGCTCGATCTCGCCACCTTGAGATCATGACCAGAGCGGAAATCAAGAGTCCTGGGCTTGGCGCACCTGGGTGGCTCAGTCAGGATCTCTGCTTCCACCTCCTGTCCTGAGCCCAGGGTCCTGGGATGGAGCCCCACGTCTGGCCCCCTGCTCACTGGGGAACCTGCTTCTCCCTTCACCTCTCCCTCTGTCTGCCGTTCCAGCTGTTTGTGCTCTCCCTTGCTCTCTCTTTCAAATAAATAATATAATTCATTTAAAAAAAGTCATATACTCAACTGACTGAAGCATCCAGGCACCCCTAGTTGTTTTGAAGGTTTTATTTATTTATTAAAGATTTTTATTTATTCAAAACATAGAGAGAGGCAGAGGGAGAAGCAGGCCTGGGCCTGATCAGGACTCGATCTCAGGACCCAGGGATCGCGACCTGAGCCAAAGGCAGACATTCCACCACTGAGCTACCCAGGCGTCCCAGGCATCCCTAATTTTATATTGTGTTAAATTCACTGTTTTAAGTTCCAGTAGTTGTATGAAAGTACTTTTTTGGTACCTGGGCTCTGACTTTAAAGAACCAGTTTGTAGCGGGTCTCAATAATTATTCTAAATGACAATAATTCCTTAAGATTTTCATTCATATACAGATGAATGCAGAACTGCACTAAAAGAAGAATCCACTAGACTCATCCCTACTCCCATTATGCCAAAAATCCCTCCAACACCTTCATCTTGTTTTTTTAAGGGAGATTGTCCTAAAGCCCCCTCCAGCAATTTTTCCCCCTTCTTGTTTCTTGTGATGTTCTAAACCCATTTCAGACATTCAAGAGATAAAGAGATTTGGTAATGCGAACTTTGGAAGTTGTGCTGGTGAACCAGTAAGGCATGATACCTCCTTATAGGAATTAATGATGATGGAGCAGAAGGCAAGCTGAGGGCAAAGCACAAGCTGACACCCCGCAACCCTCCCAGCTCCCCATCCTGGGTGGGCTGTGTGTGACATTCCTCAAGCACTCCTGGCTGCCCTAAGACTAAGGGAAGGGAAAAACAAATGATTTGCTAATATAGATTAAAGTCCCACAAGACACAAGTCTCCGTCAGTTTACCAGTGTCTTAGTGATTTACAGAGAAAAAGCATTCTTATTAATAGTCTAACTTTCAGAGACTCATAATTCAATTTTCTGGAGCCCTAACATCATCCTCCCTTCCATGAGTAATGTGGGAAATAGAGGCATAAGGAAATGTGAACAAAGTTAAGTTTCTTTATGACCTTTTGCTTATTGACAGGGACTTGTAATAGAAAAAGTAGAACACATTCCTCCAAAAAGCTCTCAAAACTGTCTTAATCCCTTATTAGGAGAAAAACAACCTTAACTGGGTAATAGCCAGGCCTCCAGTATCCTATAAATCTTCTTTAGCATGTCAAAGTTCTTTTTGAAAACCTTTTTTTTCCTTACCTCCCCCAACTCCCAAGTATGTAATCAGCTATTCCTCAACCCCAGGGCAGCAGCTCTTTTTGCCCACAGATCCTGTCCCGTGCTTTAATGAAATCTCTTTGCACCAAAGATGTCTAAAGAATTCTTTCTTGGCCTTTGGCTCTGTACCTCACCAACATTCCAAAAATATATCGTTAACATAAACCGCACTTCATGAGGGGCATAGATTAGTGGAGAGATCTGTGAGAGTGACAACCCAGCTCTCCTTGCTGACTTCATAGGAGGCCCTTTCCTGTTTGTCTCCATTCCCTATCTTTACAACTCCCCTGCCCTACTCAGGCAGAATAGAACACTCTTTGTATAGCTCTTACTCTGCCAGCTTGCTCAGATTATTCCACTGTCTTCATTTACAACAATCCTGATTCAGCTTTTTTTTTTTTCAGCTTTTAATCTTAAACCCAACTCAGATCCCTTTTGCTCTAAAAATGCCCCAATTAATGCAGTTATTCTCACCTTTGGATTTATATAGAAATAATTACTAAATAATTTGACCATTTTGAAGAGAGATTTCTATTGTCCTTTTCACATCAAAGGGGGAAGGAGATGTTTCCATCATTTTAAGGCTGTTCACTGAGTTGAGCAGGTAATGGGAGTTTAATTTCCACCTTTGAATTTGGAATAATGGCAGTTCATGTTCACGCCTCAAATTTTGGAACTGTGTGTGATGTAAGTGTGAGGAGGGCAGGCAACATGAAGGTTTTGTTTTTTTTTTCTTGACTAGATGATGTTCAGTATTTATTTATAAAAAAGATTTTATTTATTTATTTTGAGAAAGACAGCAGGAGCAGAGAGAGGGAGAAGCAGACTCTCCCCCTCCATTGAGCAGGGAGCCAGGATTTGGACTCAATCCCAGGACCCTGAGATCATGACCTGAGCCAAAGGCAGATGCTTAACCCACTGAGCCACCCAGGTGCCCCAGTGGTGTTCAGTGTTTAAGATATTGTTGCTATTCTTGGCAACCAGAAGCAGTGTTTGCTGTTACCATACAGGTAGTATTGCTGAGACAGCCTGGGAATCTCCCAACTAACTACAAGAAAATTGCAGCAGGTTTTTCTTTCCTGTTACTTTCTTAGGACTTCCTGAACTAAAGGAGAAAAAAAGTATAGTGGATCATCCTAAACCCCTCCCAACATCCCTTCAGAATGAGTTCATCCCTGAGGAAGTTCTTCTTTCTTTGACCTGTACAGCCAATGCTGGTCCTTGTCCTGAAAACTTACTGCCTCCTAAGAAAATTAAAACCCCAAAGGTGGGTATATACCTATATGAAGTACTTGGGAACATACATCTTTTTGGTATCCAACTCATTAGGTATTTGTTGAGCATATTGTTAAAAACCAAAATTTAATAAATTTGAGGATCTAACTGACTTTATTCAACAATTCATGAATCAGCATCTGATATAGGAAATGGAAAGGAGTTCAGAGAAGCTGTACAAAAAATAGAGGTTTTTTTTTTGTTGTTGTTGTTTTGTTTTTGTTTTTTAGAAAGTGGGAAGGGACAAGGAAGTTGTAAACAAAAGAAAGGATTATTGGATTATTTTGGGCAAGGTCATCTTCTCCTGGGAAGGGGTGGGAGCCTATCAGACTGATGACCTCACTAGTGCTGGTCAGGAACTGCCAGCTGATTGGCTAAAAATGCCACTCTTGGAAGATGCCAGAACCTCAATTAGGTAAGGTGTTAAGTGTTGGCTTGCTGATGTAGGGCTTAGCACAAGTTCAGGCTTGTTGTTTCTTTTTTAATGTTACATATTCCCAATTATCTTTCAAAATACTCTAAAATTAATCTCCTAGATTGAAAACTAAAATCATTTTCACCAGTGTTTCCAAGGAAATGCTTTTTCTTTCACTTTTGAATTGTCCCAGTTTCAATTATTCTCCATAGTATTGATGACGCAGCATTTTGCTCTCATTCCCATAGGCTATCCAAGGGCCTTTAATGTAAACATTGCAAAGGGTTAACAGATTTCATTTGACCACAGCGCTCTCTGCTGTATGTTCATGTATTTGCTTTTTCTTAGGGTACTCTTCCGCGTCCTGCTGACCAAGTCTGGTATCACCCTATTCGAAGAAATAAGTTCAAATACCTGATTGACCATCCTGTTTCCCTAACTGGTGCTGGAAGGTAAAGAAGGCAGATGGGTCGATGCAGATGAAGAGAGTCGTTTTCTCATCTTGTTTCTTTGGGAGGGGCACAATTGGAAAAACCATAGATGCAAAGATTTTAAATTTAAAGCTTACAAGATCTTTGATGAGTCACAATACAATCTGAAGGCGGCACAGGACCACCCTTCTGTGTGTATGATCATTAACTCTACTGGCTTTTGGTTTGTTTAGATTTGCTTTTTTGCATGCCTTTCTGTATTTGTCCACTTACTCCTCTGTCCCTGGTTGTACCCTCCAATAGGGAGAGTGCCTGTTTCATCTGTACATTTAAGAAGAGTGAGGTAACGCAGCATCATGAATACTTTGAAAAGCAAGTGCAGGGCAGCCCCGGTGGTGCAGCGGTTTAGCGCCACCTGCAGCTCGGGGTGTGATCCTGGAGACCCGGGATCGAGTCCCACATCGGGCTCCCTGCATGGTGCCTGCTGCTCCCTCTGCCTGTGTCTCTGCCTCTCTCTCTCTCTGTCTCTCATGAATAAATAAATAAAATCTTAAAAAAAAAAAAAAGGCAAGTGCTTACTCCCTGGTTTTTCTTAAAGTGAACCCTCCATCTTTAGATCAAATTAGCAAACACTATTTATCGTTTTTATGTCATTCCTAAACACATTCTGAATGTCATGGCTTTTCCTGTGAAGATTGTGACTTGCTCGTTTTCTGTGTGTAATCCACTTATCAGTTGCATGCCGCTCATGAGATATCACTTCATCTGAAAGAAATAATATGTAATATTATGGCACATTAATATATAATAATAAACATGCTAATATATGGATAGGTTATTTAGTCTTTCTGAGTTCCATATTCTCATTTATAAAAAAGGAGTAATAGACTTACTCCATTTTGTGTACCTTTCAGGGATATTGTAAAACATATTTTAGAGGAGATAATGGGCAGAGCTATATATGTATGTAAGCTCTACAGCCAATGTGGGGCTCGAACTCACAACCCTGAGATCAAGAGGCATGTGATCCACTGACTGACCAGCTGGGTGCCCCATGGTTAGTGCTATTTTAATATAAGCTATTATTATTCAGCTGTGTCTCAGTGCTAGAAAAAGTGGCAGGAACTTGGGCTATTAACTTTTGTGTCCTGGGGCTTTAGTGTCAGAGCATCTGTATTTTATATTGTGCCTTCAGATCATGGTTATAATTATTTCTAGTTATAATTAGTAGTTATGAGATGTTAGAAGTACTTTGAAAAAAATAATAAGCTGTATCTGAATGAAGCAATAACCCAGTATTAAAGTTTTAATGTCAAATGCCTTCTGACTTGGAATTTTTTTTAAAGATTTTATTTATTTATTCATGAGAGAGAGAGAGAGGCAGAGACACAGGCAGAGGGAGAAGCAGGCTCCAAGCTGGGAACCTGACGTGGGACTCGATCCTGGGACTCCAGGATCGTGCCCTGGGCCAAAGGCAGGTGCCAAACCACTGAGCCAAAAATTCCATGACTTGGAATTTTTAAGCTGTGAAGATATGTATTGTGGTAAACAGGATAATGGCCTCCCCTCAAAATGTTCTCACTGTACCTCAGAACTTGAGTACTTACTTTACATAGCTAAAAGACTTTGCAGATGTGATTAAGGTTAAGGACCATGAGATGGACGGAGTAACCTGGATTCTTGAGATGGGGCCAACCCTATTGCCTGAGTCTTTAAAGTGGAAAAAGAAGGAAGTTGAATGAGTCAGAGAAGAAGGAGGACACAGTGGAAGTGTGAGAGAGAAGGAATTCAGTTTATGATTGCTGGCTTTGAAGATGGAGAAAGGGAGGACATAAGCTAAGAACTCTTGTTGACCTCTAGAAGCTGGGTATGGCCCTCAGCTGGCAACCATCAAGGAAACAGGGATCTTAGTCTTAGAACTGCAAGGAATTGAGTTCTGCTAACAACTCCAGTGGACACAGAAATGGATTTTCCCTTACAGTATCCAGAAAGGAATACAGCCCTGTCAACACCTTCATTTTACCTGTGAGATCTAGGTTGGGCTTCTGACCTATAGAACTGTAAAATAATAAATGTGTGTTGTTTAAGCTGCTAAATTTGAGGTAATTTTTAAAAAAGATTTTATTTATTTATTCATGAGAGAGAGAGAGGCACAGACACAAGCAGAGAGAGAAGCAGGTTCCACGCAGGGAGCCCAACACGGGACTCGATCCTGGGGTCTCCAGGATCACACCCTGGGCTGAAGGTGGCGCTAAACCTCTGAGCCACCCGGGCTGTCCAATTTGTAGTAATTTTTAAGGCACCAATAGAAAATTAATACATGTATTTATAACTAATAGTATTTGTAACAAGAGGTAACTTGTCTAGCAACCTTAAATATTTAGAGCAGAGCAGTGAAATATAAAACAACCCAGCAGTAGCCTTTGTGTAATATTTTTCGACAGTTTTATCAGTCAGAGTTCAGTGCAGAACTAAAACCTATGTTAAGCGATAAATCGAGTATTTAAAAAATTGTTGGAAAAAAAAATGTTGGAAGGGCTAAAGGAGCATGTATGAAGCAGTACTTTTGGGAATAACTCTCAGAACAAGATGGAATTAACCTACCATGAAGGGTACTATCTCGAGGGCTGCCACAAGAGTTCAAGCATATGTCCCCTTGAATAGACATTTGTCCAAAGATGGTAAAAATGGCAGATATGCACATGAAAGATGCTCAACATCATTAGCCATAAGAAAATGCAAATCAAAACACCTGGGTGGCTCAGTCAGATAAGCATCTGCCTTCAGCTCAGGTCATGATCCCGGGGTCCTGAGCCGCTCATCAGGTTTTCTGCCTGGCAGGGAGTCTGCTTCTCTGTCTAACCTCCTGCCTCTGCTTCCTGCTTGTGCTCTCTCTCTCAGTCTCTCAAATAAATAAAATCTTTAAAAAAAAGTAAAAAGGAAATGTAAATCAAACCATGAAGCAATACTATTTCACACCTACGAGGATGGCCATAGTTAAAAAGCAGACAATAACAAGCATTTGTGAGGATGTAGAAACATCGGAAGTGTCATGCCTTGCTGGTGGGAATGTAACATGGAGCAACCTCTTTGGAAAATAGTTTGGCAGTTCCTCAAAAATTTAAACATAGGCTTACTGTATGACCCAGCAATTCCATTCCTACGCATATACCCAAGAGAATCGGCAATGTATGTCTGCACGAAAACTGACTGAATATTCATGGCAGCATTATTCATGTAGCCAAAAAGTGAAAATAAGCCAACTGTCATTTGATGAGAAAATACACAAAATGGGATATACAATGGAATATTATTCAGTCATAAAAAGAAGCCAAGTACTAATACCTGTTACAACATTGATGAACTTTGAAGGCATGCTAAGTGAAGGAAGCCAGTCATAGAAGGGCACGTGTGTGTTTCTATTTATATGAAATGTCCATGATAGGCAAACCTATAGAGATAAAAAGTAGATTATTGGTTGCTAGGGATGGGCCTAGGAAGGAGAGGGGAATTACTGCTAATGGGTAAGGTTTTTTTTTTTAGCTGGGGTGATAAGAATAATCTAGAATTAGATACTGGTGATGGTCATACAACTTTGTGAATATATTAAAACTTGTAAATTGTGAATATACTAAAGTCTTGTACTTTTTAAAAAGGTGAATTTTGTGGTATGCGAATGATACTGCAATTAAAAAAAAGAAGAATTCCCTTAACTGTGATCCAAGGATCTGGAAACTGAAATCAAGAAGCTGTCACTGCTGTTACTGCCCTGCCCTTCTGGACCAAGGTAGCTGGAGAGTGGATTCTGGAATGTTTCATGAAAACTGCTTTTCCATGATGTTGCTGGTAGAATAAGCAAAAGACATGACAGGAAAGTGACTTCTGTTTTACTTCTGCTTCTAAAGTCTGTGCATCTGCTTGTTCACACCTGGAACCTTACCTGCAGGGATGTCTGGGAAATTGCTTTCCAACCCCTCCAACCCAAAGAGGGAGCCAATACACACTAGAGTCTGGCACATTCCAGTACTGCCCTAGGTTTCAGAAATATAACCAGACTGTCCTCAAGACACTTCTAGCTTCAGAAGTCATTACCTGAACTGTAAAGAAAAGATTATATTGTGTTATGTACACTCTGTTTAAGAAAGCTGTGAAGAAAAAAAAAAAAAAAAAGAAAGCTGTGAAGTTTTAAATACATTTTAGAAAGACAATAGTTTTTAAAAAGCATAACTCAGTTATTTGGAAAATCGATCTCTCTGAAATACCTCATTCTTTGACAACATCAGATAAAAGACCTACTTACTTATGAACATAACCAGTGATGAATTGAAGAAGAACTCGAAGTATGAACCCAGTTTGATAATCTAGGGATCCAGTTTTTGTATTATGGCTAAGAATAAAAGTTTGCTTTGTTTTTGTTTTTGTAACTAAAAATAGATTTTCCAGAGGAGTGGAAGCAGGTGGTTTACCACAAGAATTTTATAAGAAATAAAACATATTTCTATTTTTAATGAAAAATTGTTTGATTTTTTAAAAAGATTTTATTTATTTATTCATGAGAGACAGACACACACACACACACAGAGCGAGCGGCAGACACAGGCAGAGGGAAAAGCAGGCTCCATGCAGGGAGCCCGACGTGGGACTTGATCCCAGGTCTCCAGGATCACGCCCTGGGCTGAAGGCAGCACTGAACCGCTGAGATACCTGGGCTGCCCTAATGAAAAGTTGTATACCAACAAATAAACTAAATGTTTCCTCTAAAAAATAAAGTGAGGTTCAAAAATAAAATAAGGTAACCAATAATTTTAATAATAGAAACATAAAAGTCTCCTATAGTTACTCTTTGAGACAATTTGAATGACAGTTACCCAACTAACATTTCCTTTACAAAGATGTAGGTGTGTGTGTATATATGTATGAACCATTCATTGTTTTTAGCCAGTAGAGTTGTATTGGCCAATCTATAGCAGTTATTGGTGAGATAGTGATTGATGTCCCATCATCCTGAGAGCAGCTTTTTTTTTTTAAGATTATATTTTTTTATTCATGAGATGCAGAGAAAGAAGAAGAAACTTAGGCAGAGGGAGAAGCAGGCTCCTTGTGGGGAGCCTTATGCAGGACTCAATCCCAGGACCCTGGGATCACACCTGAGCCAAAGGCAGATGCTCGACCACTGAGCCACCCGGGTGCCCCTGAGAACAGCTTTTTAAAAAGACAATTTTATTAAAAGAACACACACACAACACTTCATTGAGATATCTTTGCCACAGAAATTGAGTATGTTTAAGGTGTATAACTTGATTTTTTGTAAGTGTATAAATTGTTAGATCACAGTCAAACTAAATGACTTATCTGTCACCTCCATAGAGTTACCATTTGTGTGTATCTGTATGTTTGTATGTGTGCGGCAAGAAGATTAAATTTAAGATCTATTCTCCTAGCAGATTTCAAATATACAATACAGTATTGCTAACTATCATCACTGTGCTGTGTGTTAGATCTCCAAAACTCACTCATCTTGCATTACTGAAACTTTGTAGTTTTTGACTAACATTTCCAGATCCAGCCCCCCATACCTTCGCATCTGACATATAAATGAAATCAGACAGTATTTGTCTTTGTCTTGCTTCTTTCACTTGGAATAATGTTCTGCATCTTCATTCATGTTGTCACAAATGGCAGGATTTCCTTTTAAAGGCTAAATGACATTCCATTGTCTACAATCCACATTTTCTTTAATCTATTCATTCATCAGTAGACATTTATCGCTATTGTGAATACTGTGGCAATGAACATGGGAGTGCAGATATTTTGTCAAGATCAAGATTCATTTTCTTTGGATATAAACCCAGAGGTGGGGTTGCTGGGTCATATGGTAGTTCTATTTTTTACTTTTTTGAGGAAGCTCCATGCTATTTATCACAATGGCTATACCAGTTACAATTGAGGGGAGGGACAGAGACATGTAAAAATCATGTGCTGTAAGGGGCATGATTATAACTGCTATAGAAGGTGAATCTGGCAGAAGTGTGTAAGAATATACTAGAGAGACTTGAGAATCTATGTAAAAAGTAGCAAAAGCTTGGATTAGTGATTTGACATTGGCAAGAGACAACAGGGTCAATGCTAGAATGATATGAGGGGGACTATAAAGTTAATAAGTGTTAGTGATAGATGGGAATTTAGAGCAATGGATGGGAAGGAATCAATTATGTATGCAGAGCTTTTGATGGTAGAGTGGTGGTACTTCCTGATAGAATGAATTAGTGAGGATAGGAGAGTGGAAAGTTAGAATGGAGGGAGAATTATTCACTGGTAGGTAGAGGTAACAACTCTAGGTGAGATTTGATGGCAATCCTAAGAGAGAAAGCCCAGGGTAAGAAGACAGAGGAAGCGAGAATGTTGCAGAGCATCTCCATTTAGTAGGCAGGAAGTCACGGAGAAGCCCAAGAATGAGTAGTCAAGGCAAAAGAACCTGGAGAGTCCAGTAACACAGGATAGAGGAGAGGAGAGTGTTTTTAAAAAGAGGGATGATCAATCCTGGGAAATATTACAAGGAAGTACTGGAAGAGAAGAGCTGATGACTTAACAGTAGAAAGTCATCAGCTTTCTTTCTTTTTCTTTTTTTTTCAGTCGTTAGCTTTCTAAAGTGGTTTCAGGAGAGAGAGGGATGGAAATTAGACTGCAAGGAAATTTCAAGAAATCTGATTAACACAATGTGAGAGGTCAGTTGATCGATGGATCATGATAACATAACAGCAGTGCATGATCAAGGGAAGATTTTTAGAAGGGGAAAAGACTTGAGTAATAGACCAAAGGGAATCTCCAAGAGAGGGGGACACACACAGAAAGATTGGCAGAATAAGATTCCAAAGGATGTGGGTAAAAATGAAATGAAGGACCTCAGTGGAGGAAATAATCCCGGGGAAGAGAATATATCTTAACCTAAGGTTGAAGGAAGGGAAAGAATTTGTGGTGTGAATGAGAAATATGAGGTGGAGAGGAGGAAGATCGGCGTAGGGATGGCTCATGTCTAGTGTCTCCGCTGTCTTAGTGAAGTATGAAGTAAGGAGATTGGTTTTGTGCCCCTTTTCACCCAAGGGAAGGATGTGTGTGGACCTTACCCGTCTCTTATCCAGGTGCCAGACAGAAAGTTTATTTTGTAAATACATTTCTCTTATTTTTTAGGGATATTTCTTTTCTGTACGATGTTAAATATGTTAAAGGAAAGGCCAGGGAGAGTTTACTTTGTCCCCCACGTATGGAACATTCATTACAGTCACATGATGGTGTCATTGTGCCTCATAAAGTAAGTATTTGACAAATAATTTCCTCTCTCTCTAATTAAAAAAAAATCCTTAAAATATAAAGCAATGTTGTACTGTAATAACAACCTGAATTGCTTATCAGTTTTTGAAAAAGATTTTATTTATTTATTTATTTATGAGAGACATAGAGAGAGGCAGAGACATAGGCAGAGGGAGAAGCAGGCTCCCCACAGGGAGCCTGATGCAGGACTGGATCCTAGGACGCTGGGATCACACCCTGAGCAGCAGGCAGACACTCAACCACTGAGCCACCCTGATGCCCTGCTTATCAGTTTTTATAGCACTTTCTAATTATTTCTAGGAAAAGGTATTTAGTGGGAAAGGATCTATGATACCTTATTTTAAGCCATTTTTCCAAGCTACAGTTATCCACTTTAATCTAGAAAATACAATAGAGGAGAATAGATTTTTTAAAAAGTTTACACTTCAAAGTTGTAGAATTCTTATTTTTGGCATGTTGCTAAGGGAAATTTTAAATTCCTTTTGGAGTTTAAAGAGTCAGTGGATTACTGAATGTGTGGGACACGTGTGAATAATATTAAGACCAAGGTTGTTCTTTAATTCATGGTTATTTTTTAAATGTATGCTCTGCTAAATGTTTTTTACTACATCTTATGGTCCATATTACTAATAACATTATTTCCATAATTAAAATCTCTTAATAAATAGCATCCCTTTGGGGTAGGAATGTTGATTTATGCAATTTAGCTTTTTTAATTTACTAATGTATTCATTCTTGTCCTTCTTTCTTTTTAAGCCAAAGAAACTAACGGATACCTTGCTTCCTGAAGAATTTCATATTGTGTCAAATACAGGAGTTGCAGGTTTGGAGTGTTATGATGAGTGAGTACTATGGTATATACTGAATATCTGACAAGTGGAACTGTTTCCTCCTCCCCAGACATAGAGGAACCTGAGAACAGTTCACCCATGTTCCCAGGTAATATCTACATTGAAATAAGGAAACATTTGGCTTTCCATCCTAAATTTAAGAAAGGTGTCAAAATGAAAACATCTTCTTGAAAAGAATTTGGGCTTTTAGTGATCAAATTGTTCTCAGTCTTTTCCTACTGTTTAATTTTGAATTAAAAAAGTGGATCTTGTGTTCTGAATGCTTGTCTCGGCCTCTTTAGGAATGATTTTGAGCAGTGGCCAAGGAGACAAATGAAAGTAGCCTTCTGAGCCAGTGTCTCATGATGCACACCATCTAGGGCTTGGCTCCAGCTTGCACACTAGTCATCTCCAGTTTTCTTTGTTTCCTGCTTATGGGATTGAAAAGATGATCTTGCTTGTTATTTTCTGAAACGTTTGAATATTTCATAGTTTAAAAAACTAGAACTTTGGACTAAGGTTTCATAATAATCTTCAGAGGCTGTCACTCTTTTTACTTTTCCAATTCACATTAAGGCATTTTCTTATGATAGTGGGTTTCAGAACAATATTTTGCCAAAGAGAACTAAATAGAATTCATTTTGGAGGGAACTTTTTATTTCTATATAATTTTAAATTATAAAAGTTACAAAAATATGACAAGCAACTCTTATGTACTCTCTGTTTTAACTCACTGAATATTTACATTTTCCTTTCTTTACTTTGATACACATACACCTACATTAAAACTATTCAAGATTAAGTTGGAGGGGGGGAAAAAGATTAAGTTGTAGGTATGACCCCTTTACCACCGAATACTTCAATGTCTGTTTCCTAGCAACCCACAAATTATAGATCTTTTTGATGATTTTTTAGCTTCATCATTTTTTCTCTGTTTATTAGTTAGTATTTTACCACATGGGTTCATGGATGTCTGTTTTTTTTTTCCAGTGGTTTTTAATTCTTTACTATGATTATTTATTCTTATGTTCAAAATTTTTTAGATTTGGCCAATGTTAGCTCCTTTGAGCTGGCTCTTATGTTCTTTGGACATGTCCCCGTAATTCTTTGAATGTTCCCTTATTTTCTAAGAAATATCACTAAGATTTTCAGGGTCATTGTGATTTTATGGGTAAAATGATGGACCCTTTCAGTTGCCTCCAAGCTTCCCAATTTCCTGGTCTTAGGTTTATCATGTTGTGATATGTGATAAACAGTCCAGTTAATTTCTTCCCATAATATTTATCTGTCTTATTTGTTGCAGCAAATATACTACTCTCCTCACAGATAGTGAAAACAGGCTATTGCTCTTCCCATCCATGTAAGTACAGTTTATTTTTGAAAGTATTTCTCAGAAGGAACATATACATATGGATGTAATATTTTAAACAGACATATATATTTATTTTTCTTAGTACTTTATTACACAGAAAATATTAAAATTATAACAGAAACCCAAGACACAATTCTATCATCTAATTAGTGTTTTCAATTTTTACATATTTATAGTAATATTTAAGTACTATAAAACATTCTTTTACAGTTTTAAATTTGTTTTTTCTAAAATTTTATTTTATTGTGGTAGGAATACTCAACATGAGATCTATCTTATTAACACATTTTTAAGTTTTAAATACAGTATCATTTTTTAAAATTATTTATTTATTTGATACAGAGAGACAGCATGAGAGGGGGAGGACCAGAGGGAGAAGCAGGCTCCCTGCTGAGCAGGGAGCCCAATGTGGGGCTTGATCCCAGGATCCTGGGATCATGACCTGAGCCAAAAACAGCCCCTTAACTGACTGAGTCACCCAGGCGCCCTACAATATTGTTGAATCTAGGCATAATGTTGTATGATAGATCTGTTTGCTAGTCTTTTTTTTTTTCTTTTTATCTCTCCTTTATCCCTTTTCTTCACTTACATTGTGGAGTAACCAATATTAACAGCTTGATATTTATCTCTCCATATTTCTTCTATATTCTTACAATCCTAAACACTAAGTAGGAATGTTTAGAAGAAAGTGTTATTTTCTTTACGCAAAAGAGGATCATACTATTTACATTTTTCTTTTCCTTTTTCTTCTTTTTAAAAAATTTTATTACTGATATAGCCCACTAGATCCATACATACAGGGCTAATGCTTTCAAATACCATTAATATTCCAGGAGTGTCTAGGTGGCTCAGTCTGTTGGACCAGCAACTCTTGGTTTCAGCTCAGGTCATGGTCTTGGGGTTCTGGGATTGAGCCCTATGTCAGGCTCTGTGCTCAGTGGGGAATCTGCTTGGGGGTTCTCTCCCTGTCCCTCTGCCCCTCTGCCCCTCCTCTAGCTCTCTTTCTCAAATAAAAAAATACTATTAATAATTCCATAGTATATACATTTTATATATATTATATTCCTTTTGTCATTTGAGGATGACCTGTTATAACACTAATTACATCAGTCTGTCACCATGTAATCTTTCAGGAAACCTAATAAAAGAGTAGAAGTGGTCCAGCTGAATGATGTGATGGATGCTATGCTAGAGAGGGCTGGTGTGGAAAATCAGGAATATACAGGGCCAACTAAGGTAATTGCAAAGATCAATGTAACCTAGTGGTTGAGAGCATGCATTCTGGAGTCACAATGTCTGGATTTGAATTCTGGCTCTGCCATTTATTAGCTAGTGACCTTGGGCAACTCACTTAATGTATTTGTGCCTCAATTTCCTCATCTTTAAATTAGAAGTAATAATGATACCTCCCTCATAGGGTTGTTGTGGAGATTCAATGACATAAATATAAAGAGCTTAGACTAGTGCTTGGTGTGTGGTTAACACTGTATAATTGTTGGTATTATTGTTACTGTACTTTATTGACTGTAATGAATAAATTCATTGACTGTAATGGTCAATTTCACTGACCATTGATTATATATATGACCCTTATTATTTTATGTACCACTAAAAAATTACTGCCAATTCAACCATGCTTTCTTATCACTTAAAATTTTTTATTTTGTTCGTGAAGGAGTTCTTTCAATCTTACAGAGATATAGATAGATATAGATAATTCAAGGGCTCTTTTCTCTTTTGTTTTGTAAATTTTTATTTTTATAGAATTTGGAACTTATAGACAAGTTCAGTATAAGGCATTCCTATGTAAGCTTTACTCAGATTCACTAATAGTTTACACTGTGCTCTACTTGCATTATCATTCTCTCTTCCTCTCTATATACATATCTCTATGTGTATAGTTTTCTCTGAACCATTTTAGAGTAAGCTGGTGACATCATGCCTCTTTATCACCAATCATTTCAGGGCGTGTTTTCTATGGATAAGGACATTCTCTTATATATCTGTAATATAATTATCAAAATCAGGAAATTTAACATTGATGATAATATTATTTGTCCATATTCAAATTTCAAATTTTATTGATTGTCCCTAAAATGGCTTTTATAGCTCTTTCTCCCTGTTTCAGGATTCCAGGATCACATAGTGCTTTTAGTTGTCATGTTCCTTTAGACAACTATAATCTGAAACAGTTCTTTTTTTTTTTTTTTTTTTTTTTGACCTGGATATTTGGAAAAGCACATGCCAGTTATTCTGAAGAAATGTTTTTCAATTTTATTTTTATTTTATTTATTTATTTTTAAAAATATTTTATTTATTTACTCATGAGAGACAGAGAGAGAGGCAGAGACACAGGCAGAGGGAGAAGCAGGCTCCATGCAGGGAGCCTGATGTGGGACTCAATTCCGGGACTCTAGGATCATGCCCTGGGCCGAAGGCAGGTGCTAAACCGCTGAGCGACCCAGGGATTCCCATGTTTTTCAATTTTAGTTTGTCTAGTGTGTACTCAGAATCAGATTCAGGTTATGTATTTTTGGCGGGGATAATACAAAAGTGATACTGTGACCTCAGTGCATTATATAAAGAGGTGCATGATTAAACACAAACTTTAAAAATAATATATCAAAAAATAATATATCATTTTTGTAGATATATTTATAAAGAAAACTATGAGTCAAATTATCAAGGTATTTCTAAAGCACTCACATTCAGAGCATTTACCTCCAAAAATGTGTTTTTACTGACAAGACTGTAATAAATACTGATGATATTCCTTATCTTCTTGTAGATGCACGAACTATTACATATATTGAAGAAGGAACAGACCATTTACAATACGGTATTTCATGAACTTATTCGACAAGTCAGTGTGGACTGTGCAGATAGAGGAGAACTGCTGTCCAAAATCAGGTTAGAGCTGTTATTGCAATATCTGGTTTCCTTTTGAATTTTATATTACAATTATGTTTATATCTGCTTTTGAGAAAATCACAAAAAAGTTCCCTTCTTTATTCTATTGATAATAAGGAGCTGAATTGCATTTCTATCATATTTCTATCCTATCCTGTCCTGTCCTATCCTATTCTCTATAAGGTAATCTCTTTTGGCATGTTTGACACCATATTCCTTTTTAAAAAAATGTTTAAAATTTGTTTTACACAGAGAGAGTGTGTGTGGCAAGGGGGTGGGATGGGGAAGAGGGAGAGAGAGAATCAAGTAGACTCTCCACTGGGCACAGACCCTGATGCAGGGCTTGATCCCATGACCCTGAGATCATGACCTGAGCCTAGATCAAGAATCAGTCGCTTAACCAGCTGTGCCACCCAGGTGCCCTGACACCAAATTCTTTTATGATTGGGAGTGAAGTGCTATGTGAAATACTAAAAAAAGTATAGATTCTTGATTTTTAAAGATTTTATTTATTCATTAGAGACACACACAGAGAGAGAGAGAGTTAGAGACATAGGCAGAGGGAGAGGCAGGCTTCCTGTGGGGAGCGTGATGTGGGACTTGATCCCAGGACTCCAGGATCACAGTCTGAGCCAAAGGCAGACACTCAACCACTAAGCTACCCAGGCATCCCAAAAGTATAGATTCTGGAGACAGAGCCAATCTGGTTTCAAATCAACATCTAGATGTGTAACCTTGGTAAAAGTGTGAGCCTTAGTTTTCTCATCTGTAGGTACAGATAATAACTATGGTGAAAATTTTCACTTGTCCATTTATTCATTCATCAGTCAGTGATACCTACTGAGTGTCTACTCTGTGTCAAGCATTGAGAAGGTTCATACATCTGCCTTTGTTGACTTTGACAAATACAAACTCTTAACAAGGTATGGAAGATTACCATAACCCCACAAAGTTCCCTAGTGCTCTTTCCCAGTGAATGCCCACCCCGACTTCTCTAGGAGTTTTGACTTCTTTCCCAGTTAGATTAGTTTCACCTATTTAGGAACTTCATATAAATGGGATCATGTAGAGTATATACAGTTAACCCTTGACCAACATGAGTTTGAACTGCACAAGTTTACTTAGATTTGTTACAAATACTTTAAATGTATTTTTTCTTCCTTATGATTTTCTTAATAACCTTTTCTCTAGCTTACTATAAGAATACAGTATATGATATATACTACATAAAAAATACATGTCAGTCAATTGCTTATGTTATTGGTAAAGCTTCTGATCAACAGTAGACTATGTTTTTGGGGAGTCAGAAGTTTTATGTGGATTTTTGACTAGATGAGGATCAGTGCTCCTAACCTCCATGTTATTCAAGAGTCAACTGCACATGTAAGGCTTCTTTCCTGTAGCATGTTGTTTGTTTTAAGATTTCATTTATTTGACAGAGAGAGAGAGAGAGAGAGAGAGAGTACAAACAGGGGGAGTGGCAGAGGGAGGGGGAGAGGCAGGCTCCTCTCTGCTTTGTCAACATGGGCCTTGATCTCAGGACCCTGGGATGTATGAATGGAACAAAAACCAGTCTATTCCTTCTCCCATTGATCGACATTGGGTTATTTCCAGTTTGAATAAAGCCATCATGAACATTCTTGTATGAATCTTTCCTGAAAATGTGTTTTCATTTCTTTGGTAAATATGTAGGATGGGATTGCTGGTTCATAAGGTAGGTTTAAGTTTATTTTTATAAGAAGTTGTTATACCTTTTCTTAAAGTGGTTTTACCATTGTATATTCCCACTAACAGTGTATGAGTGTTCTGGTTGTTACATATTTTTGCCAACATTTGGTTTTGTAAGTTTTTAAAATTTTGGTCATTCTAATAGGTATGTGATAATACATTATTATGGTTTAAACTTTCATTTTCCTGACAATAAATTACATTGAACACATTTTCATGAGCTTATTGACCATATATTCTTTTTGTAAAATGTCTGTTCAAGTATTTTGTCTATTTTTAAATTGGGTTGTTTGTATTTTCATTATTGCATTGTAGGAGTTCTTTACATATCTGAGAAACTAATCTTTTGTCATGTATGTATGTATATATGTGTGTGTCTCTTTTTTTATAAAATCTCTATTAATACTTAATATTTGCTCCTAATTTGTTACTTACCTATTCATTTTTTTATTTCTAAAAATTTTATGTCTTTATTTGAGAGAGAGAGGAGAGCACAAGCAGAGGGAATGGCAAAGGCAGAGGGAGAAACAGGCTTCCCACAGAGCAGGGAGCCCTACTTGGGGCTATATCCCAGGACCCTGAGATCATGACCTGAGCCAAAGGTAGATACTTAATGGACTGATCTACCCAGGCGCCCCTGACCTATTCATTTTTTTATACATGTACTGATATGAATTTATTTTATTTAATTAATTTGTTTAAAAAGATTTATTTATTTGAGAGGGAGAGAGAGAGTACATGCATAAGCAGTGGGGAGGAGCAGAGGAAGAGAGACAAGCTTACTTCCCACTGAGTGGGGAGCCCCATGTGGGGCTTAATCTGAGGGCCCTGAGGTCATACCCTGACCTGAAATCAAGAGTCAGACACTCAAAGACTGAGCCACTCAGACGCCACTGGCTTTCTTTTAAAAGATAAAAGGTTCTTTTTAAGAATAGTTTTGAATTTACAGAATTGAACAGGTAATCGAGAATTTCCATTTACTCTCCCTTCCACAAAATCTGATATTAAAGTGGTATATTTGTTATAATTAATGAACCTATATTGATATACTATGTTTAACTGAAGCCCATACTTTACATTATGGTTTATTTTTTGTGTTGTTTTGTTCTATGGGTTTTGACAAATGCATATTTTTCAACCATAAAAAGGAATGAAGTACTGATAAATGATATAGCATGAATGAACTTTGCAAATATGCTAAGTGAAAGAAGCTAGTCACAAAAGGTCACAATATTGCAAGATCCCACTTATATGAAATATCCAGAAAAGGCACATCCAGACAGAAAGTGGACTGGTAGTTGCCAGGGACTGGGAGAAAGGGAAATGAAGAGTAATTGCAAACAGGTACCATTAAGGATTTTTGGTGACGGGGATGAGAAAATACTCTGGAAGTAGTGCTGATATTGTATGACTTTCTGAAAATATTAAACAGAATTACATACTTTAAAGAGTGAATGTTATAACATGTCAATTATATCTCAATAAAAAAATTATAAAGTTGTTCACAGATAGTCATTTCATTCCTCATTTACACATATTCCTTTGTGTATCAGATTTCATATATTAAAAAATTACAGCTACTTTATATAAATATAATCTACGTCTCTGTAACTTTACTCACTAATCCTCATTTTGTACTGTGAAAATATTCAGAATAACTCCGTTCTTTCTTTTACTGTATAGCTCTTTAAATATTTGAAAATAGCCATTTTTGTTCCCCCCTTATGCATTCTCTTATCTAGGTTAAATTTCCTCAGTTCTTACAAGTTTTCTTGGTGAAATATACTCTATATGGAAAACACACTAATTAGTCAGTGTTGACTTCATGCAGTATCACCAGTTTCATGGCCCTGAACCTCCCACGCATCACCTGTTTATCCCTCTGTCATTCCTGTTCCCTCACACCCGCAGCCACCACTGATCCTTCTACTGTCTCTATACTTTTTTCTCTTCCAGAATGTGATGTAGTTGGGATCATACAGCATGCAGTCTTTTCAGACTGGTTGCTTTACTTACTTACACCTCAATTTTAACTGCTGACATATTTTCTGACTGTTATTTTGTAGAATTCACTAAGTTGTGAGCATCATATCATTGTTTTTGAGCAATTTGCTTATGATGCAATTTGGTGTAATTTTCTTCATGTTTCTTGTGCTTGGTGTTCATTGAGCTTTTTGGATTTGTGAGTTTATAGTTTTCATCAAATATGGGAGTTTTTTGGCTAGTTTTTCTTCAAGTGTATTTTCTTCCCTCCTCCCTTTTTAGGGGAGTCCATTTACTCATATATCAGGCCGTTTATAATGAGATGGTCCCAGAGATCACTGATGCTTTGAAACTTTTCTCTTACTTTAAAAATCTTTTTCTGTTCATTTTGGATAATTTCTGTTGCTCTATCTTCAAGTTCACTAATCTTTTCTCCTGCAGTATATAATCTGCTTTTAATTCCATTCAGTAATATTCAACTCAGACATTGTAGTTTTCATCTCTAAAAGTTCATTTTAGGTCTTTTCAAAAATATCTTCAATGTGTCTACTTATCAATGCAAACATAGAATATAGTTATAGTTTGCCTGTTGTTTCCCCAAAGCTAATACATCCATTTAATATTGGAAGCAAGTGCTTTCAGTATTTTTATTTGCTGATTTTTAAAAACACCTGGGTACAGAACATGAGAGACTCCTAACTCTGGGAAACGAACAAGGGGTAGTGGAAAGGGAGGTGGGTGGGGGGATGGGGTGACTGGGTGATGGGCACTGATGGAGGCACTTGACGGGATGAGCACTAGGTGTTATGCTATATGTTGGCAAATCGAACTCCAATAAAAAAACAAAACAAAAAAGAAAAAAGAAAAGAAACCCTGAAAAAATAAAAAAAAACACCTGGGGCTCTTTGTATGGTTCTTCCCAAACCCCCAATCCTGCCATGGCTAGTTTAACATCTGAGGTCCTTTTAGGATTCCAGGCCAGGAAACTATGGGAGGGACCACTGAATCCCCAACAGCAAGAGAATGATATCCCTTGCCCAAAGGTTCTCCAAGCAGAGCCAACTCCTCCTCCTCCAAATAGGACTGGTGAGGCTATCTCAACACCCCTAGGAAGCAGTAACCCTCAAGGCAGTACTTGGAGGGGTGTCTGTCTGATGGGGGAGGTTTCAGGCTAGTCTTCCTCAGATCCCTGGCCATGGTGATCACCACTGGCTACTAGAAAAGTCAGACTGCAAAAGTGTTTTTCTAGCTCAAGAAGGGCCTGAAAGTGATGGGAGATGGCCTTCTTCTCAGCTATGGGCATCTTTGCATACGTCTGCTTGTATCCATCAGGCTGAAAGCAGGGGTCCCAGCCAAAGTCCTGGCAGCTTCTGGGCACCATGATCTGGCCCCTAAATAGGGACACTGGCTTGCTAGGGCCCCTGGTGCTGAGTACAAATGTGCAGAGCACAGAGACAAGTCTGTCCTTGAACCCAGCCAGGATCTGATAGAGACCTACAGGCTTTAACTTCTCCAGAAACCACTTCATGTAGGGTAGGGGCCTAGGAGGCTCCCAAGGATGTTGAAGCACAGATAGGTGTCCTCCACCAGTATAGGCTCGTGTACCTGCTGAGCTGTTTCCGATACTTCTGTATGGAAATCTCCTCAGGCTCTCCCTGGTTGGCAGGTCAATTTTCTGTACCACCAAAGTGCATGAAAACTTATCTCCTAGAATCTGAATTACCTTGTCCAGTTTTTAATGTCCTTGTCTGTTAATTCTAACATTTATGCCAGTTGTGGGTCAGTTTTTTTCTCCTCATAGATGTGTTTTCTGACTTCTTTGCATGCCTGATAAATTTGATTGGATGGCAGACATTGTGAATTTTAGCTTATTGGATGCTGTGTATTTTTCTATTTCTAAAAATATTCTTGAACTTTGATCTGGGACATGATTAAGCTGCTTGAAAATAATTTAATACTTTTGGGCCTTTAGGGGCAACCAGAACAGTGCTTAATTTAGGGTTAATTCTTTCTGAATACTTAGGCAAGGCTTTTCTTTATACTATATCCAATGATCCATGATTCATAAATTTTTCCAGTCTGAGTAGTTAGAACCAGTGCTGTTTTGAGCCACCTGTGATCCTTTCAGATGGCTCATTCCC
This sequence comes from Canis lupus dingo, assembly GCF_003254725.2. Lineage (NCBI taxonomy): Eukaryota > Metazoa > Chordata > Mammalia > Carnivora > Canidae > Canis > Canis lupus. Next base: position 20,165,902 of record NC_064249.1, on the reverse strand, counting down.
TGGCCTCAGATAGTTTCTTCACATTGATCCCTGATTGTTACTTAGCTGAATACTTGAGAAGGACACTCTGCATACCTCCAGGGGATCTTTCTGTATAGCTCTTTTTTCTCTGGTACCCTGTCCTCTTTCCTCTCCTAGACTCTTAGCTCTGTCTCCTTAACTCAGGGAATCTACTGGGCTTCTCCTGGGTTCTCTGCCCTTGTGCTTTGGCCTTTCAAGTCCAAAAGTTGGACCAATCAGAGGGCCTTCTTTAATTACTTTTGGCCTCTCAGTGATTACTTTTTTTCATTGCCTTACATCCAGTGTCTTGAAAATTTTTATGTCCCACGTATCTTGGAAATTGTCCCAACATAATTTGTCTTTTTTTGTTGTTGTTGTTGTTGTTATTTCAGCAGGAGAGTACATTTAATTCCTCTGGATTTTGTTTCTATTTTTCCTGTACGTATATCTATACCATAATCCTATGTATAGATTAATGTCCTTAATAATTTTTGGAAAATTATCAATGGAGATCTCTTTGATAAATGTTTGCCATTTTCTCTGTTTTCTCCTTCTTAATTTTTATTTTTTTATTTATTTATGACAGTCACAGAGAGAGAGAGAGAGAGAGGCAGAGACATAGGCAGAGGGAGAAGCAGGCTCCATGCACCGGGAGCCCGACGTGGGATTCGATCCCGGGTCTCCAGGATCACGCCCTGGGCCAAAGGCAGGCGCCAAACCGCTGCGCCACCCAGGGATCCCTGTTTTCTCCTTCTTGAACTCAGATTAGATTTATATTAGACGTTGACATCCTATGCTTTTTGTCTTTTCATCTTTTTCCTAATCTCAATCTCCTTATCTCTGTGCTGCATTCTTGGTAGTGTGTTTGAAGACATTAGTAACCTCTTTATCTGCATCTATTCTGCTAAAACCCATCTTTTGAGTTTTATAATTCAATAATTATACTTCTCACCTAAAAGTTTTGTTGGTTTGTTTCTATATCTGTCTCATCAGAGTTAATATGGTTTTTTTTTTAATTTTTTTTTAATTTATTTATGATAGTCACAGAGAGAGAGAGGCAGAGGGAGAAGCAGGCTCCATGCACGGGGAGCCCGACGTGTGACTCGATCCCGGGTCTCCAGGATCGTGCCCTGGGCCAAAGGCAGGCGCCAAACCGCTGCGCCACCCAGGGATCCCAATATGGTTTTTATTACTTATTCATTTATAGATTCAGTCTTTCATTTCTCAAACATTTCATGCATAGTTTTATATTTTAAGTCTCATACTTTTTGTATATGAAGACTATTAGTGTCTAAAATTACTGTTTGTTGTTTGTGATGATTTATTTACATTAGTATTTTGTAGTATTTGCTTTTATATATAACATTTGGTTAATCTTAATCATGATATCTTTAGGGTGTAAATCATAGATGCTTCCTGAAGAAAGAATTTGCATATTCTTCCTTCTGGAATCCAGGCTTCATGCAGTAGTCCAACACTCAGTTCTCCTACTTTGAAGCTGGTCCAAGGCTTAGTCTTGGACCCAATGTTGGCATTTTTTAAAAGACCTTATTTAGGGGATCCCTGGGTGGCGCAGTGGTTTGGCGCCTGCCTTTGGCCCAGGGCGCGATCCTGGAGACCCGGGATCGAATCCCACATCGGGCTCCCTGTGCATGGAGCCTGCTTCTCCCTCTGCCTGTGTCTCTGCCTCTCTCTCTCTGTGACTGTCATAAATAAATAAATAAATAAATAAATAAATAAATACCTTATTTATTTATTTGCAAGAGAGAGCACAGGTAGAGGTGAGAGGGGCAGAAGGAGAGGGAAAAGAAGACTCCCACTAAGCAGGGAACTGGACATGGGGCTCAATCCCAGGACCTTGGGATCATGACCTGACTCAAAGGCAAACACCTAACCAACTGAGCCACCCAGGCACCCCTCAAAGTTGGTATTTTTTAAAAATTTGTTATTTTTTTAAAAATTTATTTATTCATAGAGACACAGAGAGAGAGAGAGAGAGAGAGAGAGAGAGAGAGAGAGAGTCAGACACACAAGCAGAGGGAGAAGCAGGCTCCACGCAGGGAGTCTGACATGGGACTCGATCCCAGGTCTCCAGGATCACACCCTGGGCTGCAGGCGGCACTAAACCGCTGTGCCACCAGGGCTGCCCTTATGTTATTATTTTTTTAATTTTATTTATTCATGAGAGACAGAGAGACATAGGCAGAGGGAGAAGCAGGCTCCCCATAGGGATCCTGATGTGGGACTCAACCCCAGGATCCCAGGATCACAAACCTGAGCTGAAGGCAGATGGTCAAACACTGAGCCACCCAAGTGTCCCAAATTTATTTTATTTATTTATTTAAATATTTTATTTATTCATGAGAGACAGAGACACAGGCAGAGGGAGAAGCAGGCTCCATGCAGGGAGCCCCACTTGGGACTCGATCCTGGGTCTCCACGCCCTGGGCTGAAGGCAGTGCCAAACCGCTGAGCCACTGGGGTTGCCCCCAAATTTATTTATTTTAAATTGAAGTATAGTTGCTATACAATATTAATGTCAGGTATACAAAATAGTGATTTGACATTATCTACATTATGAAATATTTTCTATGATAAGTCATCATACAAAGTAAAGTATTTTTGACTATATTCCTTGGGCTGTACTTTACATATTCATGACTAATTTATTTTATAACTGGGAGTTCATACTTCTTAGTCCTCTTCAACTATTTTGCCCAGCCCTTCACACCTTTCCTTCTGACAACCACCAGTTTGTTCTCTGTATTTATGAGTCTGTTTCTGTTTTGTTTTTTTAGATTTAGATGAGTGAAATCAAGTGCTATTTGTCTTACTCTGTCTAGTTTATGTCACTAAGCATAATGCCCTTAGGTCCATTCATATCACAAATGGCAAGGTTTCTTTTTTTTTTTTTTTTAATGACTAAATAATATCCAGTTGTATCTATATACACCACCATTTGTCTGTTTGTCTATTGATGGATACTCAGGTTGCTTCTATTTCTTGGTTATCATAAATAATGCTGTGGTAAACATAGGAGTGTGTATATCTTTTCAAATTGGTGTCTTCATGTTCTTTAGATAAATACTCAGAAGTGGAATTACTAGATCATATGGTATTTTAATTTTTTGAGGAACCTCCATACTGTTTTCATGTGCTGCAAATTTACATTCTCACTAACAGTGCATGAGGGTTCCTTTTTCTCCACATCCTCACCAAAACTTGTTATTTTGGGTGTTTTGATTCTAGGCATTCTGACAGGTGTGAGGTGGTATCTCATTGTGGTTTTGATGTGCATTTCCCTGATGATTTAGTGATGTTGAGCATCTTTTCATGTGCTTGTTAGCCATCTCTATGTATTTTTTGGAAAAGTGTCTATTCACATCTTCTGCCCATTTTTAAATCAGATTGTTTTATTGGTGTTAAGTTGTATGATCTCTTTATATATTTTGGATATTAGCTCCTTATTGGTTATATCATTTGCAAATATCTCCCACCTAGTAGATTGCCTTTTGTTTCATTGATGGTTTCCTTCACTATGCAAAAGCTTTTAATTTTGGTGTAGTCCCACTTGTTTTTGCTTTTGTTGCCCTTTTCTGAAGAGATAGAACCAAAAAAATATTGCTTAGAGTGATTTCAGAGAAATGACAGCTTTTTTTTCTTTAAAAGGAGTTTTATGGTTATAGGGCTCGCATTTAAGTTTTTAATCTATTTTGAGTTTATTTTTGTTTACGGTGTAAGAGAGTAGTCTACTTTCATTCCTGTGCATGTGTTTGTCCAGTTTTCTCAATACTGTTTATCAAAGAGACTATCTTTTCCCTATTGTATATTCTTGTCTCCTTTGTCATAGATTAATTGACTATATAAGTGTGGGTTTATTTCTGGGCTTTCTGTTTTATTCCATTGATCTATATGTCTGTTTTTGTGGCAATACCACACTGTTTTGATTACCAGTGCATTGTAGTATAGTTTGAAATATGAGAGTGCGACACCTTCAGCTTTGTCCTCCTTTCTTAAGATTCCTTTGACTATTCATGGTCTTTTAATATTCCATATGAATTTAGGATTATTTGTTTTAGTTTTGTGCAAGATGTTAGCATTTTGATAGAGGTTTCATTGAACCTTTAGATTGCTTTGGGTAGTATGGACATTTTAACGGTATTAATTCTTCCAATCAGCGAGCAGGGTATAGCTTTCCATTTGTGTTACCTTTAATTTCTTTCATCAATATCTTACAGTTTTCAGAGTATAGGTCTTCCATCTCCTTGGTAAAATTTATTCCTTTATTATTTTTGGTGCAATTGTAAATGGGATTGTTTTCTTAATTTCTCTTTCTGCTAGTTTGTTATTAGTATATAGAAACAACACATTTTGGTATATTAATTTTATATCCTGCAAATTTATTGAATTCAATTATCCTAATAGTTTTTTGGTGGAATCTTTAGGTTTTTCTATATATATATAGTATTATGTCATCTGCAAATAGTGACAGTTTTATTTCTTCCTCACTAATTTGGAGGCCTTTTATTTTTATTTCTTGCCTAATTACTGTGGCTAGTTCTTCTAGTACTATGTCAAATAAAAGTGTTTAGAGTAAATACACTTGTCTTGTTACTGATATTAGAGAAAAGATTTTACCTTTTTACCATGGAGTATGTTAGCTGTGAGTTTGTCATAGATAGCCATGATTACATTGAGTTATGTTCCATCTATAGCATTTTGTTGAGAGTTTTTATCATGAATGGAAGTTGAACTTGTCAAATGCTTTTTCTGCTTCCTTTGAGATGATCACATGGTTTTTACCCTCCACGTTGTTAATGTGACATATCACATTGATTTATGGATATTGACCCATACTTGCATTGCTGAAATAAATTACACTTGATTGTGGTGAATGATCCTTTTGATGTATTGTTGAATTTGATTTGCTAATATTTTGTTGAGGATTTTTGCATCTGTGTTCATTAGGGATATTGGCTTCAAATTTTCTTTTTTTGTATGATGTCTTTGGTTTTGCTATCAGGGTAATGTCTTTATAGATTGAATTTGAAAGAGCAGTTCTTCCTTTTCTATTTTTTGGAATAGTTTGAGAATAGGTATTAACTCTTCTTTAAGTGTTTGGTAGAATTTGCCTTTGTAGTGCTGTGGTCCTGGACTTCTGTTGGTTTTGAGAATTTTTTGTTTACTGATTCAATTTAATTACTAATAATTCATATATTTAGATTTTCTGTTTTTTCCTGATTCAGTCCAGGAAGATTGTATGTTTCTAGGAATTTATCCATTTCTTCTAGGTTGTTGAATTTGTTGGTAAGTAATTTTTCCTAGTAGTCTGTTATAATCCTTTGTACTTCTGTGGGGTCATTATACCTTCTATTCGTTTCTGATTTTATTTATTTGAGCCCTCTTTCTTCTTTTCTTGATGAGTCTGGCTAAAGGTATGATCAGCTTTATCTTTTCAAAGAACCAGATTTTAAGTTCATTGATCTTTTCTTTTCTTTTTCAGTCTCTATTTTATTTATTTCTGCTCTGATCTTTAGTATTTCCTTCCCTCTACAGACTTTGGAATTTCTTCTTTTCTTTAGTTCCTTTAAGTGAAAGATTAGATTATTTTTTTGATTTCTTCTTGTTTCTTAAGGTAAACCTGTATCACTATAGACTGCCTTCTTAGAATTGCTTTTAATGTGTCCCAAACATTTGTAAGCATTGTTTCCATTTTTTCTACTATTTCCATTTTTATTTGCCTCAAGCCATTATTTGATTTTCTCTTTAATTTTTTTCTATTGACTCATTTTTTTAGTAGCATGCTGTTTAGCCTCTAGTTTCATATTGTTGTGGTCAGAAAAGATGCTTGATATGATTTCAGTCTTCTTAACTTTTTTAAGACTTGTTTTGTGGCCTAACATGTGACCTATGTGGAATGTCTCCTGTACATTTGAAAAGAATGTGTATTCTGCTGTTTTTGGATGGAATGTTCTGTACATACCTGTTGAGTCCCTCTAAACTGTCATTTAAAGCCACTGTTTCCTTACTGATTTTCTGTCTGGAATGATCTATCCATTGATGTAAGTGGGGTGTATTACTGTCAATTTCTACCTTTATATCTGTTAATATTTGCTGTAAGATTTAGATGCTGCTATGTTGCGTGGATAGATGCTACAATTGCTCTTGTTGGATTATGCCCTTTATCATTATGTAATACTGTTCTTTGTTTCTTGTTATGTTTGTTGTTCTAAAGTCTATTTTGCATGATGTAAGTATTGCTACCCAAGCGTTTCTTCATTTCTATTTGCATAGAATATCTTTTTCAATCTCTTCACTTTCATTTTATATATGTCTTCATATTTGAAGTGAGTGTCTTGTAGGCAACATATAGGAGTCTTTTTATCCATTTAATTGGAGCCTTTAGTCTATTTACATTTAAAGTAATTATTGATAAGTTTATACTTATTGCAATTCTGCTAATTGTTTCTGGTTATTTTTTTTAAGATTTTATTTTTATTTCTATACCTAATATGAGGCTTGAACTTAGAACCTTGAGATCAAGAGTTGCATGCTTACTGACTAAGGCAGCTAGGCTCCTCTCTAATTCTTTTTATAGTTCTTCTCTGTTCCTTTCTTCTTTTGCTTTCTTTTTTTGTGATTCAATGATTTTCTTTAGTATTTTTTTTTAATTTTTTAATTTATTTTTTATTGGTGTTCAATTTACTAACATACAGAATAACCCCCAGTGCCCGTCACCCATTCACTCCCACCCCCCGCCCTCCTCCCCTTCTACCACCCCTAGTTCGTTTCCCAGAGTTAGCAGTCTTTACGTTCTGTCTCCCTTTCTGATATTTCCCACACATTTCTTCTCCCTTCCCTTATATTCCCTTTCACTATTATTTATATTCCCCAAATGAATGAGAACATATAATGTTTGTGCTTCTCCGACTGACTTACTTCACTCAGCATAATACCCTCCAGTTCCATCCACGTTGAAGCAAATGGTGGGTATTTGTCATTTCTAATAGCTGAGTAATATTCCATTGTATACATAAACCACATCTTCTTTATCCATTCATCTTTCGTTGGACACCGAGGCTCCTTCCACAGTTTGGCTATCGTGGCCATTGCTGCTATCAACATCGGGGTGCAGGTGTCCTGGCGTTTCATTGCATCTGTATCTTTGGGGTAAATCCCCAACAGTGCAATTGCTGGGTCGTAGGGCAGGTCTATTTTTAACTGTTTGAGGAACCTCCACACAGTTTTCCAGAGTGGCTGCACCAGTTCACATTCCCACCAACAGTGTAAGAGGGTTCCCTTTTCTCCGCATCCCCTCCAACATTTGTTGTTTCCTGCCTTGTTAATTTGCCCCATTCTCACCGGTGTGAGGTGGTATCTCATTGTGGTTTTGATTTGTATTTCCCTGATGGCAAGTGATGCAGAGCATTTTCTCATACGCATGTTGGCCATGTCTATGTCTTCCTCTGTGAGATTTCTGTTCATGTCTTTTGCCCATTTCATGATTGGATTGTTTGTTTCTTTGGTGTTGAGTTTAAGAAGTTCTTTATAGATCTTGGAAAGTAGCCCTTTATCTGATAGGTCATTTGCAAATATCTTCTCCCATTCTGTAGGTTGTCTTTGAGTTTTGTTGACTGTATCCTTTGCTGTGCAAAAGCTTCTTATCTTGATGAAGTCCCAATAGTTCATTTTTGCTTTTGTTTCTTTTGCCCTCGTGGATGTATCTTGCAAGAAGTTACTGTGGCCGAGTTCAAAAAGGGTGTTGCCTGTGTTCTTCTCTAGGATTTTGATGGAATCTTGTCTCACATTTAGATCTTTCATCCATTTTGAGTTTATCTTTGTGTATGGTGCAAGAGAGTGGTCTAGTTTCATTCTTCTGCATGTGGATGTCCAATTTTCCCAGCACCACTTATTGAAGAGACTGTCTTTCTTCCAATGGATAGTCTTTCCTCCTTTATCGAATATTAGTTGACCATAAAGTTCAGGGTCCACTTCTGGGTTCTCTATTCTGTTCCACTGATCTATGTGTCTGTTTTTGTGCCAGTACCACACTGTCTTGATGACCACAGCTTTGTAGTACAACCTGAAATCTGGCATTGTGATGCCCCCAGCTATGGTTTTCTTTTTAAAATTCCCCTGGCTATTCGGGGTCTTTTCTGATTCCACACAAATCTTAAAATAATTTGTTCTAACTCTCTGAAGAAAGTCCATGGTATTTTGATAGGGATTGCATTAAACGTGTATATTGCCCTGGGTAACATTGACATTTTCACAATATTAATTCTGCCAATCCATGAGCATGGAATATTTTTCCATCTCTTTGTGTCTTCCTCAATTTCTTTCAGAAGTGTTCTATAGTTTTGAAGGTATAGATCCTTTACCTCTTTGGTTAGGTTTATTCCTAGGTATCTTATGCTTTTGGGTGCAATTGTAAATGGGATTGACTCCTTAATTTCTCTTTCTTCAGTCTCATTGTTAGTGTATAGAAATGCCACTGACTTCTGGGCATTGATTTTGTATCCTGCCACGCTACCGAATTGCTGTATGAGTTCTAGCAATCTTGGGGTGGAGACTTTTGGGTTTTCTATGTAGAGTATCATGTCATCGGCAAAGAGGGAGAGTTTGACTTCTTCTTTGCCAATTTGAATGCCTTTAATGTCTTTTTGTTGTCTGATTGCTGAGGCTAGGACTTCCAGTACTATGTTGAACAGCAGTGGTGAGAGTGGACATCCCTGTCTTGTTCCTGGTCTTAGGGGAAAGGCTCCCAGTGCTTCCCCATTGAGAATGATATTTGCTGTGGGCTTTTCATAGATGGCTTTTAAGATGTCGAGGAATGTTCCCTCTATCCCTACACTCTGAAGAGTTTTGATCAGAGATGGATGTTGTATTTTGTCAAATGCTTTCTCTGCATCCAATGAGAGGATCATATGGTTCTTGGTTTTTCTCTTGCTGATATGATGAATCACACTGATTGTTTTACGGGTGTTGAACCAGCCTTGTGTCCCAGGGATAAATCCTACTTGGTCATGGTGAATAATTTTCTTAATGTACTGTTGGATCCTATTGGCCAGTATCTTGTTGAGAATTTTTGCATCCATGTTCATCAGGGATGTTGGTCTGTAATTCTCCTTTTTGGTGGGGTCTTTGTCTGGTTTTGGAATTAAGGTGATGCTGGCCTCATAGAACGAATTTGGAAGTATTCCATCTCTTTCTATCTTTCCAAACAGCTTTAGGAGAATAGGTATGGTTTCTTCTTTAAACGTTTGATAGAATTCCCCTGGGAAGCCATATGGCCCTGGACTCTTGTGTCTTGGGAGGTTTTTGATGACTGCTTCAATTTCCTCCCTGGTTATTGGCCTGTTCAGGTTTTCTATTTCTTCCTGTTCCAGTTTTGGTAGTTTGTGGCTTTCCAGGAATGCGTCCATTTCTCCTAGATTGCCTAATTTATTGGCGTATAGCTGTTCATAATATGTTTTTAAAATCGTTTGTATTTCCTTGGTGTTGGTAGTGATCTCTCCTTTCTCATTCATGATTTTATTAATTTGAGTCTTCTCTCTCTTCTTTTTAATAAGGCTGGCTAATGGTTTATCTATCATATTAATTCTTTCAAAGAACCAACTCCTGGTTCTGTTGATCTGTTCCACAGTTCTTCTGGTCTTGATTTCGTTGAGTTCTGCTCGAATCTTTATTAACTCCCTTCTTCTCTTGGGTGTAGGATCTATTTGCTGTTTTTTCTCTAGCTCCTTTATGTGTAAGGTTAGCTTTTGTATTTGAGGTCTTTCCAGTTTTTGAATGGATGCTTGTATTGCAATGTATTTCCCCCTTAGGACTGCTTTTGCTGCATCCCAAAGATTTTGGAAGGTTGTATCTTCATTCTCATTAGTTTCCATGAATCTTTTTAATTCTTCCTTAATTTCCTGGTTGACCCTTTCATCTTTTAGCAGGATGGTCCTTAACCTCCACGTGTTTGAGGTCCTTCCAAACTTCTTGTTGTGATTTAGTTCTAATTTCAAGGCATTATGGTCTGAGAATATGCAGGGGACAATCCCAATCTTTTGGTATCGGTTCAGACCCGATTTGTGACCCAATATGTGGTCTATTCTGGAGAAAGTTCCATGTGCACTTGAGAAGAATGTGTATTCAGTTGAGTTTGGATGTAAAGTTCTGTAGATATCTGTGAAATCCATCTGGTCCAGTGTATCATTTAAAGCTCTCGTTTCTTTGGAGATGTTGTGCTTAGAAGACCTATCGGGTATAGAAAGAGCTAGATTGAAGTCACCAAGTATAAGTGTATTATTATCTAAGTATTTCTTCACTTTGGTTAATAATTGATTTATATATTTGGCAGCTCCCACATTCGGGGCATATATATTGAGGATTGTTAAGTCCTCTTGTTGAATAGATCCTTTAAGTATGATATAGTGTCCCTCTTCATCTCTCACTACAGTCTTTGGGGTAAATTTTAGTTTATCTGATATAAGGATGGCTACCCCTGCTTTCTTTTGAGGACCATTCAAATGGTAAATGGTTCTCTAACCTTTTATTTTCAGGCTGTAGGTGTCCTTCTGTCGAAAATGAGTCTCTTGTAGGCAGCAAATAGATGGGTCCTGCTTTTTTATCCAGTCTGAAACCCTGCGCCTTTTGATGGGGTCATTAAGCCCGTTCACATTCAGAGTTACTATTGAGAGATATGAGTTTAGTGTCATCATGATATCTGTTCAGTCCTTGTTTTTTTTTTTTTTTTTAACTTGTAAAGTTATTTTTTTTTTAAATTTATTTATTTATGATAGTCATACAGAGAGAGAGAGAGGCAGAGACACAGGCAGAGGGAGAAGCAGGCTGCATGCACCGGGAGCCTCACGTGGGATTCGATCCCGGGTCTCCAGGATCGCGCCCCGGGCCAAAGGCAGGCGCCAAACCGCTGCGCCACCCAGGGATCCCCAGTCCTTGTTTTTGTGGAATGTTCCACTGAACTTCTTCTTAAAGGGGAATTTTAAGAGTCCCCCTTAAAATTTCTTGCAGAGCTGGTTTGGAGGTCACATATTCTTTTAGTTGCTGCCTGTCTTGGAAGGTCTTTATCTCTCCTTCCATTTTGAATGAGAGCCTTGCTGGATAAAGTATTCTTGGTTGCATGTTCTTCTCATTTAGGACCCTGAATATATCCTGCCAGCCCTTTCTGGCCTGCCAGGTCTCTGTGGAGAGGTCTGCTGTTACCCTAATACTCCTCCCCATAAAAGTCAGGGATTTCTTGTCTCTTGCTGCTTTAAGGATCTTCTCTTTATCTTTGGAATTTGCAAGCTTCACTATTGAATGTCGAGGTGTTGAACGGTTTTTATTGATTTTGGGGGGGGATCTCTCTATTTCCTGGATCTGAATGCCTGTTTCCCTTCCCAGATTAGAAAAGTTTTCAGCTAGAATTTGTTCAAATTCATATTCTGGCCCTCTGTCCCTTTCGGCGCCCTCGGGAACACCAATTAAACGTAGGTTTTTCTTCCTCAGGGTGTCGTTTATTTCCCTTAATCTATCTTCATGGTCTTTTAATTGTTTGTCTCTTTTTTCCTCAGTTTTCCTCTTTGCTATCAACTTGTCTTCTATGTCACTCACTCGTTCTTCCACCTCGTTAACCCTCGTCGTTAGGACTTCTAGTTTGGATTGCATCTCATTCAATTGATTTTTAATTTCTGCCTGATTAGCTCTAAATTCTGCAGTCATGAAGTCTCTTGAGTCCTTTATGCTTTTTTCTAGAGCCACCAGTAGCTGTATAACAGTGCTTCTGAATTGGCTTTCTGTCATTGAATTGTAATCCAGATTTTGTAACTCTGTGGGAGAGAGGACTGTTTCTGATTCTTTCTTTTGAGGTGAGGTTTTCCTTCTAGTCATTTTGCTCAGTGCAGAGTGGCCAAAAGCAAGTTGTATTGGGAAAAGGAGAAAAAGAGAGGAGAGAAAGAAGGAAAGAAAAGAGAAAGAGAAAAAAAAGGAAAAAAAAACGAAAAAAAAATAAAGAAGAAAAAGAGAAAGAAAAAGAAAGGAGAAAAAAAGGGGGTGGGGGAAGGAAACAAATCAAAAAGCAAAACAAAACAAAACAAAACAAAAAAAAGAACCACGGGGGAGTATCTTCTGATTCTGTGTACTTTAAGTCCCTTGGCTTCTCCTGGAAGTTGTCCGTCTAGCTGGTGTTCTGGGCCTGCTGTGCTGATTTTCAGGTGTTAGCAGTTGGGGGAGCTGCTGTGCCCCTGCCTGGTGCAGGGCTCAGTGGGGGTTGTTTACCCCGTGAGGCCCCAGGAGCAACAGCCCTAGTCGGGGGGCCAGCTCTGGAAACCTGGATTCAGCCCCCGCAGGAACTCCGGAGCTCTCCGTCTGCAGGGCCTGGAGGCTCCGGGCAGGGCCGCTGATCTGCTCAGCTCGGGGCAGGAGCGTCCTCGCTGTCCTGGGCCCTCCCGGCCTCTGCCTGTCCCGGGGGAGGCCGGATCCTGGGCTGTGTCCCGGCGCCCTGTGCTCCGGAGCCTGCGCTGGTGGATTCGCGCTCCCGCCCCGCAGCCCCTCCGCGGAGCTGCCCCCGAGCCCCCCCCCCCCCCCCCCCCCCCCCCCGCCCCCCGAGCTGCTCCGGGTCCCGCCGTGCGCGCTGCAGCCCTTAGGGAGCTCGGCGCACTCTCCCGGGGCGCAGGTGCCTGTTACTGTCCCAGGGAGCCCGAGGGCATCCCCTCCCCTCCTGGGTCCTGCTCCACCTCCCTGCGAGCCCCTTTCCCCCGGGAAGGTCGGTGCAGCTCCTGCTCCTCCGGGATGGGGCTCTCCCGTCCTGGGGACACTCGCCCCGGCCTCAGCCCGGCTCCTGGCGGGGCCCCTCCCCCTTGGAGGCCTTTGTTTCTTTACTTCTTTTTCCCCGTCTTCCTACCTTGGTAGAAGCACGAACTCTTCTCACTGTAGCGTTCCAGCTTGTCTCTCTTTAATTCTCAGGCCGAATTCATTGATTTTCAGGATAATTTGAAGGTTTTCTAGGTAATTTGGTGGAGACAGGTGATTTGGGGACCCTACTCTTCCGCCACCTTGCCCCTCCCCCTAGTATTTTGTTTAGATTCCTTTCTCTTTATGATTTCTTCTGTATTTATTATAGGTTTTTGGTTTGTGGTGACTATGAGGCTTATATATAACACCCTACATATTTAAAAGTCTATTTTATTTATTTATCCATTTATCCATCTATCTATCTATTTATTTATTTATTTATTTAATAGTGTACATATGTACCCAAGCAGGGGAGGGTCAAAGGAGAGGGAGAGAGAATCTTAAGTAGGCTTCATGCCTATTTGGAACTTGATGCAGGGCTCAATCTCATGACCCTTGGGACCCTGACCAGAGCCAAAATCGAGAGTCCAACACGTAACTGACTGAGCCCCAAGTGTCCTTAACAGTCTATTTTATTTTATTTATTTATTTTTTAAATTTTATTTATTCATTTGAAAAAGAGTGAGAGAGAGAGATAGAGTGCAAGTTGAGTGGTGAGGCAGAGGGAGAAGCAGTTTCCCCACTAAGCCAGGAGCCTGACATGGGGCTCAATCCCAAGACCCAGAGATCATGACCTGAGCCAAAGGCAGATGATTAACCATCTGACCCACCCAGGTACCCTATTAACAATCTATTTTAATTTGATGGTTGTTGAAATTTAAACTCCCCACACAGCATTTTATGTATTTGATATTATAGTTTACATCTTTTTATTTTATGTGTCCCTTAACTAATTATTGTAGACATAATCGATTTACTGCTTTTGTCTTTTGACCTTAATACTACTTTGTAAGTGATTGATCTATTGACTTTAGTTTATGTTTGCTTTTACCAGTGAATTTTTTGTTTCATAATTTTCTTATTTCTTATTGTGTCCTTTCCTTTTCTGCTTGAAGAAATCCCTTTAACATTTCTTTTAAGGCCAGGTTAGTGGTGATGAGCCCCTTTAGCTTTTGTTTGGGAAACACCTTATCCTTCCTTCAGTTCTGAGTTATAACTTTGCCAGGTAGACTATCCTTGGTTGTCAATTTTTTCCTTTCAGCCCTTTGAATATATCAAGTCACTCCCTTCTGGTTTGCAAGGTTTCTGCTAAGAAGCAGGATGCTACTCTTATGAGTATTTTCTTGTCATAACCAGTTACCTTTCTCTTGCCATTTTATTTATTTTATTTTTTAAAAAATATATATATTTATTTATTTTTATTTATGATAGTCACAGAGAGAGAGAGAGAGAGGCAGAGACATAGGCAGAGGGAGAAGCAGGCTCCATGCACCGGGAGCCCGACGTGGGATTCAATCCCGGGTCCCCAGGATCGCGCCCTGGGCCAAAGGCAGGCGCTAAACCGCTGTGCCACCCAGGGATCCCCTCTCTTGCCATTTTAAATACTCTTTCTTTATCTTTAGTTTTTGGCATTTTAATTAATATGTGCCTGGATGTGAACCTCTTTGGGTTCGTCTTGTTTGGGGCTCTCTGTGTTTCCTGGATCTGGATGTCTGTTTCCTTCCTCAGATTAGGGAAGTTTTTAGCTATTATTTATTCAAATAAGTTTTCTGCTCCTTTCTTTTTCTCTTCTCCTTCTGAGACCTCTATAATATGAATGTTAGTGCAGTTGATGTTGCCTAGTGGTCCATTACTTTATCCTCATTTTTAAAAATTCTTTCTCTTTTTTGCTGATCAGCTTAGAAGATTTTCACTACCTTGTCTCTAGAATCACTGAACCATTCTGTGTCCTCTAATCTGCTTTTGATTCCCTTTAGTGTATTTTTCATTTCATTTTTTCTTCAGCTCTCATTGGTTTTTATATTTTCTATTACTTTGTGAAATTCTTAGCGAATTCATCCACTTTTCTCCCAAGTTTGGCCAGCATCTTTATGACCATTACTTTGAACTCATTAGCAGGTAGGTTGTTTATCTCTGTTTTGTTTAGTTCTTTTTCTGTAGTTTTGTCTTTTTTTTTATTTGGAACATGTTCCAAATGTCTCTTCATTTTGTCTAACTCTCTCTGTTTTTGTTTGTATGCATTAAGTAGTTCAACTATGTCTTTTTTTTTTTTTTTGTCTTCTGGTTTTAAAGGAGTGCCCTTATGTAGAAGGCATCTTGTGGGGCCTAGTTGTGCAATACTTGCTGGTGTCCAGAACGAGGTGCTCCAGGGATGATCCCTGTGTCGACTGTGTGCACCTTCTTGTAATTAGGCCAAAAGTGCTGTAGGTACACTGGTAGGTGGGGCTGGTTCCTGGCATGGCCAGTTGTGAGGTCCAGACTGTTGTAGGCATGGCAGTGGGTGGCACTGGCTCCCTCCCTCCCTGGGGCAGGAGTCACTTTGGGGAAGTATCTGTCCTGACTAAGGCCACCTGCTGGTGTGACAGGAAAATAGTTGCTTGGAAAGACAATTGCCATGGTGGGCAGGTTGGGCAGTATGGGCCTGCAAGGGAATGCTGGGATATGTCCAGTGGTGCTAACAAGGTAGACAGAAAGTGTCAGAACTGGCATCCACCAGTGTCAGGCCATCTAGGCTGAAGGAAGGGGGAAAAAAAAAGAAAAAAAAAAAAGGTGCTTACCAGCACTTCTGTTCTTGGAGAAATTTCCTACAGATCCTTGTCCCTCCATCACACGCTCTAAAATTTGTCAGTAAATCTCCTTCATTACAACACCCAGGTGCTTTTCAAACTGCTGCCTTTGTGTTGGGTCTCAGAGTGAGTGATACTGTGTTATAGCCCTTTAAGAACAGAATCTCAATTCCTATAACCCTCTGGCTCTCCCGGAGTTAAGCCCTGCTGATTTTCAAAGCCACGTGTTATGGAGGGTTATCTTCCCAGTGCAAATCCCCAGGGCAAGGATTGCCCAGTGTGGGGCTTGAACCACTTGCTCCAGTGGGGACCTCCACACCTCCTACTTGTGGGTCTCTGCACCAGGGGTTTGGTTCTTGATCACATCTCTGCCCCTCCTACCCTTCTTCATGTAGCTTTTTATTTATATCTTTAGCTGTGGAAGTACTGTTCTGTTAGTCTTCTGGTCTTTCTTATATAAGTTGCACTGAATATAGTTGTAGCCTTGGTGTGTCCATGAGAGGATGTGAGTTCAGAATCTTCCTACTCTGCCATCTTATCCTTTCCTCCCAGTGTTGCTGTTTTTACTGGGGTAGCCATACCTTGGGTTTGCCTAATGTATACTGATAACTATCTCCCACTCTGTTGTTAGCTTGTTGTATTTTGTTTTTGTTTGTTGCCCCTAGACTAGAGACTTGTATTTTTTTCCTGCAAGCCCAATAACGCTTCAGAAAGTATGCTCTGTCATGGATCTAGTTGTATTATAATAAGAAGACCCTTCAGAGTATTTTTTCCTTGTATTTCTAGGAGGGGGAAGTCCTAAGGAAGGTGTTTTTAAAATCAACACTTCCTAGGGGCGCCTGGGTGGCTCAGTCGGTTAAGCATCTGCCTTTGGCTCAAGTCATGTTCTCAAGGTCCTGGGATGGAGCCCCATGTCAGCCTCTCTGCTTATTGAGGTCTGCTTCTCCCTCTCCTTCTGTGTTCTTCCTCTTTCTCTCCAATAAATAAATAAAATCTTTTAAAAACCTCACACTTCTGGGCAGCCCGGGTGGCTTAGCGGTTTAGCGACACCTTCAAGCCCAGGGTGTGATCCTGAAGACCCAGGACCGAGTCCCACGTCAGGCTCCCTGCATGGGGCCTGCTTCTCCCTCTGCCTATGTCTCTGCGTCTTTCTCTCCCTGTCTCTCATGAATAAATAAATAAAATCCTAAAAAAAACCTCATACTTCTCAGTATATGAACTGCATATTGGATTGATAAACTCTCTGTAACTTTAAGTGTTTAATCAAGGGCTGAATAATTCTTTGTTATGGGTGAGAGATTAAACCACCATTCCAACTCAAAGATACTATAATTCAGTGGTCTCAGGTTTAGGATATAACACCTAGATCATTTTTAACATAAATAAAGACTGCTCAGTATGATATATGTAATTTATCATTTATAATTACTTCCAAATATTTGGTTTTATTCAGAACGCAAAGAAATAACTTCTTTGAATTTAGGGTCTTTGTTCATTTTTGAACAGTTGGTGTCTTTTTACATTTAACCAGCTTGAGAAAAGTGGTTTTATTCATGAATTCAACTATTTGTAAGAAATCCCATTCTATCTGTATAAATATATAAGGCATGGTTTCTATCCTCATAGAATTTATAATTTACATGAAGATATAAAAGAATCCTCATTTTGTTTTACATTTCAGACATTATATTCCAAATGATTATGACTCTGGTTAAAATCCTCCACAATTCATTGACTTGTGTGAGCATGGCAGGAATACATATGTTAGATCCCTTTCTTTTCCTATCTTGTTCTTCTTGCATATCTTTTATGAGTGTCTACTATTTCTTTCCCTAACATTACCTTTCCTTTTTTTCTCATATATTTTCTGGCTCTTTTTTCCTTTTTTTTTTTTTTCTTTCTTTTCATGATACCTTGTCTTCTTTCTCATGCAGAGAGCGGTATGTACAAATGCTTGACCAAATTGCCCGGCAGATGATTGATTTCTACAAAGACTTGGTAACTCAGCGAATGATGGACCAGCGCATCTTAGAAGAACTATACAATTTTAAGAATGTTATTGAAGAACTGACCAGGTAAAATCGGTGATTATCTTAAACACAAAACACAAGTCAAAACCATGTCTCTAAAGAGAATAAAAAACAGTTAGGAAAAGTAGAATGGTTAAAAGTGAGGACTCTCATTTTTCCTTTTGGGGGTTTAGAAAGAAAACAAAGGACTAGATATAGATGTAGAGATACAGGTTACACAGGTTAACACAAAACCAGTGCTCTATGTATATTTGACAGGGAAAAGATTCCTGTTCTTCTTCCAGGACTGAGATGTTGATTTTTTTTTTAAGATTTTATTTATTAAAAAAAAAAAAAGATTTTATTTATTTATTCACGAGAGACAGAGACACAGGCAGAGGGAGAAGCAGGCTCCATTCAGGGAGCCCGACATGGGACTTGATCCCAGGACTCCAGGATCAGGCTCTGGGCTGAAGGCGGCACTAAACCGCCGAGCCACCCGGGCTGCCCCTGAGGTGTTGATCCTAATCATGTTTACAGAGCAGTGCCATGATTATGGTTGTTAAGGTTTAAATCCCAAATAGTATAAGTGTTATATAGCAATCAAGATTAGTGATCATCTAACCTGTGTCAAGATGAGTCGTGGCAAGAATGAAGAGGATAAGATAAGCATGTCAGAGGATGAGATGGAGCAGCCCTGTGGCCTTGCCTGCTAGCATTTGTCTTCTCTCCATTCTAGAGGATCACTTACGTTATCTTTCCGTTCTTTCTAGCCAGCCTGATTCCACTGCTGAACCTGATAGAATTCCATCCAACTGTACACTAGGTTTCTTGATTTGGTTTATAAGGTGTAAAAACTAGGAAGAAATGTAAATATAACTGAGAAGATTCCTGAGTATAAATCTAATTTTTCTGGGTTGCAACTTTTTGGAAGGCTTCAACTATGAATATAAAATCTCTTTGTTTTATTTCAGGGAGCTGTGTCTGGTTCGGGCACATGACATGAAATTAACAAAGGAAGCAGAGAAGGCCCACAAGGATTTAGCACAAGCTCTTCTAGATGCTGAAAAGAATGCTAAGTGAGTTACCAAATGTTAGCCATTATGTCCTACATGCTTCATACCTTATTTGAAGAAACAAAATTTTATAGAAACATTTGAAGTTTTTAATTACAATAGTGCCTAGAGGAGTTTATATATATATATATATATATACACATATATATATATATGTATATATATATATGACTTTTAATAAGTATATATATTAACTCCTCCAGGCACAGTTTAATACACATATTATAAATGTCTTGTGTGAATTTACCAGGGGTGTATCCCTAGAAGTGGAATTACTGGGTCATAGGCTATGCATAGCCTTGTCTTACTAGCTATTGCCAAATGCTCAGTGTATGAGATTTCCCTTTTGTCCATATCTTTTATCAGTCTCTGATGGATATTAAAAGGTATCTAGTTTTTGTTTGCAATTTCCTAATTAGTAGTGCGAATCTAATTCTTTTTTATATTTTAATGAATCAAGTAAGATCTTAATGTTTTTATCCTTTTTTAGGGGTTAGCAAATTTTCCTGTAAGGGGTCAGATGATGAGATATGGTTTCTTTTTTTTTTTCTTTTTTAAGATTTTATTTATTCATTCATGAGAGAGACAGAGAGAGAAGTAGAGATATAGGCAGAGGGAGAAGCAGGCTCCATGCAGGGAGCCCAATGTGGAACTTGATCCTGGATCCTGGATCCCGGGATCACACCCTGAGCCAAAGGTAGACACTCAACTGCTGAGCCGCTCAGGCATTATCTGCCCCCCCCCCCCTTTTTTTTTAAAAAGAGATACGGTTTCTTATGCAACTACTCAATCAACTCTGCCTTCGTAATATGTGCCACTATAGTGTAAAAGCAGGTAAGAGCAATACTAGAACATGGATGTGTTCCCAAAAAACTTTATTTATTGACACTGAAATTTGAAGGTATAACATTTTCATGTGTCATAAAATATTGTTATTCTATTCCTTTTCTACCATTAAAATATAAAAAGTAAAATATATAAAAAACTAAAATCTAAAAATTCTTAGCTCATGTTCTATACAAAACACAAATGGTGGATTGTATTTAAAGCCACAGCCTGTAGACCTTTATTCTAGTTCATTTTTGGTTAGAGTTCTGATTACTAGGAAGCTCTTGGGAATATATCAAATGACATATCTGTTTGTATTTTTAATTTTTCTTATATAATTGATTAAAAATAATATTGTATTATCATAAAAGTAATATATGTGACTTATAGGTAAAGTAAATACAAACAAGCAAAAATGAATTAAAAATACCAGTTTTACCACCGTAGATTACTGCTACACATGCCTTAGTGTATATCCTTTTTTACTATGTATATATGCACACATTCATTGTTTTACATTGTATTATATATACTGTTATACAGCCTGGTTTTAAATTTTTTGTTTGTTTTTTTAGTGGACAGTCACTACCCTTTTCAGTAAAGTTTTACTTCCTAAGTTACCCAAGTCATATTCAAATTTTCCCAATTATTCCTCAAATGTATTTTACATTGTATTGTCCAAACTGGTATCCAATCTAGGACCATTCAAGAAAAATACAAATGTATACAAAATCTAAATTCAGAGATATATTCTTATTTTTATTCTATTTTATTCCTTACTAGAAAGAGAAGGATACCTTGATCATTTTTTGTGCACTGAATATACTTCTGGTTTCTGTAGCTGATTCACACTTTTGTCTTAGTAGAAAACTATTTTATACTTTATTTTCTATCCTTATTTCTCTATTAGTATCTCTCCATCCTTTTTCTGAGCTAATCACCTTTTTCTGAGCTAATGACCTTGCTTCTAAAAAGTAGAAGCAAAAGGAAGAGAACTCTCACCCCTACATCTAACCACCCACCTGCATCTGTGCTCATAAATTTTATCTTCCCATCTTTTACTGTGGACCAACTGTCTCTTCTCTTCTGAGGCTAATCTTTCCATGTGTGTACTATTAAAGTACCTCCCATAGCTTCCTTCCGGCTGGAACCGCCATCTTTCAGTAATTCGTCGAAATGACCAACACAAAGGGAAAGAGGAGAGGTACCTGCTATATGTTCTCTAGGCCTTTTAGAAAACATAAGAGTTGTTCCTTTGGCCACATACATATGACTCTACAAGAAAGATGATATTGTGTACATCAAGGGAATGGGCACTGTTCAAAAAAGAATGCCCCACAAATGTTACCATGGCAAAACTGGAAAAGTCCACGATGTTACTTAGCATGCTGTTGGCATTGTTATAGACAAACAAGTTAAGGGCCAGATTCTTGCCATGCCAAGAGAATTAATGTACGCATTGAGCATATTAAACACTCAAAGAGCTGAGATAGCTTTCTGAAGCGTGTGAAGGAAAATAATCAGAAAAAGAAGGAAACCAAAGAGAAAGGTATTTGGGTCCAACTGAAGTGCCATCCTGCCCTACCCAGAGAAGCAATGGTCTCTTCGTGAGAAACAATGGAAAGGAGCCTGAACTGCTGGAACCCATTCCCTATGAATTCATGGCCTGATAAATGTAAAGCAAATAAAACACCTCAAGATTGTAAAAAATAAATAGATAAATAAATAAATAAAAATAAAGTACCTCATACCTACTCAAGATATTTTCAGCACAAAATCCCTCTTTTTCCTGTATCATTAATTTTTTCCTCTATTCTTGATTAGTCCCATTAGTATACAAATATAATTATTCCCATCTCAAAAACAACCACCAAAAAACAAAAAGACTCCTAAGTCTCTTAGGACCACATGTGTATCCCCTTCTAACTATGGCCCCATTTCCTACCTCCTACCCTGCTTCTATTAGTCTTCAAAAAGTTGTCATACTTAGTGTGTTCACTCCTGGTCCTCCCTATGTCACTTAAACCCACTCTAATCAGGCTTTCACTCCCCTTAACCCACCAAGGTGCACTTGTCAAAGTCACCAGTGACTTTCATGTTGCTAAAATCCAAAGGTTACTTCTCAAACCTCATTTAATTTGACTTACCCACAGCATTTGTCACAACTGATCACTTGCTCTTGCTTGAAATACTGCCTCCATTTAAAGCCACAACACATTTTGTGCTCTCAATCTCCTTTCCCTGATTGATTTTTATCTATTGCACTATCACTACTTAATATGTTTTACTTTTTTATTTGTTGATAATCTTTTCTGAATAAACTTTATAAGGGCAAAGTTTTGTTGTGAACAGTACCTCGCTAAGTAGGCACTAAACATATTTGTTAATGAATTAAAAAAAATAAGTTAGAACTTCTTTTGTGCTAATGTCTATTATGAGTACATCTAAAACCAGAGAGAGAGGGAAGGAAAAGGAGAAAGTCTGAAGTAGGATGGTGTTGGATTTTTTTTCATGATTAGAAATTTTTAGTAATACTTTTAAAAATAACATCATTTTATTGAAAATTATGAAAATAGAAACAAATAAGGAAATAAAGAGCACCCTTTAATTCTTTCTCTCAGAATTAAACAGTATTAATATTTTGATATATTTTTCTTTTTTTTTACTTCTGTGTATTTTTTATACAAATGAGATCAAACTGAATATATAATTTTATCATTAAGATTATCTTGTTACAACATGAAAAATTTTCCCATGTACCAAAGTATTAATAGCAACAAGATCTTTAATTAGCTGCAGAGTGTTTTCATCATAGAGCTAGATCATATATTTTATTTGGCCAATCCCTTACTATTGGACATTGAGGTTATTTCTGAATTTTTTTCTTTTACTATTAAAGCCAGGGGTCACTAATTCTCTTTTCAAAATCAGTGTCTGGGGTGCCTGGGTGGCTCAGTCAGTTAAGCTTCCAACTCTTGATGTCAGTTCAGGTCTTGATCTTGGGGTTCTGAGTTCAGGTCCCGCACTGGGCTCCATGCTGGGCACGGAGCCTACCTGAAAAGAAAGATCAGTATCTAATTTCAGGCAATAATTTGCATAAATTGTAAGGGTATATAACTTGTTGAATTTTCATATGTGTATTCACCTATGTGACACCTAGGAGGATTAATTTTTCTTAGTTACTCTAAACAAGTGAAAGTCTCCAAAAAGAAGGCTTTCAAGAACTGATGCTTGTGGTTTCTAGCTTTCACCAAAATTAGAAGAATTCTACATCATGGGTCTTTTATTCTTAGCAAAGTTAGTATTCCTTAGGAGAATGGGTTTCAAAGGGCTTGTGAAATGCTACCCCTTTATAGGTCTGTGTTTGTATTATCTCTAAAGCACTTTTAATTCTAATTTAATTCTAAGCTTCAGTGTAAGTTAGAAGGAAAACGTATGTTCTGGTAAACATGAAGAAAAGATAGTTAAGAAAAAGGCATTTACTTGATTATTAGTCTTTTGGTTGGTTGGTAGAGAATTTCTTTAAATCTTATATTAATTATATATAATTTAAAGGAATAGTGGCTCATAATTACTGGGCTTTGTGTGTTTAATAAAGAACCCCCATTCCATTTTGTATTCAGATTTTTTTATTAGATATACTGCTGTTATTCTATTGGAATATCATGTGAAAATTATAGTGAATAATATTAAGAAAAAAGCATTTAGCACAAGGAGCAATATATTGAATTTTTTACTTTCAGACTTTTATTATAAGATTTATAAATGAAATGTGACTGTTTTTTTCTTCTATTTTACTGGATATTAGTGTTATTAATATATCTAGCAATTATGCTGTGATTACTTTATGATGAATTTTAAAGGAACAAATTGCCTATTTTATTTACTTAGTTAGTTTTAAAGAGTTTATTTATTTGAGAGAGAGAGAGATAGTGACAGAAATAGAGAGAGAGAGCACAAGTGAGGAGGAGAAGGGAGAGGCAGGCTCCTCGCTGAGCAGGGAGCCTGATGTGGGGCTCGATCCCAGGACCCTGGAATCATGACCTCAGTCAAAGGCAGTTGCTCAACCAACTGAGCCACCAAAGACCCCATAAATTGCCTATTTTAGAACAAAGTTGTTGTTTTTTTAAATGTTCAATATCAAAATAATTATCCAATAAATGTGAATTCTCAAAAGCAAAGTCTGTATAT
The DNA here is from genome assembly GCF_003254725.2 of Canis lupus dingo. Classification (NCBI taxonomy): domain Eukaryota; kingdom Metazoa; phylum Chordata; class Mammalia; order Carnivora; family Canidae; genus Canis; species Canis lupus. The sequence goes on along the minus strand of NC_064249.1, from coordinate 20,142,229 downwards.
ACTTTTTAATTTTTCTTTTAGGATTGTAGAAGAATACCATGATTTATACACATTGCAAAGAGAAAGGATGGAATGTGATATTAAACAGTTAATGGCAGAAAGAGATCTCTGGAGCTCAGCCACATATGAATTGGCCCTAAAGGTTGGTTTATCTGGAATCATAATAAATTGTAGTCTTCTTTTTTGGCTAAATTTTGTTTTACAATTTTCAATAATATAGACAAAAATTTTAAAAACGAGGATGTATATTTAGTTTATGAATAATGTAGCTATTACGGGCCTTCAAAAAGAAGTTACTTTTTTTTTTCTTTTGTTTCTTCTCTATTAAGTACCTGACTATTGCCCCCTTAAGGGCTCTTTTTCTTACCAGATCTATGAAATATGAGCAAGGATGCTTTTTCTATTATTTATAAACATGTTAAAACTTTCAATTGTAATTTATACTAATAATAAACTAGGAAAAGCTGTATTTTTTCACAGAGTGTAACCATATTAGGATTATATTACTTTGGATCTATTACATTGGCATCTAGGATGACAAAGGAGTTAAAATATGGCAGTCTGTGGGCCATTAATGCAATTCTTTTTTTTTTTTTTTAAGATTTTATTTGAGAGACACAGAGATAGAGGCAGAGATGTAGGCAGAGGGAGAAGCAGGCTCCCTGTGGGGAGCATGATGGGGGACTCGATACCAGGACTCTGGGACCACAACTTGAGCCAAAGGCAGACACCCAACCATGGAAATGCCCAGGTGTCCCCAATTAATGTAATTCTTTATGGAAGTAGCATAGTCCCACAATGTTCTATTTTTCTGAAACATTTGCTGGTTGGTTGCCTATTCTCACACCTGGGACTTGGTGTTTACTAAGTATTAAGAGCAAATTATGACCCTCAACAGATGCAAACTTCTATCTCATTTTCCTCTTGAATACTCAGACTTCATCTAGGATATAATGTTTCATCCTGATACAGAATTTTAAAATGACATGTCAAGAGGAAACAACCATGATAGCAAACTTATATATTTAGATCTAGGAATTTTCAGTAGGAGTAAAGAAGACAAGTGAATTTCTTCACTCTAGAAGTATTTAAACAATAGAAGACTGACTCCTTGTAGCAGTTTCTGTGGAAAATACCTTGAATTGCTGGGGGTTTTGTGTTAGCTCATCCCTAAAAGTCCTTCCAACAGAAAATGAGTGACAGCTAGAAAAAAGGACTTTGCCTCTTTTGTTTGTGACTATATGCACAGTGTCTAGAACATTCATTGAATGACTATATAATGACTATATATATTGATCGACATTCCAGTGGTTCTCAAAGTATTGTCCAAGGACCCCCTGGGAATATATAAGACCCTTTCATGAAGTAAGAACCAGTTTCATCATAATATTAAGATGTTATTTGCCATTTTCACTCTCATTTGCATATGAGTACATAAAAATACTATTTATGTTAATATGTAATGGATTTATTGTTATGTTTAAGTGAATTAACAAATGTATATTTTAAATAATTTAGTTTTAAGTTTCAATACCATGAATATCAAATAGGTATAATGCATATAAATGAGAGCTCTTTGAAGATTTCACTAATTTTTGAGAATAAAATGTTTTGAAATGAGGTTGCTTGAGAACCTCTGCTATATACTTCAGTTTGATTCCGGTTTAGTAGTTTTATTTTTTTACTTTATTTTAAAAAAGATTTTATATATTTATTTACGAGAGACACAGAGAGAGGGGCAGAGACATAGGTAGAGGGAGAAGCAGGCTTCCTGCAGGGTGCCTGATGCAGGACTCGATCCCAAGACCCTAGGATCACGACCAGGGCCAAAGTCAGACACTCAACCACTGAGCCACCCAGGCACACCCTAGTTTAGTAGTTTTAGAAAACATGAATTTGTAATTCAAATTAGCTCATGATTTAAATAAGAAATTGTGATTGAATTAATGATTCAATGAAAAATTGATACATGAAATTGGTTTGGGTTTAATAAATTCCAGTGGCATATTATGTCTTAGATTCCTCATTTTAGTACTTTTTTCATAGGTAATTGAAAAAAATAGAGTCATATTGGCTAAAAGACTTTACCTCAATGAAAAAGCTTGGAATAAATTTGCTAAGCATTTCATCATACTGCTGTCAACCAAGGTAAAGCTCAATTCACTTAAGTTATGGGAAAAGAGACTCCAGCCTTAGAGGGTTGAAGCTATAAGAAATCTTTGCTAAGTTTATAGATTAATTTTGAATATAGTTTTGTATTTATGCTTTATTGTGAGCAGAATGAAAAATCTAAGGAAATATGATAAATGCCCTTCTTTATATTTGTCTTCAGTCTAATTAAAGCAATTTAAGCAATTTATCTAAGTTAATACTGCAAATGTTATTTATATACTTATTCTATTTGTTAGTATTTAAACTAAGAAATATAAGTAGTTGTATTCATTGAAATAATGGTATTCTTGATACATTTTATGCAAAAATTCAATAAGCATAGTTTGTTGAAAAGGAGAGAAGTGGCATTTAGTGTGTTTCTGGAGTCATACCATGTACACTAGTCATTTCATTTCATTTCTTTAACAATCCTGTGAGATATATATTAGGGTCTTTATGGATAAGAAAAATTAATCCCAAATAAATTAAATAACATCCCATAAGGTTACATAGCCAAGAATTGGCTAGGATTCACATTTGATTTTGTTTGGCTTTGAAATTCCTGTCTTTCCAATGTACCATACTACCTCCCATGAAATTCCTGTGGGAAAATTTGGCTTATGTTGCAAAGGAAAAAAAAATCTTGTCTCTAGTATTTTATGTGCTATGGAAAATCCACCAACAAAGGAACCATGTGGTGGTACTGATGATATATTGAAAGAGGAATATCTTCTCAATTTTGATCCATTTTCTATGGATGTCTCTAGTACTAGAATATTAATACACTAATATTATTAGTGTATACTAATAAGTATTTGTTACATGAATACGTGAATGAGTGGTTTGATTCCATGCACATTATCTAGGACACTGCAGACCTTGCACTACTGCACAAGTTGACACAGAAATGGAGAAGCTTAATGAATAAATATAAAAAGGAAGTGGAACAAAATGAAGAGTCTACAAGGGAGAAATTGCAAACTGTTAAGGATGGCCTTAGCAAATGGCAGGAGTTACTCAGAAATGAGAGGTAGGTCTACAAGAATTGTGTTTTTTATTATACTGTGTCTTATCTGATAACTCAGTTCAATTCTTTCTCTCTTTTTCTCTGCCTCTTTTTTCTCTTGTGATGACTCTAACATTGATTTGTTGGAGTCACTAGCAGCCCTTCCAAGGCTGCAGTCCTGCCAGGGGCTTAAGTGGTTTTGTGGTTTCTGGTGCTAACCATCTCTGTGGTCCATCCTGCTCCTCCTACACACCTGCTGCTGCCTCCATTCTGTTCACCTGTTTTTCTTTTCCTTTCTTTTCTCTCTTTTTAAAATAACATCAACTTATGTTGTTATTACTGCAATCCCTGAATATCTAGATCCATCTGCATCTTCTGTAGTATAGTTTATGTGCAGAGAAATAGAATCAGTGGGTAGCCATTATAAGTAGATTGATTTTGATTGGATATCGTACTTTATAACAATTAGAGAAATCTGTCAATGGAAAAGGCCACCTATAAAGTAGTAAGTCAAGGTTGGATGATTAGGGACCTGTAGGTGGCTCAGTTGTTGAGTGTCTGCCTTTGGCTCAGGGTGTGATCCCGGGACCAGGATCAAGTCCCACATGGGGCTTCCTGTGAGGATCCTGCTTCTCTCTCTGTGTCTCTGCCTCTCTCTCTGTGTCTCTCATGAATAAATAAATAAAATCTTAAAAAAAAAAAAAAGGTTGGATGATTAAATTGCAGTCAGTAGTGGGAATCTGAACTTTGAATGCAGGCTTGACTCAGGGATTTCTAAGTTGTTTATTATTATTATTATTAATTATTATTACTTTAAGATGCTTTGTCTATTGTTTGAGGAAACACGTTTGGGTACCATTTCCATTTCAAATTGAAGACAAAGATTTTGGTTTTTCAGATCCTCTATGGTTTCTGAGTTAGCAGAGTTGGAAGCTCTGGAAGCTGAAGCTGGTACATATCCAAGCTGTTGGCTGTTTCTACTGTTTGTTGACTCTTAGCTAGGAGGAGCACAGGTGGGACAGGGATTCTCTTTTCTCTTTCTTCAGAAATGTTTATCAAGAATTTTCTCCTTGTGAGACTTCAGAGATATTAAAAGGAAATTTTTTCTTACCAGAACTTGGGGCTCCTGACCTAAATGTTGAGTCTTATTCATTAGGTTTTCCTTCTATTTACAAATTGTTTTGTCTGCTGAGGAATTGTTTGTAAGATGATCTAAATTTGGATGGCAAAGGCCCAGAGACCACCCTTTTAATACTCACATGGCCTCTGACCCTGTAACTTGGTGGCTCAAGGCTGGTTGGAGCCTGAAATTACATTTATGTTTGCCTATGAGAAGGGCTGACCCTGGAAGACATGTTTGAAAATAATTCAGGAGAAACATAGGACTGTTCTATGGTATATAGATTTATGATTTTCTTTGTTTATATATGGTTCTGAGACTCTGCTCTTGCTCCTTTTCCTTCTAGTAGAAGAGACACTTTCTATCCTAGTAAAGAAAATATATTTGAATCAGTCCTTCCAGACTTCAACCAGTGGCAAAAGGTAAGACTTTCTAATAAACCGTTTGGTAATCAAAATGGTTTGACGAGTAGCTGTTTGTCAACTTGCTACTCATCACCTACAACTGAGTCGCATCTCATCCTTTAAAGATGCCATATTGTATTTTATGAAAGACAAAGAAAACAGCGAGATTCCAGGGGCCTTTAAAAATTCATTTAAATATTTTATTTCCAGTTCTATTTTAGGTTTTTGAGCCAAATAAAGTTAGGCTGCCAGGAAAAACTGGGAAAAGATACGTGGGTGTCAGTGAGGGTAGTTCGGATTCTCTCCTCTAATTGTCTGATATAAGTAATGTTTGTGCCTCTCCTGTACCTGGCTTTTGTCTTAAGGACAACTTGGACTTTTAAGATTAATAACATCTTTTAAAACAATTGTGGTACAAGATACACATAACATCAAATTTACCATCTTAGTCATTTTTCAGTGTACAATTCAGTGGCATTAAGTGCACTTACACTATTATGCAACCACCACCACCACACCCATGTCCAGAATTTTTTTTCATCTTCCTAAACTGAAACTCTACCCATGAAACAAGAGCCCCCTTTAATTCCTCCTCCCCAGCCCCTGGCAACCACCATTCTACTTTTTGTCTCTCTAAATATGACTTCGCTAGACCCCATATGACAAATCACAGTGTTTGTCCCTTTGTGACTGGCTTAATTCCTTTAGCATAATGTCCTCAAGGCTCATCTGTTTGGTAGCCTGTGTCAGGATTTCCTTCCTTTCAAAGGCTGAATAATATTCCACTGTAGGTATGTACTACACTTTATTAATAACAGCTTTTATTTTATTTTTTAAAATATTTTTTTAACTTTTATTTATTTATGATAGTCACACAGAGAGAGAGAGAGAGAGAGAGAGAGAGAGGCAGAGATACAGGCAGAGGGAGAAGCAGGCTCCATGCACCGGGAGCCCAACGTGGGACTCCATCCTGGGTCTCCAGGATCGCGCCCCGGGCCAAAGGCAGGCGCCAAACTGCTGCGCCACCCAGGGATCCCCTATTTTTTTTTTTTTTTAAGATTTTATTTATTTATTTGAGAGACAGGGAGCAAGAGAACACAACAGAGAAGGAGGGGCAGGGGAAAAGGGAGAAGCAGACTCCCCGCTGAGCATGGAGCCCGATGTGGGGCTCCATCCCAGGACCCTGGGATCATGACCTGAGCTGATGGCAGATGCTTCACCCACTGAGCCACCCGGTGTCCCTAATGATACCTTTTAAAAAGAGTTTGAGCTTTGAAAATAGCTTTCACTAATCAAATTACTATCATGTATTAGCAGTCTGACAAAGGAAAATATGTGAGATTGAAATACCTCCAAGGTAATATCAGACTCAGGGCCTGATGAAATATCCTCCAGATCCCTAGAAGCTGTTTTCTTGTTGTTTTGGAATGACTTGAGTAGAATATTCTCAGAACTGAAGATGTTTGTTGTCCTGTTTATATATAGCAGGTTTAGTGATTTTACTGTTTATCTGGCAATATTGACATTGCATTAATAAGTTTGAAAAAAATTATGCTGCTTTATTTAAGATTAATAATTCTCAGTCATTAAGCACTTCTGCACATTATCATACTTACTCTTCATGGCAGCCAAAGGATACGGGTTTTATAATCCCCATCTCACAGATGCAAAAGGGAAGCTTAGAAATGTTAAGTCACTTGCCTAAATTGCCTATAAATGGTGAGTGGCAGGATCAGGTCTCTCCACCTCCAAAATCCTTGCCCTTAGTGGTTGTGCTGCATTGCTTCCCTGTACTGATTACTGTTTCTGAAGCATAGGAGATTTGTTTTCATTATCTGAATGATAAATATGTGAATTACACTTTGTTATAGGACTTGGACTTGGGTCTAGACAAATAAAACAAAACATATACATTCTAGCAACTTTCCCAGTAGAGCAGGGTCACATAAATAAATATGTTATATCCTCACCAAAGCAGGTAGTAATTAAACATGCTCAGTTCTCTGGTCCTTATTTGCCTTCATTCACTTTTTACTCATATGGGATTTAATACAATTATTATCATCTGGTACACTATGGATTATCTTACAGAGTATTTAATTAACTTAAATTCACTTTAATTTTGAAAATAAAGTGATGTCATATAAAAATGGTATAAACAAATAATAATAGGATATATAATTCTAAAATGATTGGCAGTCACTGGGAAGTAAGGATCTGGGTAGACTGATGAAATCATTAGTGAATAATCGTCTAATTTCCTCACCCCCTTTCATTCTCTAGATGTTGAATGAAGATAAAGACAAATTTACTGGGGATTTTCTAATGTCAAAATATGATTCTCTCAAGATTATTAAACATTTACAGGAAAATTGGATAGATATTGGATTTGGGATATTGGGTCGCCATAAAAGTATGGAGGGGGAGATGCCACCAGAGCAACAGCATATGAAAGAAATTGCAAAAACCATAGGAAGACTCTACAAAGAATTTGAAATAAGAATAAATGGGGATAATGGTAAGAAAAAACAATGAAATGTTGCTTTGACATCATAAAGCATTTTAATAGTGATTATTATTTGTAATACAATTAATATTTAAAATCTAATTACTAAAATACTACATTTAAAAATCAAGCAAAATAAAGCAGTGAGATATAATTCATATGCATTACAACTCCCCATTTAAAGTATATAATTCAATGATTTTTAGTACATTCATAGATGTGTGCCATCATCCCCACAGTCATTTTTAGAATATTTTCATCAAAATAAACTTCAGAAGAAAACCTGTACCCATTAGCAATCACCCTTTTAACCTCTCATCTCTGACTTCCTGTCTCTGTAGATTTCTCTAGTCTGGACTTTCATATGAATGGAATCATATAGTATATGATGTTTTATGATTGACTTTTTTCACTTAGCATAATGTTCACCTATGTTTTAGCATTTGTCAGTACTCTGTTCATTTTTATGGCTGAAGTATAGTCCATTGTATGTGTGTATTGCATTTTGTTTATCATTTTGTACATTCATGAACATTTATGTTGCTTCCACTTTTTTTTCTTTTTAAGGATTTTTATTTGAGAGAGAGGGAGGTCACAAGTGTGGAGGGAGTGGGCAGAGGGAGAGGGGTAAGCAGTTTCCCCTCTGAGCAGGGTGCCTGACTCAGGGCTCTATCCCAGGACCCAGGGATCATGACCTGAGCCAAAGGCAGAGGCTTAACCAACTGAGCTGCCCAAGCACTTCTGTGTTGTTTCCACATTTTGGCTATTATGAATAATGCTAATATAGACATTTGTTTACATATTTCTGTATGGAAATATGTTTCCATTTCTCTTAGATATATATCTAGGAGTAGAATTGTTGGTCAAGTAGTAACTCTTTTTTTTTTTTTTTTTTTTTAGTAACTCTATCTTTAAGTTTTTGAGGACTGTTACATTGCTTTCAAAGAGGCTGGATTGTTTTAAATACCCACCCTCAGTGTATGAGGGTTCTGATTTCGCTGCATCCTTGCCATGATTGTCATCTGACCTTTTGACTCTAGCCATTCTAGTGGGTGTATAATAGTGTCTCATCATGGTTTTGATTCATGTTTTTCTGATGACTACTGATGTTGAGCTCTTTTTAAGGCTTATCAGACATTTGTATTTCTTCTTTGGAGAAATGTCTATTCAGATCCTTTGTCTATGTTTTAATTGGGTTATTTATCTTTCTGTTATTGAATTGTTAGAGTTCTTTATATACTTTTAGATACAAGTTTTTTTCAGATATATGAATTGTAATAGTCTTCTCTGGTTCTGTGGGCTGTTTTTTCATTTTTTTGATAGTATCCTTTGCAGTGCAAAAATTTTAAATTTTGACAAAGTCCAATTTATCTACTTTTTTCTTTTTTTTATTTGTGCTTTCAGGGCCATGTCTTTGACTCCTTTGCCAATTTGAAAGTCATGAAATTTACCCTTAGGTAGTCTTCTAAGAGTTTTGTAGTTTTTGCTCTTATATGATGGTATTTGACCATTTTGGGTTAATTTCTTGTATATAGTGTGAGGTAAAGGCTTCTTTTGCATGTGGATATCCAGTTATCCCACTATCATTTGCTAGAAAGACCGTATTTCCCACATTTAATGGTCTTGACACTCTTGTCAAAATTAGTTGACCGTAGATGTATGGATTTATTTCTGGACTTTGAATTCTATTCCATTGATTTGGATGTCTGTCCTTGTGCCAGTACCACACTATCTTGTTTACTGTTGCTTTATAGTAAGTTTTAAAATTGAGAAGTGTGAGAAGTCCCACTTTTTTCATATTTTGATTGTTTTGGCTATTCTGGATCACTTGCAATTCCATATGAATTTTAGAAACAGCTTATTAATTTCTATAAGGAAATAAGCTTAGATTCTGATAAGGATTTTGTTGCATCTATGGATCCATTTAGGGAGATTTGGCATTTAACAATGTGAAATCTTCCAATCTGTGAACATAGGATATTTTTCCAATGATTTGGATCTTTAGTTTCTTTCAACAATGTTTTCTAGTGTTCTGAGAATGTTTTGTACTTCTTTTGTTAAATATTTTCCGAAGTATTATATTCTTTTTGACACTATTATGAATGCAGTTGTTTTCTTAATTTCATTTTTGGATGGTCATTGTGTATATATAGAAATATACTTGATTTTGTATTTGATCTTATATCCTGCCACTGTGCTGAACTTATTTATTAGTTCTAATAATTTCTTAGTGGATTCCTTAGGATTTTCTGTTTATGAGATCATGTCATCTGTGAATAGCGAAACTTTTGATTTCTCTCTCTCTCTTATTTTTTACCCTTTACTTATTTGTTTTGTTTCTTAAATTCCATGTGAGTAAAATAATGTGGTATTTGTCTTCTCTGACTTATTCCACTTAGCATTATACTCTCTAGCTCCTTCCATGTCATTGCAAATGGCAAGGTTTCATTCTTTTTTATGGCTGAATAACATCCCATTGTTTATAGACCATATCTATATAATCTTCTTTGGAAAAATGTCTATTCAGATTGTCTATTTTTAATGATTATTAGGTTTTTTTGGTGTTGAGTTATATAAATTCTTTAAATATTTTAGACATTAACCTTTTATTAGATATATCATTTGCAAATATCTTCTCCTATCTGGTAGGTTGCCTTTTTGTTTTGTTGATGGTTCCTTTGCTATGCAAGGCATGTTATTTTAGTGTAGCCCCACTTGTGTTTTTTGTTTTTGTTTTTGCTTTTGTTGACTTTGCCTCTGGAGATATCTCTAGAACAATGTTGCTAAGGCTGATATCAGAGAGATTACTGCCTGTTTTCTTCTAGGAGATTTATGGTTTCAGGTCTTACATTTAGTCTTTAACCCATTTTGTGTTATTTTTGTGTATAGTGTAAGAGAGTGGCCTAATTTCATTCTTTTGCATGTAGCTGTCTGGTTTTCCCAGCACCTTTTATCAAAGAGACTGTCTTTTTTCCATCGTATATTCTTGTCTCCTTTGTCATAGATTAATTGATAATATATGCATGGATGTTCTTCTTGGCTTTCTATTCTGCTCACAGTTAATTTTAAAGTCCATGCCTGATAATTTGGTACTGATTCTCCTATAGGCCTTTTTTTATTGTCTGTATTTTGTCTTGACTCACAAGAATCAATTCTTTTCATATTCCTGATTATTTCTGATTGATGTTGGACATTGTGTGTGAGAAATTCTAGAGCTAATTTGAGACTCTAGATGGTGATATATTTCATGAGAATGATGACTTTACTCATTGAGTCATATATTACTTAAGAATCCTTCCCAGGGATCCCTGGGTGGCGCAGCGGTTTGGCGCCTGCCTTTGGCCCAGGGCGCGATCCTGGAGACCCGGGATCGAATCCCACGTCGGGCTCCCGGTGCATGGAGCCTGCTTCTCCCTCTGCCTGTGTCTCTGCCTCTCTCTCTCTCTCTCTCTGTGACTATCATAAATAAATAAAAATTAAAAAAAAAAAAAAAAAGAATCCTTCCCAGCTAGGGTGCCTGGCTGGCTCAGTCAGTAAAGCATGCAACTCGACCCCAGGGTTGTGAGTTCAAGCCCCACGTTGGGCATGGAGCCTACTTAAAATCAAAAGAAAGAAAAAAGAATCCTTTCCAGTGAAGTGTTTAGGCAACCCTGGTCTATTGAAAGGCACTGTTGTTCAACATAAAACTACTTTCATTGGGAAAACAGTCTTAATTATCTATAGCATCATTAATGTAGTTACAGATAAAATGCTAATACTTACCCATAAGAATATATAGTGGGCAGAGAAAGAATGAAGTAGTAAATGGTTTTAAATAAATGAGGAAGTAAAAATGATGAATGAGAGTGAAATTAACAGATCATTTTGAATACTCAGATCAAAATTTACTGATGAGGGTAGTAAAATATTTTCATCAAGAATAAGAAAAAGTTTGCTTTTTAACTACTTCTCTTTATAAATCTCTAAAATGAGAGCATTTCATGTCTTAGTTTGCAAATGAGACAAGACAAAGGTATAGAGGGGCTACTTTGCCATGATGTCACAGTGAATTGGCCAGAGATTAGGATCCAGACTCAACCCTTGTTCTGACCAAAACTATAAGCTTCTTGAAAACCTGAACAATGACCTAAAAAATGACTCAAGTACTAAGCTATTTTCATTTCTGTTATTAACTCTCCTATAATCACAAAGAAGCTGTTTATTATCTTTGTCTTCTTAACAGAATGACTAAGTGAGTTAATGTCTATTTTAGAAAACTGTAGTTTATAGTTTCTGAGTTTAGTGCATTTGGTTCTCAGCTGAAAAGACAAGAAATTTAGGAATATAAACTGTCATCAAAGGAATAAATCATCCATCAGAGAAGCACTAGTTAAACCGTGTTTATTCATGAAACATTTAAGAACTACTCTTTGTAAGATTCTCTGCTAAGGCAAACTGTAGGATAACAAAAAGACAAAAAGAGGATATGCCCCTGCCCTTTAGTATTTTTATAATTTATTATTGAAATGGTAGACTTACGAATACTTCTAATATGATACTTACGATACTTTTCTCACTTTTCTAGGTATCTCTAAAATTCTTCCAAATTTGGTTTGTTCTCTTGAATTCTGTTCTTTCAAATTGGCAAGTGTCCTGGAGTTTCCTGAAATGCTTCTTGAAGAATGGCAGGGACTTAATGAAAAAGTTAATGAAATGAAATCTCAGTTGGACGCAGCATTAAACATTATTGGTACCGTTCCTCAGTATATGGATATGGATTCTGGCTCGTAAGTTTCCATCACTTTCTGCTGGACAGAAAGGGATCCCCACACCTTAACTGCATTTTCCCAGTACCTAGCCTCAGCAACAGGCAGCTGGGGTCACAAAAGAAGCCTCTACATCCTGAGGCTCCCAGGAAGAAAGCCCTCTTGCTGGGAGCTGGAGGGTGAGAGAGGGAGTTCTGTGTTTTTGACTGTAGCAGTTTAGAGTGAAGTTTCTGCCTCACTGAGTTGAGATGGGGAAGAGGGAGAGTTGTCTTGTTTTAAATATCATGGGCTCTTGCCTTTCTTATTGAATTTTCACAGATTATCTTGAACATAACACATGGTTCTTCAGTTGCTGTTTGTCCTTAGGGCGTTTCCAGAGGCTTTCAGTGTTTTTGTTTTGTTTTGTTTTTTTAAATAATTCTCATCCAGCTTCATGGCGCTGGGGGGGGGGGGGGATCAACTTTGCTCCTCTCTCTGTCATGTTGGAGTTGATCTCTTGAGAATTTAAAAATTCATTGTTCTCACTTTGTGGTCTCATGGCCTAAGTGAACGTAAAGGGGGTGAGTGTGAGTTTTTACAGTAGAGAGCTACCACTGAAGGTAAAAGCTACTTTGTCCAGAGTGTATCATGCCAGTTGCCGGCTGCTCAGGGTTGGGAAGGCTGTGACACGGGTAAGCCGTTATGCCAGGTAATTCAGGGTTTTGATCTTCCTTACCCTGAATTCTCAAACAGTTGTCTATACCTACATTTCCTAGGCCCAGCCAAATAAAACCCTTTCTTTGGCTGATAGTTACACTTTCATACTCTAAATATATCTCATCTTTATTTTACTTGATTTTTCCTTCAGAGTACTCCAAGCACAAATATTTAACATGATTCAACAATGGCTTTTGAAGATAGGCAATGAGATTAACAATGGTAACATTGAACTTCAGCGCCACGTATGTACTTTTTGGGGTTTGTGAAATTATATTTTGTCTTGGCTGGGAATTTTCTTCAAGGAAAGATTAGGTCATGTCTATCCAACCAAAGCAGGAGGTTGGGAGGGCAAAATGGGAACTTTTGTGATATAATTACTCAAATGATTTGCAGGGATTTTTAAGTGTAGTATGTTCTACATTTGGACTGAAGTTTCAGAGATAATTAAAAGTTTTCTTTTTCTTTTTTTAAAAAATATTTAATTTATTTATTCATGAGGGACACACACAGAGAGAGAGAGAGAGAGAGAGAGAGAGGCAGAGACACGGGCAGAGGGAGAAGCAGGCTCCATGCAGGGAGCCTGACGTGGGACTCGATCCCGGGTCTCCAGGATAACGCCCTGGGCTGAAGGCAGGTGCTAAACAGCTGAGCCACCAGGGCTGCCCAATAATCAAAAGCTTTCTAGTTCTAATTATAATCTTTACTCTTTACTCAGTATACTGAATTTTTTTCCCTTAATAATATTAATCTGGAATGTGAACATTTTAAGGATTTATGTTGGTGCCCCTGCCTGGCTGAAGGATGACAGAAACATGGTATTAGGAAGAAAGACAAGATGCCACAATATTATTAGTCTATAATTTTTGTTTATTTATTTTTTAAAAAGATTTTTATTTATTTATTCATGAGAGACACAGAGAGGCAGAGACATAGGCAGAGAGAGAAGCAGGCTCCATGCAGGGAGCCAGATATGGGACCCAGTCCCGGGACTCCAGGATCATGCATGCCCTGTGCCGAAGGCAGGCGCCTAACCGCTGAGCCACCCAGGTGTTCCCTATTAGTCTATAATTTTTAGAACAAATAGAATTGTTCTTCAATTCTGAAGAACTGAACCTGTGGACTTTTTTTTTTAAGATTTATTTATTTTAGAAAGAACACATGCAAGTGGAGGGAAGGGCAAAGGGAGAGAGAGAATACTCAACCAGACTCCCCACTGACTGTGCAACCTGACTTGGGACTCAATCTCACGACCCTGAGATCATGACCTGAGCTGAAATCAAGATTCTGATGCTTAATTGACTGAGCCACCCAGGCACCCCTACACCTGTGAACTTCTTAACCAGTACAACATGAAAGAATAATTTCCAAAGACATAGTTTACTACATTTACTCCTACCACCTAGCCTTAATTATAATCTAGATTTACATAAGAATCTCTTAAAATTAAACATAGTATGCAAATATTTGTTCTTACAAAATTGGTGAAATGAGCTTGATTGACTGAAATATTACTTAAATTAGGAATTAGAAATACAGAGACCATGATGTATCATATGGGAATGATACTTACAAAGCATATGAACATGTTATAAATATATAGACACTAAGAGTTGAGGAGCAAGTATATTAAGACAGGAAGAATAAATCAGGGGATCCCCAGACTCAGGAAAAATTTCTATAAATTGAAAGACAACCAAAATTAAGAAAAAGGGTAGCAGAGTACCTGTCCCACAGTGGGACTCAATAATTATTTATTGAATGATGTAAAGAAGAACATTCCAGCACTGTTGTTTTATGGTGTTGCTACCTTAACCCCTTCTGTGGAGTAAATACTCTGTTTACTATTGTGTATTTATCCTCATTGAATCATTTACTCAATTTTTTATATTATGGAATTCAGTCTTTATAATACAGGATTATTATTATTTTTTTAATTTATTTTTTATTGGTGTTCAATTTACTAACATACAGAATAACCCCCAGTGCCCGTCACCCATTCACTCCCACCCCCCGCCCTCCTCCCCTTCTACCACCCCTAGTTCGTTTCCCAGAGTTAGCAGTCTTTACGTTCTGTCTCCCTTTCTGATATTTCCCACACATTTCTTCTCCCTTCCCTTATATTCCCTTTCACTATTATTTATATTCCCCAAATGAATGAGAACATGTAATGTTTGTCCTTCTCCGACTGACTTACTTCACTCAGCATAATACCCTCCAGTATAATACAGGATTATTTAGAAAGTGCCTTCATATACCTTTGTTTTAACACTGCATTATGATATTATAATTAAAGTATGTAGAAAACTTGCAAGATTATAAATTCCTTGAGGAATTATGTATATCCATATTGATTGCTAGAGCTACTTAAAGATGAAAAAGTTTGCATTTCTTTCCACCCACCATTCATTTTCCTTTCCTTTCTTTTTTTTTTTTCATTTTCCTTTCTGATTCATTTTCTTGCCTTCAGTTATTTTAAAATTTATATTTTATTATTATTTTTTAAAGATTTATTTATTCATTCATTCATTCATTCATTCATGAGAGACAGAGAGAGAGAGAGAGGCAGAGACATAGGCAGAGGGAGAAGCAGGCTCCAGGCAGGAAGCCCTATGCGGGACCTGATTCCAGGACCCTGGGATCATGCCCTGAGCCAAAGGCAGACACTCAACTGCTGAGCCACCCAGTCGTCACAGTAAACCTCTGGTTTATTATAAAACTCACCATATGTACTTTCTAATTAAGAATGCTTTCATATCCTTGTGAAGGTAAAAGATATGCTTTTGTGTTTAATTCTAATTTTAAATTCACCTGTGAACTATATTGCCTGCCCCAGATCCTACCATTTAATCTCTCCATTATAACTCTGAAATGAAGGTAACATGTTTCTGTTGGTTTATTAGGGACAGTTCAAGGATCGATTAATATTTCACATAAGCACAAATGAGTTATTTCAATGACAGTGATCCAGGCCATTAGTATGGGAAAGAGCAGTTAGGAATTTATCTATTTTAAGAAGCAGCAGGGGCATAGCTTTGTGAATGTGAGGGGAAATATCTTTGACTTGTGAAATGGAATAGCAGTCTTTTTAAAAACCATTCCTCAGGAAGAGTTGCCCTTTTTCTGATGTGTTAATTAAAGTGTAAAAGTACGCTCATCAACATTGCTTTAGGTCATTAACAACCCTTCCTTCTGAGGTGGTGAGTTTGGGCTTTATTACCAGATAGGCTGCCAAGTTTGATTTTTATTTGTCCATTTAACAAACATCTATTGAGCACTTAATTCTCTGCCATGTACCATGTGTGGTTTTGAGGGATAAGATGATGGCCTATAAGACATAGGAGAGATACACTGGCTAATTGAGGTGACAGAGCCGCAAACGATTATAATATAGATGTACAAAGTACTATAGAAAGGAGGGGAAAGGAGCAAATTAAAGCCAGTGGAAGTTAAAAAGACTTCTCAGAGTAGGTCATGTTTAAGCCTGGAGAAGAACAGTGAGGAAATCACCAGAGAAAGGGGATAGGGCTTTGAAGTGTGTGGTGTGCTTGACGTTTGCATTTCATAAAGTTTTCTGCATTTGATTTCTGAGACCCAACCTTCACAAATGCCATGATGCAGAGGTTCCCCAACTTGACCCCTTCACACTACCCTTTGTGCCCTGGTATTTTCACACTCCTAAACCAAAAGAAACACCTCATGGTTCGGTTTATTACATAGGTAGGTTCAACAACTTACAAAATATTTATGTCCTAATAAATATATTTATTTGAGAGAGACAGAGAGAAAGAGAGAGAGTGAGCATGAGCAGGGAGAGGGGCAGAGAGAGAGGGAGAAGCAGGCTTCCCTTGAGCAGGGAGCCCAATGCAGGGCTTGATCCCAGGACCCCGAGCAAGGCAGATGCTTAACCAACTGAGCCACCCAGGTGCCCCTAGATTTTCTTGAATATGAAAAAATGAAGCTCAAGCACAACTATCACCACAGCCAAATAATTAAATTTTCCCAAATCAGGCAAGCATTTGAGTTATGGCCAGTGAAATAATTATTTTGCTTTGCTTTAGTATCTTCTCTATTAAAATCTTTTTCCTGGCCCCTGCCTGCAAAATGCCCCTAACCATTTTTAGGTTTTGACACTGCCTGATTTTAATCTTTTGCTCAAATAAACTTTGCAAAATGCAATATCCCAATTTAACTCTTCAGATATACATACATGGAAAGAAAAAAAACCTTTTATTCCCCTTTAATCAAAATTACTTACCAATGGAATGTATGTGCTTGGACACTGTACAGTTCCTCTAATCTCAGAACCAGGTTGGATAGTACCATCCTCATTGCCTGTTGCACCTTGATTTTCCCAAAGTACTTGTTTTTTACTATACAACCGTCAATAAAACCAGCTTTGGAAAGGTAAGATGTCATCAGAAGCGATACAGTGCATCTAATGTTGAAAGTGTGAGCTATGTCAAGTTCATGCTGTGCTGATAGATGTCACACATCACTGATACTTCCCTCAGGAATTTAAAATCCCATGGCATCCTTGCGAATTTGCTGCAGAGCCCTGCAATGCCATGGTACACAATTGGGGAACTGAAGCTTTAACAGGTTAATACCCTTGACCAAGCTAAAGAGGAAGAGGAGGGTAGTTTAATGTAGTATAGTGAACAAAAGAGAATAAGGTTACCCTAGCTGAGTAGTGATGATTTGATTTCATTAAGAATGATAATGTTGTTGAAAGTTAGGCACAGGTATGATTTCTGTTTTTAAATTTGGTATGGTTTTAACTGTTCAATTTATTTAAAATGGGTCGTTCATGTTATAATCACTTTCTAACAGATAGATGAATTGCACATATCTATGATCCAGTGGATGGTAAACTTGCTGATTTTAATGGTGCCTGACTTTATTGACCAAGACACTCTCCCAAATTTGAAGAAGGAAAGTACTGAGAAACATGATCTAGGAGTTGCACAGTTAGAGCTAGACGCGATTGCACTGACCAGAAAGTTGGCAAAATATTCCAGCTATTTGAACAGGTGAGACTAGCTGGTTGTTTTGTTACTGCCCTTTTGAAGATTAATTGTGACGTAAAGCAGAGGAGATAGCAGGGCAAGGAGGTAGCAGGAATAAGGGACTGTTTTCGAACCTTGAAAGAAATACTAAATTAGTCTTTAGAGTAGCTGCAACACTGCCCAGTTGAAATATGTGATTTTAATGTTTTCCCAATGGCTTTAGAATTCTTTTGAACACAAGTGTTGCTGTAGGCAGGATGGAAGTATTATGTGTATATGGGAGTGAGAATTAGTAAAAAGAAAACCAGATCAACCAAAAAGGCCCATTTGCTTGTATTAGTGAGATGCATCTTGCATGTTTGCGCATACTGGGGAGCAGCTTATATCTCCTGTGTCATTCCATGCAAAACTGAGTGTACACTTATATTTCACTAAATATGTTTGGTTTCATCAAACATCAACCGAAACATCTCTTTTAAAAAAATACCAAATAAAGAACCCTTATATCTGAAAAGCTGGAAGATTCCTACCAAATATAGATGAGGTCTGAAAAACAGTAATTTATTAACCAGGAAGCATATATCACAAGGATTGCTTGAAATTCAGGAAGTAACTCTTATGGTCTAGCCAGTTGTTTCCTTTATTTCTATTCAGTGTTACCAATGGTCAAGAGTGAAAAGAATTGGGGTGGGTGAGTAGAATAGGAGGAGGGTGAGAAATGGAAATTATTCTCTTCCATGAGTCAGCAGTTTAATTATTATGGTTAACTTCCACTATATCAGGATCTAAAACACTTAGAAGGGGACCCAACAATAAATAGGTCATCCTGTGTGTGTGTGCTTTTTTTTTTCCCCTTCCAGTTGTTGCAAAGGGCTGGTAACAGCGATCGCTCTGAATAAAGCAGGTCACTTAGAAAAAAATCCTACTAAGGAACTTCATGAGCTGGATGAGATGAAGGTAATAACACTATCTTTTCCTTACTTCTGTTTTGTTTGTTTTTAGCAAACTTCTTAGGTTGACCTGATTTACAACAAACTGAACATATTTAAAGTGTACACTCTGATAATTTCTAAATTGTGGATCACCCATAAAATGATTCTGATGATAAAAAAGGGAAAATGTCCAACATAGTCACAGTTTCCTTGTACCCCTTTGTCATCTCTCCTTCTAGTCTTTTCCCTTCCCCAAGCAATTTCTGATCTACTTTCTAACACCAAAGATTATTTTTTATTTTCTAGAATTTATATAAGTAGAATCATACAGAATGTACACTTTTTTGGTCTAACTTCTTTGACTAGGCATAATTATTTTGAAATTCACACATGTTTTTATTAAGAGTTTGTGCTTTTTAGTTCAGAGTAGTATTTCATTATAGGGATATATACTATTTGTTCATTCTCTGTTGATGGGCATTTGACTTGTTGCCAGTTTTGAATATTACAAAGCTTCAGTGCATAATCATGTACACAGGCATTGCTTTCATTTCTCTTGAGCAAGTATCTAAAGAATGGAAATGTCTAAGTCACATGGTATGAGTGTGTTTAACTTTTTAAGAAACTATCAAGTTGTTTTCCAAAGTGGTTAAGCCAGTGTACACTCTCGCCAGCAGTGTATGAATGTTCCAGTTGCTCTACTTCTCACCAGTACTCGATGTGGTCTGTCATCCACAGTAGAATGTTCAGTAGAATGTCCATATTATTCTGGACATTCTACTGTGTTCTGTTGATCTGTTCATTGACATTGTCATGATTATCAAACTGTCTTGATTGCTGTGGTTTTATAAGTTTTGAAATCCAGTATCCTCCATGTTTGTTCTTTTCAAGATTGATCAGGCCATTCGCGGTCCTTTGCTTTCCATATATGAAATTTTTAGGATTAGCTTATTAATTTCTCCAAAAAACGCTGTTGGAATTTTCATTATGATTACATTTTATCTACTGATCAATTTGTGAAGAATTGACACTTAAACAATATTGAGTCTTTGGACCTGTGAAGATGGTATATCTCTTCATTTACATAAGTCCTTTGTTTCTTTCAACACAGTTTTGTTGTGTACAGGTCTTACACATATTTTGTCAGATTTATCCCTGCGAAATTCATATTTTGGTACTATTAAAAGTCATTCAGGGGATCCCTGGGTGGCGCAGCGGTTTGGCGCCTGCCTTTGGCCCAGGGCACGATCCTGGAGACCCGGGATCGAATCCCACGTCAGGCTCCCGGTGCATGGAGCCTGCTTCTCCCTCCTCCTGTGTCTCTGCCTCTTTCTCTCTCTATGTCTATCATGAATAAATAAATAAATCTTTAAAAAAAAAAGTCATTCATTTATTTTTTTAATAAGTGATTTATTTGTAATTTCAATTTCTGACTATTCATTTCTAATGTATAGAATTATAATTGATTTTTAAAATATATTGATTTCATATCCTGTGAGCTTGCTGAACTTATTCTTTTTAAGAGTCTCTTTTTCCTTCAGACTCTTTCTACTTTTCCTGTACATGCCTTTTATTTATTTTTCTTGCCTTTTGCATTAACTAGAGTCTCCAGTACCAGGTTGAATAAAAGTGGCGAGAGCGGATATCTTTGCCTTGTTCCGTCTTAGGGGAAAAGTATTTATTCTGTTGTCCTTGAGTGTAACTGTGGCTGTAGGTGTTTTATAGATGCCCTTCCTCAGATTGAGGAAGTTCCTTTTTAGTCCGTGATTGCTGAAAAAACTTTTTGAAGTCAGAGATGAATGTTGGGTTTTATTAAATCCTTTCCTGCATCTAGTGAGATGGTCATATGGGTTGTCCTTTTTTAGTTTTTTAATACAGTGAATTATGATAGTCCCTCCCGCCCCAAGTTCCACTTTCCACTGTTTCAGTTACCCCTGGCCAACACAGTCCAGCACAGTAGATGTAGCATCACAAGGTCAGTAGAACCTCATGCTAGGTCACAGTGCCTACATCATTTACCTCACTTCATCACATCACATAGGCATTTTATCATCTCATGTCATCACAGGAAGAATGAGGACAGTACAATAAGATGTTAGAGAGAGAGCACACTTACATAACTTTTATTACATGTATTGTTATAATCATTCTATTTTATTCTTAGTTGTTGTTAATATCTTCTGTATTCTTGTTTTTTAAAGATTTTATTTGAGAGAGAGAGAGACAGATAGAGAGACAGAGAGACAGAGATAGCAAGAGAGAGCACAAGCAGTGGGGAGAGAGAGAAGCAGGCTCCCCACCAAGCAGGGAGCCCAACTCGGAGCTCAATCCCAGCACCCTCAGATCATGACCTGAGCTGAAGGCAGATGCTTAACTGAGCCACCCAGGTGCCCCTCTTACTAGGTTCTTTATCATATGTATGTCCATATAGGGAAAAACATAGTTTATTTGGGTTCAGTATTATCCATTGTTTCAGGCATCCACTGGGTGTCTTGGAATGTATACCCCATGGATAAGGGGGTGACTACTGTACATTGATTGATTTTTTAATTGAACATTAAACCAAAGTTGCATCCCTAGGATAAAGGGATGTATTATCTTTTTTTACATATTGCAAAATTCAGTTTGTTAGTTTTGTTTAGAATTTTTGCATTAATGTTCATGAGGGATATTGATTATGTAGTTCTGTTTAGTTTTCTAATACCTTTGGTTTTGATATCAGGGTAATGCTGGCCTCTTAGAATAAGTATTCTATTTTCTGGAACAATTTGTGTAGAATTGTCTGTTATTTCTTCCTTAAAAATTTGGTAGAATTCATTGGTGAAGCCATCTGGGCTCTATGGGAAAGTTGTAAATTACAAAATGAAACTATTAGGATAAAAGGCTGTCTAATTTCTTAAATAGATTTGAGGAAATTTCTTTTTTTTTTTTTTAATTTATTTTTTATTGGTGTTCAATTTACTAACATACAGAATAACCCCCAGTGCCCGTCACCCATTCACTCCCACCCCCCGCCCTCCTCCCCTTCTACCACCCTTAGTTCGTTTCCCAGAGTTAGCAGTCTTTACGTTCTGTCTCCCTTTCTGATATTTCCCACACATTTCTTCCCCCTTCCCTTATATTCCCTTTCACTATTATTTATATTCCCCAAATGAATGAGAATGTATAATGTTTGTCCTTCTCCGACTGGCTTACTTCACTCAGCATAATACCCTCCAGTTCCATCCACATTGAAGCAAATGGTGGGTATTTGTCATTTCTAATAGCTGAGTAATATTCCATTGTATACATAAACCACATCTTCTTTATCCATTCATCTTTCGTTGGACACCGAGGCTCCTTCCACAGTTTGGCTATCGTGGCCATTGCTGCTATAAACATCGGGGTGCAGGTGTCCCGGCGTTTCATTGCATTTGTATCTTTGGGGTAAATCCCCAACAATGCAATTGCTGGGTCGTAGGGCAGGTATATTTTTAACTGTTTGAGGAACCTCCACACAGTTTTCCAGAGTGGCTGCACCAGTTCACATTCCCACCAACAGTGTATGAGGGTTCCCTTTTCTCCACATCCTCTCCAACATTTGTTGTTTCCTGCCTTGTTAATTTTCCCCATTCTCACTGGTGTGAGGTGGTATCTCATTGTGGTTTTGATTTGTATTTCCCTGATGGCAAGTGATGCAGAGCATTTTCTCAGGTGCATGTTGGCCATGTCTATGTCTTCCTCTGTGAGATTTCTGTTCATGTCTTTTGCCCATTTCATGATTGGATTGTTTGTTTCTTTGGTGTTGAGTTTAATAAGTTCTTTATAGATCATGGAAACTAGCCCTTTATCTGATATGTCCTTTGCAAATATCTTCTCCCATTCTGTAGGTTGTCTTTGAGTTTTGTTGACTGTATCCTTTGCTGTGCAAAAGCTTCTTATCTTGATGAAGTCCCAATAGTTCATTTTTGCTTTTGTTTCTTTTGCCTTCGTGGATGTATCTTGCAAGAAGTTACTATGGCCGAGTTCAAAAAGGGTGTTGCCTGTGTTCTTCTCTAGGATTTTGATGGAATCTTGTCTCACATTTAGATCTTTCACCATACACAAAGATAAACTCAAAATGGATGAAAGATCTAAATGTGAGACAAGATTCCATCAAAATCCTAGAAATTTCTTTATTAGATATAGGGCCATGATCTTTTTCTTCTTGAGTAAGCTCAGTGGCTTTGGATTTATAAGGAATTTGTGATTTCATCTGTTGTTTAGTTTATTGATCTAGAGTTATTCAAAATATTCTCCTATTATTCTTTTTAATAACTATAGGATGTCCACACTCACTCCCTGTTATTGAAAATTTGTGTCTTCTCTCTTTTTGTCCTCAGTTAACAAAAAGAGTTACCATTTTTCTTGATCTCAAAAGCCAGCTTTTGATCTCACTGATTTTCTCTATATTTTTCTGTTTTCTATTTCTTAATTTCTCATCTGGCTTTTATTATTTCCTTTTTCCCCACTACTTTGGGTTTAGTTTGCTCTTTCTTTTCTAGTTTCATAAGGTATAGCTGAGATAATGATTTCAGACCTGTTCATAGACAGTGGAGTGGATAAATATGGTATATAAGGACTGGCATATAGGGTACAGGTAATGTTCTCTTCTTTGGCCTGTGTGTTGTTTAAATGACTGTTCTTATTAAAGTCTACATATGTATTTTGTGTCTTATGTATGTGACTGAGCTCACTGTTTTTAAAAATGAGGTTATAAAATATTTTATGTGCACCATTTTACTAATTTCAAAATCTCTAGGGGATGGAGACTTTTTAAGGAAAAAATAAAGTAAGTAACATTAACTTGAGAAGGATAGGATTGGTTAATTTTCAGGAAGGAAATGGATGCATTGATTAAAAACAAAAGACAAAAAAAAAAAAAAACTACAAATTTTGCCTGGACTCCATAGACAAGTGTTTCCAGACTTTCAAGGAGCAGGTAATCATTCTGCTATGTAAACAATTTAAGAGCATAGACAGTGACCAAAGGTTTTCCCAGTTTGTTTTGTATACCTGGCAAAGTTTAAAAAAAAATTCTAATAAATATAGGGGAAATACACCTCATAAATATAGATGCTGAATCCAAATTTTAAAATAGCAAATTTCATTTGGTAGAAAAATTGAAATAATAAAACATTGAATAATTAGGGTACATGGCAGGGGAATAAGAATATTGTGCTACTTGAATGTGGTTGTGGGTGGATTTCACTTTTTATCTAGGAGTTAAATGTCTCCATTTTAATTTTGGTTCTGGAAAGGCCTCTGTTTTTCACAACAGACTAATGTGCCTCTGAATCTCTTAGAGCTTATACCCCTCATGGTGCTCTCATCTGCTCAGGCCTGCTGCAACTAGCTCTTGCTGTTACCAACCCCCGGATGTCATAGGGCTTCTGGTTTGGGGAAGCTGGATCTGCCATAGGTAGTGGTCAAGATTCACTAGCCTGTTCTATAGTATGTCTTAGTTCTCATTTGCTTAAATGGGTAGAGCTCTGTGAGGTGAGATGATGTTGCCAGGTAAAGGCAGTTTTAGAATAAGGATTTCAGGATGCTCCCCATTAAAGTTAAGGCTATAGCAATATGGGGACATATTGCTGTGAAATGCTCTTCCTAAGGGGAGACCTATATAAAACCACCCATATTATGAAATTTTGTGAAAACTTCATGCAATGAGCCATTTATTACCTGCTTTCACCCTGGGCCATGACTGGAGGTCCATGACCTTACTATCTCTTTGAGAACCTACACCTTTCCACCAGGCTACTTAGGTCTTCTGTTAAGCTCTTCCCCATTTACTAAACCTTCGCTAGCAATTTCAAATTATTAAACCAGGGAAGTATTAATCAGGGAAGGCTGAGAATCTGCTTCCCCACCAGAAGTAAGACTAACTTATCTCATACTTCAATTTGTTTCTACCAAATATGTGTGCCCCTCTCTCTAACCTTGAGGATGAAGTCTTTCAAGGGTACATAAAACTAGTTTATGGCTTGGGGTGCCTGGGTGGCTCAGTCAGTTAAGCCTTGGACTCTTAATTTTGGCTCAGGTCATGATCTCTGGGTCCTGAGATCAAGCCCTGCATCAGGCTCTGTGCTTAGCATGGATTTTGCTTGAGATTCTCTCTTTCCCTCTCTCTCTGCTCCTCCTCCTGCTCCTGCTCTCTCTGTCTCTCAATAGATAGGTACGTAGGTAGGTAGGTAGGTAGGTAGATAGATAGATAGATAGATAGATAGATAGATAGACAGACAGACAGACAGACAGACAGATAGATAGATAGATAGATAGATAGATAGATAGATAGATAAACATCTTAAAAAGAAAAAACTAGGGACACCTGGGTGGCTCAGCAGTTGAGCATCTGCCCCACATTCAGGGCATGATCCCGGATCTGGGGATCGAGTCTCACATTGGGCTCCCTGTGAGGTTTTGAGAGAAAACTTGCTTAATTGCTCAATTCCATAGAAACTTGCTCAACTCTGTAGATCACAGTAAAAATTTCATCAAAAGATTCCTACTGATTATTTTTTGCCCCCATCAGAAGTCTTATGGTAAAAACAAACAAACAAAAAAAGAAGTCTTATGGTAGTATTTTCAATATCTCAGAAGTTTTTAAGAAAATTATTAGGATCTGGTTCACGTATACAAATTCAACTAGAGAATAGCTTATTTCTAATGAATAATGAATTAACTCTGCAGAAATAAGATTTCAAAAATATTACTGTTTTCAAAATTAAAATTCTTTGTTTTGGATACAATAAAGTTAAATAATATATGTTTCAATTTTGTAGCTGGAAGGATCCTTAGGGGCAGTGGTGTGATGGAAGTTCATAATGGAGCTGATTGTGAACACCTGTTTCAGCTCCACATTTAGTGATAACACACTGAGTTGTTGAATGCTATTGAAATTGTCATGGTAGGAATGTGTATACCATGGAAATCAGCAAATGCTACAAATTAGGGCTCTCCATCCCTGGAGATGGCTTTCACCAGTTCCCCACTGTGTAAGGGTCACCTAAAGTAAACCAACAACCTCATTTGTTTTTAATAGATAGAAGACGATTAAGGATTTGCTTAAGAAGTCAACCAATTAGATGAACTTAGGACTAGAACCCAATACTTTCACATCCCTTGTTCGATTTTTTTTCTGATACGCAATAAGATGTCATCTTGACCCTTGAATCCAAAATTGAAGTTTATCAGTGACATTACAAAGTTGTAGTAAACTTACTCTACCTCCATAGGCTTCAGTTTCCTTATCTAGAACATAAGGGTTTTGATTTGATTTCTAAAATTTTTTGGCTCTGACATTTCCACAATTAAAATTAAGTCTAACAGAAAAATATAAGACATATTACTACTGTGCTTTATGGTTGATTTCAGAGACTGAAAGTGGGTCATTATTTCACCACATGGTACAGTTTTTGGTGGTTAGAGTGACCAGATCTTTATCCCCAGAGAAGATAACTATTCTTAGTTTCCTCTGCTGTTATTCACTAATAAGGAATAACATCTCTTTTAAACATTGAAGCCAGATTTAATTTAATTTAATTTAATTTTTAAAGGTTTTATTTATTTATTCATGAGAGACACAGACAGAGAAAGAGGCAAAGACATAGGCAGAGAGAGAAGCGGGCTCCCTGCAGGGAGCCCGATATGGGACTCAATCCCAGGACTTCAGGTTCACTCCCTGGGCTGAAGGCAGGCGCTCAACTGTTGAGCCATCCAGGCGTCCCTGAAGCCAGATTTTTAACTGTTAACAGATCCTGGTTAAGTGAATGGTTAAGTGTTACTATTCACTTTAGGTGGATGAGACCTGCTATAGATCTTTCCTGTATCTTAGTACATAAGGGGTGAGCACTTTTCCAAAAAAGTGCTGCTGCTTCTTCCTCTCTCTTTTTTTTTTTTTTTTAGATTTTATTTATTTATTCATGAGAGACACACAGAGAGAGGCAGAGATACAGGCAGAGGGAGTAGCAGGCTCCCTATGGCAAGCCTGATGCAGGACTCAATCCCAGAACCCCCCACAACCTGAGCCTAAGGCAGACACTCAACCACTGAGCCACCCATGAATCCCATGCTGCTTCTTCTTTTTTTAATAGGCTTCACACCCAGCATGGAGTCCATTGTGGGGCTTTAACTCACAACCCTGAGATTAAGACCTGAGCTGAGATCAAGAGTCAGATGCTTAACTGACAGCCCCTCAGGTGCCCCCAAAACAGTGTTTCTAATTTTTATTTTTCATTTTAAATGGGGGCTGGAGCAGTAATATTTTTGTAGTAGTTAAAAACCTGCACTGTCTGGATTAGAGTCCAAGGGCCATGCTTAATTATATATATGACCTTGGGCAAGATGTTCAACTGCTCTGTTCTTTCATTTCTTCATCTAAAAAATGAAAGTAATAATAGTACATATTTCCATTCTTATCACAAGAAAAAAACTTGTAACTAATTATGGTGGCAGATATTAACTAGTGTTTTGGATCATACTGTTGTTCACCTGAAACTAATGTTATTTCTTTTTGTGTGTGTTTGTTTTGAGGATAATCCATTTCTTAAGATTTTAGATTTTTTTTTAGTTAAAATTTTAATTCAATTCCAGTTAAAATACAGTATTATATTAGTTTTGGGCATACAATATAGTGATTCAACGATTCCATACAACACTCAGTGCTCATTACCAGTGTACTCCTAATCTCCATCACCTATTTCACCCATTCCTCCACCCACCTCCCCTCTCATAACCATCAGTTTGTTCTCTATATAATGTTATTTTAATTATACCTCATAAAAAATAATAGCACATATTTCATACTGAAGATCAAATGAGTTAATATTACATATGCTTAGAACACAATCCAGCATGTAATTAATGCCATGTAAATGTGGGCTATTTTTATTGTTATTGTTATGCAGTCCCAGTTGATTTGGTCAGTTGTGAAACATTTGTTGGGACAGACTGTATGGTACTTCACTGCTCCTTGTCTCATTTCAACCCAGATCTCAAACGCTGTTGATATAAGATGATATGATTTTAGGTCTGTATTCATAGAGGATCATTTCTGCACAAATCTTCGAACTGAAGTGATAACAAGTTAATTGAATAGAGTTGTATTTAGAAGAGTTGTACTTAGTAACTCCTCAATAGAAGTGAGTGAATAAATGAGTTGATCTAGTCTGATTTTTTTCTGCTTAATAATTATCTTTTCCCTTTTTTCAGAGAGAATGTTATGAGTGGATCACTACATGTTCTCACCTCCTTTCTGGGATCAAAGGCAGAAAAAAAAAGTTACTGACAAAGGAAGAAAAAGAACACCTACTTGGAGAAGAGGTATTTGCCCTGTATAGGCACTGATCATTATTCAGGTTCTTCCTGTATTTTTTTCCCCTGTATTTCAATGGATAAGGTTCAGTGACTTTTTCCAGTCAAATGATCTGCTCATTTATTTATCAGAATTTTGCCCCTGGCCAAGAGCACTGGCAGCTCTTTCTTCTTAGAGATCATCCACCTAAAGCATCTCTTCTCACTTTCTTAGAGGACAATTTTGTTTTATCCTTCTTAAAGGAAAGTGTAGCTTTCAGAGGGGAACTGCCTGCCACTTCCTTAGGCCTGTCCTCATACTCGTCTGCTTCTGCTCATACTTCCTCCCCTCTGGCTCAGTCTTCCCACTGAAAGACATTTCTTTTTTTGAGCACGTAATCCCAGTCCTTTCTCTTTTGTATCTTTGACATCGTCCTCTCTAGTGGTTCCATTGTGTCAATATATAAACAGTCTATAAGCATGGTCATTGCTTTCATTCTAAAAAGTATGTCCCTTGAGCATGTCTTTTTTCTCTCCTACTTCATTCTCCCCTTCCTATCACAATCATTTCTCTTAAAACTCTGAAGCTATTGCAAAGGACTGTAATTGACTCCTTATTGTCAAATTGAAGGAGCCCCAATGCCATATTTAACTTGACTTCTCAGTATCATTTGACTCTGTTGGCTAGTCATTCACTCCTTTTGTAATCTCTCCTCATAAAACAAGAGTTCCCTGTTTTTTCTCCTAATTTTTAATTTCTTTTCACTCTTTTCCTCTTTGGCCTGCCTCTTAAGTATTGATATTCTGTCCTTGACTTGCTTTCACTTTCATTCTACACCCTACATGTGACTATGCTAATCTTGTGGCATTAACTACCACCTGTTTACCTAGGATCCCAAATTAACGAATATCCTATACTTAATGGCAGTCACAAATGTTTATTTTTACTTCAGTCTGTTTAAAGGAGTTCATTTCCAGTAAAGACTGAAGAAGCTTGCATTGCTATCAGGGCTATGAAGTATACAGGTGTGATATCTGGCAAATAGGTCAGTGCTCTTGGGTCTTGCCAGGGAAGGTTCTACCTACACACTGTGGAACTTTTATTTTACAATTAAACATGGAAGAAATACCACCTTTTTAAATTATTTTTTCCACCTTTCTAAATCATACATCTTTTACAAATGTTTTTATTTTTATTTTTTTTGCTGCCCAGGTCTTGGCTAGAATTATCTTAATCACTGAATGATTTCATCAATATCATAAATCTTAAATTACATGGGGCTTCTGGGTAGCTCAGTAGGTTAGGCATCTGACTCTTGATTTTGGCTCAGATCATGACCTCAGGGTTGTGAGATCAAGCCCTATGTTGGGCTCCATGCTGGGCCTAGAGCCTCCTTAAGATTCTGTTTCTCCATCCCCCTCTGTCCCTCCCTCTCCCCATGAGCTCTCTCTCAAAAAAAAATCTTAAATTACAGTATGGTTTCAGAAAATTAAGTACCACAGATATGATTTTGGCTACACAACAGATCTACAGATTTAATTGAAAAAATTAAATTTGAGAACTATACAGCATCATAGAGACTTAAGAACAGAAAGGATTTTAAAGATGATTGAATTCAGCCAAACATCTGATGCATGAATCTTTGTATAACACCAACACTGGATCATTATGCCTATGTTTGAGTATCTGAAGTGGCAGAGACCTACTTTCAGAACTAGCCCATTTGTTTTGGTGAACACTGACTATTAGAACCATATTCTTTCTATTGAACTGGATGAAATATATTTCCTTGTAACTTTATCTACTCAACTGGTCCTTGTTCAGTCTTTTGGGTTGATATGAGCAAGGCTGATTTGACTTCCACATTATAGTATTCTCAACTTTCCATGTTATAGTGTTTTCCAGCATTTAAAAATAGCCATATTCAACTTAAGTCTATTTCCAGGATTTCTATTATATTCTTTTAGTCTATCTGTCCATAGGTCATAACCACAATATTTTAATTTTGAAGCACCATGATGCATTTTCATATTTGGGAGGGCCAGCCCTCTTCACTGATCTGCTTTAGGGGCTTGCATATTTATTCTTCTGTGACTC